>NC_133534.1:147838529-148162591 GCF_048544455.1 Silene latifolia | reverse complement strand
AGACAATTAGCGGGTCTCACTCCGCCCCTTCAACTCACAACAAGACATCCATGAGGTAAGATGCCTTCTTGTAAGGCAAGGTGGGGCTTGCCAAAATGGCGATGCATCCAATCATTTAAGCACACAAAAACAAGTAAAGGATGCATCTACAAAAAGAATAACCACTTTTCTCATCTAAGTGGCGGAAATCATCTAAAAGGGAAGCAATTTATGGGTACAAATTCCATCATAGATATTAGTTCTCCTAGTTACTAAGTCCAAGAGGATACAAACAAGTCACCTCCAAGTTGTGTTAAACTAGGCTAATTTCGTCCATAATCGCCAAATGCTTTTGTCAAGAGCTTATTCCTATGGTGTTACAAAACACTGTAGGATCGCGGAATTCCCCCTCTTGCCTAGGCAAGAAGAAGAGGCGTCCCCTCTCCACCATGCAACAAAAGTAGGATCATCAATGGATAAAATAGATTCAAAGTGTATGAATTTCATGATAGTTGTTTGCTTGTGGGTTATTCCCCCCCCCCCCCATTTTGTAGCATTTGACAATTAAGAACATTTCATGCCATATTTGATGTTTGGTATTTTGATACTTGGCAATTTCAATTTTGCATTTTTGAACATTTTTCAAAGTAACCCCATTTGTAGCAAGGGTACTTTTATTAAAGCATAGGAGTCTATTTTTGCTCCGCATTTCATTGATGCAATTTATAAACATTTTATTTTGATTTGGTACTTGAACTCAATTTGATGTTTTTGTGCCCATTCCCTTTTTGTTTGGCAAAATGATGATAGAAGTGAAAGAACGATTGCATGGCTTCAAAGGTCACCTTGGAATAAACGGTAGCCAAGAAGTTATCACACCACAAGGTACTCTTGACTAGGCCTTAGTCCATGGGTCAAAAGATACTAGTATGACACATCCTAGGGTGTCTTGAGGGTATTCTAGCAAACAAAGTCTCAAGGAGAAAAATTATCTACAAGGGCCTTATATACACTTGTCAAGCTTCCCAAATAGGCATTTTCACAAAAAATTTCTATCATGCAAACTACATGTCATGATGCAACTAACATATATACAACTCTAATGCATATGCTTCTATCAACTAAAATGCCATATAAACTAAATGCAACTCCTAACAACACATTGGTTTATACCGCATCACTCAAAATATAGCCACATTGTCATTAACATATAAAAAGGAGGAAGGAGATTTGGAAAGATCATACCATGCGGTCTTCTATATCCTTCATGCCTCGAATGTGGCGTAGTCGATCCAATGTGATAAGAGTGACAAACAAACAAGTATATACAATATATACAATTCTACACTACAAAGGAAAGTACATGTTTTTGGCTTTTGAAATTTTCAAATTTTTATGGGTTTTGTTTTTATGAAATTAAAGAACATATTTTTGGATTTTTCGAAATTTTTCAATTTTTATGTATTTTTGGAATATAAATTCCCATCCTCCACTTTATTTTGGACAATGTCCTCAATGTACATGTAGGAGTAGGAATGGAAAGAAAATACATGTTTTTGGATTTTGAAAGTTTTTTTGGAAATGAAGTACAAATGCAATGATATGATATGATATGAATGAATGCATGCTCTAACTAAATGCAATTCTATATAACATATATAACAAATAAATGCAATCTAGACTACACTAAATGATGCATGATTTCTAGTAAGCTATAGTCACCTATGATCAAACCTCCCCAACCCGATTTAAGCATTATTTCTAGTGTAGGAGAAATGAGGTTTGGTCATTAGTGACTATGCATGAGTTCAAGTCTATATGCAACTAACTACATGAAACATGTGAGATATATTACAATACAAACTAATATAATCATGCAAAGGTAATATGAAATATTTTACAAATTCAAGTCTATTCTAATATGCAATGCAACTATACATGAGAGATAGCGAAAGAAGAGGTATTATACAAAGGAGGTGGCATGGCCAAGTGTCTCTAGCCACCTTAGTATCCCCCACCTTGGCCGCCAAATTCCCCTCCTTGGTTGCCATAATTAGGGAACAAGAGATGTGGTTGAGCCCATGATGGAATAGGGTCTCTAGGATTGACGTACCCTTGTTGAGCCATGTTGTAGTAGGAGGGTTATTAGGCTAAGTACTTGTCATCCCGTCCACCGTGCACTCCAAGATCAACATGTTGCATGAGTGTCATCAATTCACCCATGGATGGAGCACTTGGATCTTGAGGAGTGAATGGTACATGTGTTGTGGGGTAAGGTGGAATGGGCAGATAAGATGGTTGTTGGTGCGGCACATCACCCCATTCCGGCATTTGATGAGGTTGTTGGTGTACTTCTTCTCGCGGTGGTGGGTGATCATAAATCTCAATGGGTAGAACGTAGTTTAGCCTTTGTGAGTGTCGGCTCAAGCGGGACTCGGTGGGTGGTATATTACACCCCATGAGTACAAGTGATGAGCATCCCCTAGTGAACCATTATACACTCCCACCTTCATTGTATTTACACTACCGGTGGTGGTAAAATATGGCATGTTCATCAATCAAAGTACTTCTTTTGAGCTTAGAATACCTTCCATCAAAGTTGAACCCTAGGCAAAGTTCATTAGCCAAAATTGTTACTAGCCCTCCCTGTAACACCCGCCATTTTTGGTTATCTATAATCTATTATTTATTATTATTTTTTTTTTTTTTTTTTTTTTTTGCAAGAAAGTTAAACTCATTTTATTCATCCATATAGGGAAAGAAAAATGAGAAGGGATCTTACAAAAACCCAAAAACCATCATGGATTCACATGACAAAAGACCAAAGACCAAAACAAGAACGAGAATCAAATATTAGTTTCTAGTTGCCAACCAATTCTGCGTGTATCTATCAGAGTTGTCCAAGAGCCTGAGTTTCATCGTTTGTTGAAGAGTAGTAGAAATCTGGTCAGGGGTAGAAACGACGCCTCTGAAGATACGATTGTTTCTCTCATTCCAAATTTCATAAACCATGCCAGCCACACAGCTAGCAGCCACTCTATTCCTCCATTTTCGCTGTTTGCTTCCCCCCATAAGTTTGTAGAGACAGTCTTTCACATCGTTTGCATCCCCTAACACAGAGAAGCCAAGCCAGAGGAGCATATTACGCCTCACCTGGTGCGAGAACGGGCACCTGAAGAACAAATGCATGTGGGTTTCATAGGCAGCGCAGCACAGGCAACACCAATTGACATGCATAAAAACAGCGAGTTTATGTTGTCAACAGTCGGGAGCTGTCGCTGCACAGCCTGGATGGTGCACAGGCGGTGTTTGGGGATGACACTAGGAGCCTTAAGGGCATCAGCCCACCTCGTATTATGGCCCTTATCCCTGAAAATATGGTACGCCCTACCAACACTAAAGTTACCGTTTTTGACGCAGGCATTCAGCATCCGTTGAGCATTAGTAATTGAACCAGCAGCCTCAAGAAGGAAATTTTTTGTTTTGATAATGTCACGCCAGCTTTCAGCATGCCAAATCCTAGGCTGAGCATCCCAAATAGTGTGATCATTGAGGTTGTAATAGCGGCTTCAAAGGTCCCATAAACCATCCCGATTTTGGGTAAGGTGCAAGACCCACTTGCTGAGAAGCGCTTTATTCCAGCTAAGCAGTTCCTTAACATTGTAGCCTCCCTCTCACCAAGGCTTGCAAATGAAGGACCAACCCTTAAAGGTCATCCGTCTTCGCCTCCCAAAGGTCCCCCAAAAATAGTCCTTACAGAGCTTGTTGACTATTTTGATGATGTGGGAAGGCAGGAGCAAGACAGAGCACCAAAAATTTTCCAAGATAAAGACGACCGCATTGATGAGTTGAAGTTTCCCGGCATAGGAGAGAAGGTTGCTAGACCAATGGTGAATAGATCCCTGGATTTTGTCAATCATTATGTTGAACATACTGGAGGAGAGACGTCCAGGATTCATAGTGATGCCGAGATAGCGGAAAGGGAAAGCGTCTTCAATGTAACCTGTGAGTGCCTTAATTTGCCTCTTCACCTCATCATGAACACCTCCATAGTAGATGCTAGTTTTGGCAGGACTTGCATACAGACCCGAGATAGAGGCAAAGGAGTCGAGACAGTGAGCAGCAGCCACCACAGAGGGAGTGTCACCCCTCATGAAGATCATGAGATCATCGGCGAAAATCAGGTGGTTGAGTTTAAGTTTCGCGCACTTTGGATGATAAGAGACTTGGTGGAGGAGAGGAATGCGTCTTAAATGTCTGGAGAGCATTTCCATCCCAAAAACAAAGATATAAGGAGAAATTGGGTCCCCTTGCCTAATTTCAGACTTGCCCGGGAAAAACCCACATTGGCTGCCGTTGATCGTCAGGTGAACCAAGTTGACGTAATGCAGCCCATAACCCATTTAATAAAAATCGTTGGGAAGTTGAGCCTCGTTAGCATGTTTGAGATAAAAGCCCATTGAATGGAGTTGAAAGCCTTACGAATATCTACCTTTATGAGGCACCTGGGGGAAGTAGCTCTCTAGTTGTAGTTTTTAATGAGGTTTTAGGTCATCATGATGTTCTAAAAAATATTGCGTCCCTGGATGAAAGCTGCTTGTTCTTTACCAATGAGGTCGGGGAGCACGCATTTGAGGCGATTAGAAATGATCTTGCTAATGGTTTTGTACACAACGGAGCAGCAGGCAATAGGCCGGTAGTCTTGTACCAGGGAAGGCACACTTTTCTTGGGTATGAGGGCAAGGAGGGTTTTTTTACCTTTCTCATCATTTTCCCTTTTCGAAAGAATTCTTCAATGGCTGCGCATAAAAGATCCCCAATAGTATCCCAGTCAGTCTTGAAAAAAGCAGAAGAGAACCCGTCTTGGCCAGGGCTCTTGGTAGAGCCAATGCTGTGGAGGGCACGTTTGATTTCAGTGCAAGTGATATGGGAGGTAAGGAGATCACCAGAGACAGTGGAGACCTTAGGACCAGAACTGAAGATAGATTCATCAACCTGTCCCACATCAGAATCAGTACCAAGCAAGTCTGTGTAATACTCCACAAAAGCCTTGTTAACCTCATCAATATCGTTCCTGGTGTTCCCCTATTTGTCTATGATTGATCCAATAGTGCTTTGAAGTTTTCGTGTGGTAATTTTTGCAAAGAAGTAACTAGAGGAGGAGTCACCCTTTCTAATTGTTAGGCCCAGTTTAGCCTGGTCTGACTGTAACTTAGCCTGGCCCTACTAGGCTGATTAAGACCTCCAGGGGCCGGACAAATCTGACTACTATTTGGCAGATGAAGAGTATTACATGATAAGCAGGCTATTAGATCCTGGAAGAAGAGCCTGATAGTAAGTACGGAATAGCCTGGCGGGGCATTCAAACAAGCTGGATTAAGAAGATAAACAAAAAGTGCAGTTGTATGAGTCAATAACCGTGTCCTATTCTCAAGGAAGACCAAGTCCAAACTATAAAGCTACATCATCTATGAATGTTAAACGGGAAAGACTGAAGATTAGTTAAGAAGTAGAACAGGTAAAGCGAATTAATAGGGAGCATGTCCTATTAATCTGGCAACGGCTCCTACAAACGGGGAAGAACGTTGAGAATAATCTAACGTTAATATTGGTAGAACTATAAATAGCATAATCAAGCATTTGTAAAGGCATTCATTATTCATTGGTTTTTATTCAGCTACTTTACAATTTATCTTTCATTCCCGTGTATTCAATTACTTATACAAATTTGTATTCAGCTTATCAAAATAATACAAGTGATATTCCTTATACTTCGTCTTCCCTTATTATTCATTCACAATATACAAAACTTATAGAACTAGATACCCAGATCACTCTTTAAATAAAGCCGGATCCATTCAGGGGAAATCCTGCTAAAATAATTGGCGCCCACCATGGGGCATCTAGTTCTTTAATCAAAAAAAAAAAATTACTTTTACCATCTCTCCATTTAATATTCACATACAAAAATGGTGGAACTAACCCCAGAACAACAATTAGCGGCTGCCCTGGCTAAAATCAAAGAACTGGAGGCAATTCAAGAGAAGGCAGCCCAAGCAAGGAAATCAATAAATCAATAGTCAAGGAATCGAGTCTAGCTCGAGGAAAAATTGAAAATCAAAGCCGGGCTCCAAGACCAGATTTGAACCAGGAACCCCATTCTCATCCATTATCAAAAACATAGACTTTTCCAATTTTGGAACTCCGGAGAAGGATACATTATCCGGTACCCCGGTCATCTCCAATGATGAAACAAACAAAACTGAAGCAGCAATAATGATGGTTATGCTTCAGGAAATCCAAAAACTCCACAACAAAATAGAAAATATACCTGGAGTACCAGACCCTGTGGCTGAGGTAGAAGTTGACAGCTTTGCAGATTCACCCTTTGCGGATGAAATTGCAAAGATTGATCTCCCCAAGAAATTTACCGTTCCATCCATGAGAACTTATGATGGGACCTCTGATTCACAAAATCACGTTGCCATATTCAAACAGAAGATGTTGGCTGCCTCAATACCCAGTGAACTCAGGCAGGTCTGCATGTGTAAAGGCTTTGGTACAACCCTGACCGGAGCAGCATTACAATGGTTCATTAATCTCCCAAATGGAAGTATCAAGAATTTTGCAGAATTGATCAATGCCTTCAATCAACAATTCGCAAGCAGCAGAGATATGGCCAAGAGACCCAGTAACCTGTTCAGGGTAAAACAACTTCCTGAAGAATCTCTCAAAGAATTCCTGGCCAGATTTGTCAAAGAGAAGGTGGCCATTCCCAGGTGTGATGAAGAGACAGCGGTAGAAGCCTTCGTGCAAGGAGTCTTGCTTGACAGCGGTGACATCTATGCAGATTTAACCAAAAAAGCAAGCCCAATCTTTGCCCTTTGTTCAATCCATCGCCTTAGAGCATGTCGATTGGAGGAAGATCTCAACTTCAGGACAAACTCATCCGGAGGAAAGCAAGGCTATGGACACACTAACAGAAAAGCTCCTACCGTAAAGGAGGCAACCCCAGATCAAGCACCCTATTCCAGCCCGAACGATCCAAGTCAACATGGCACAAGAACACAAAGGTAACCTTTCTAGCCTTCCAACTATTCCTGAATATAACTTCTCTATTAATACTGCAGGATTAATCAAACGCCTGGAAAGCCTGGGAGATACGGTCAGATGGCCCAAGAAATCCGACAATTCCAGGAAAGACCCAACGAGATGGTGTGACTTCCATCAGGACATCGGGCACACCACAGAAGAATGCATCCAACTCAGGAAACAGGTGGCATATCTTCTAAAGAAAGGCTATTTGAAAGACTTAATCCAGCAGCCAAAGAACAAAGATGAAGGACAAAACAAGAGAGATTCAGGGAACGGCAGAGATCCTCCTCCTCCTCCCCCCATCTATGAAGTTAAGTTCATAAATGGAGGATCAGAAATCTGTGGTCCGACCAGCATTTCACCGCCAAAAGAATATCCAGGGAATCCAGACTTCAGCCCCCTTCCAGGTCCAAGTCATTGCCTGCTATTACTTTTGATGACTCCGGACTGCAGGGAATATCAAATCTACACCATGACGTGACTTGGTAATCACCATGCAAATTGGCATGTAAGGTATCAAGAATCCTCGATAGACGGAGGCAGTTCAATCAATCTGGTGATGCTTGACGTCCTCAAAGCTATGAAGATAGATGAAGGAAAGATCATCAAGAAATCCAGCGTCCTAATTAGATTCAGCGGAGAAACAAAGAACACCCTGGGAGAAATCAACCTGCCAACCTATGTGGAAGGCGTGGCTTCATATGAAAGATTTGGAGTAATGGATTGCCTATCCTCATATAATGTAATCCTGGGCAGACCATGGATCCACAATGTCAAAGCAATCCCATCAACATACCATCAATGTGTGAAAATACCAACCGAATGGGGATAACCACCATCGGGGAGAACAGAGGATGACTCAGAATGTTACACTCAGGCTTTGAAACCCTCAAAGTCGGGTAAGTCCCTTGCATAGCAATTAAAGTCACTGTCGGGGAGAATATATTGCACAATCACAGATGGAAACAGGAGAGGTCATTTTGGACCCTGAATTCCCCGACAGAAAGTACTTGTAGGGTCGATGCACTGACTCGGTCGGACCCAATCTGGTCGGCTTTCTCAAAACTAAAATGTCTTGTTTTGCTTGGTCACATTTTGATATGACTGGTATAGATGCTAATATTATAACTCATAAGTTGAATATTGACAAATCCTTTAAGCCTGTACAGCAAAAGAGAAGAAAATTTGTCGACAGAGGCATGAAATCATCAACCAAGAAGTTGACAAGCTATTGGACATGGGAATGATCGGGAGGTAATGTACCCGACCGCTTGCAAACGTAGTAGTCGTCCAAAAGAAAAATGGCAAATGGAGAGTCTGTGTAGACTACACCGACCTAAACAAAGCCTGCCCAAAAGATCCATTTCCCCTGCCACACATCTCGATGCAATGGTGGATGCCACTGCAGGCCACTAAATGTTAACATTCATGGATGCCTCCAGCGGATTCAATCAAATAAAGATGCACCCTGCAGATCAGTAAAGCACAGCTTTTCATTACTGAAAGAGGTATATATTGTTATACTGCTATGCCCTTTGGATTAAAGAATGCAGGTGCAACCTATCAAAGGCTAGTCAACATGATGTTCAAAGACCAAATAGGAGATACCATGGAAGTCTACATAGATGACATGGTAGTCAAGTCAAAAAAGGCAGAAGACCACGTCAAAGACTTGGAAGTAGCTTTCAAATACTGGAGAAATTCAATATGAAGCTCAACCCACAAAAATGCCATTTTGGAGTCTCAGCAGGCAAATTCTTGGGCTATATGGTGACAAAAAGAGGAATAGAAGCCAGCCCTGAACAGATCAAAGCTATCCTGGAGCTAGAACCACCAAAGACGGTCAAAGACATACAAAAGTATTTGGAAGAATAGCGGCCCCGAACAGGTTCATTTCAAGATCGTCAGAGAGGTGAAAATCATTCTATAATCTGCTAAGGAAAAACAAAGACTTTCAATGGACCCCGATCCTCGGCTGCCTTTGAAGACCTGAAAACATATCTATCCTCTTCTCCCTTGCTGGCAAAACCAATCAAAGATGAACCCCGACAGTATATACCATCAGTCACAAAATCTTTGTCGTGCAGTCTTGGTCAAAGAAGCGGACGGACAACAACACCCTGTCTATTACGTAAGTAAAAGTCTACTGGATGCAGAGATCAAGTATGGCCTGCTTGAAAAATATGTTTTAGCTTTAATTATGAGTTGCACAAAATTAAGACCATACTTTGAAAGACACCCTATAATAGTCAGAACCAATCTTCCTATCAAGTCTGTACTCAGGAAGCCAGAATTGTACGGACGAATGTGCAAAAATGGTCACCCACCTAAGCACATACAACATAACCTTTGAACCAAGGACAGCAATTAAGTCACAAGCACTAGCAGACTTTGTGGCTGACTTTAGTCCAACCCTAGAACCCGACCTAATAAAAGAAGTAAACAAACTGACCAGCGACCAAACAAACCTAGAATGGACCCTATTTGTCGATGGTGCAGCCAACATGAGGGGCACAGGCCTGGGGGTAGTACTAAAATCGCCACAGGGGGATAAGATAGTACAAGCTATAAGCTGTGCATTTGAGGCTACCAACAATGAGGCAGAATATGAAGCCCTAATAGCTGGATTAAAGGTATGTATTGACCTTGGTGTGCAAAACCTAAAGGTGCGTACTGATTCCCTTCTTATTTCCAACCAAGTAAACGGAATATATACTGCAAAAGACTCAAAAATGATGCTTTATTTGGAAATCGTTCAAATTTTAAAAGCAAAATTCCGCAATTTTAATATTGACCAAATTCCCAAGGACTTGAATACCCAGGCCGATGCCTTAGCCGGCCTAGGATCCAACTTCAGTCCCCTTGACTTCGACAAAATACCCATCGTACATTTATTAGAACCTGCAATAAATAAACAAGATGAAAGTTTCCCAATTTATATTGCCAATTCTTGGACAAAACCCTACTACGACTGGCTACAACAGGGAATCCTTCCCCTAAATAAGCAAGATGCCAGAGCACTAAAAATAAAAGCTACTTCATATACTATTATTAACAACGTGCTTTTTAAGAAATCGCAGGCTGGGCCGTACCTCAGATGCCTGGAACCACAAGAAGCTGAGCAGATATTATCAGAAATCCATGAAGGATACTGTGGAAATCATAAAGGCGGAAGGAGCCTGGCAAGCAAGGTACTCAGAACAGGTTATTATTGGCCCACCTTGAGGGCCGATTGCCTGGAATTTAGCTCTAAATGTAAAGCTTGCCAGATTCACGGACCAAATATCCCTCAGCCATCTGACGAACTACATTCCATATCCGCACCCTGGCCATTTATGAAGTGGGGCATGGATATAGTAGGGAAACTACCTCAAGCACCCGGGCAAAAAGTTTTCATGCTAGCAATGACTGACTATTTCTCCAAGTGGATAGAAGCTGATTCATACAGGCAAGTCAAAGAAAAGGATGTCATAGCATTCATCAAACACAACATCATATGTAGATATGGCATCCTTTCTGAAATAGTATACGACAATGGCACGCAATTCGTGGGAAAAAGAACAGCAACCTTTTGTGCTCAATGGAACATCAACCTGGTAACCTCCACACCAGGATATCCAAAAGCTAACGGTCAGGCAGAATCCAGTAACAAAGTAGTAATCAGCTGCATAAAGAAGAAGCTAGAAAGAAGGAAAGGCAGATGGGCTGAAGAGCTCCCCCTGGTCCTCTGGGCTGACAGAACCACGCCTAAAACATCCACAGACCAAACCCCCTACTCCTTGGTCTATGGATGTGAAGCAGTAATCCCGGCTGAGGTAGACATTCCATCAGCCAGATGCAGTCTGAACACAATAACAAGCAATATACCTCTAATAGAAGAAAGCCTGGACTTAATAGAAGAGCTAAGAGATGCAGCCAACATTAGATTAGCAGCATATCAGCAAAGAGTTGCAAAAAGCTACAACAAGACTGTCAAAGCCAGAGTATTCAGGGTAGGAGACCTTGTCATCAGGAAAGTCTTCCAAAACACAAAAGAAAAGAATAATGGCAAATTAGCCCCAACCTGGGAAGGTCCCTACCTGATTGACTCAATAGTCGGCCAGGGAGCTTATAGATTACAAACCCTGGACGGCGAAATGATCCCAAGAGCTTGGAATATTGCACATTTAAAACTATTTCACATATAAAATATATCTCCCAGTCCAGGTATAATTTTCACCTTAATATTTCTTGCCTGGTCTGATATGAAACTAAATATATGATACTTGCCCTTATATGAATAAATGCCGTATATGATTTCTTCAAATTATGTGTCCAAGTACTTGTCTATATTCTCATATTTACTTTTACCAAGTAGAATCTTCAATACTTGTTTTACATACTGCATTTTATTTAAAACAAATCTTAAAGATTGGGGGCCACCCCCACCAATATCCAACTGATACCCAAATTTCATTTGCAAAAAGCCTTAAAATATTGAGCTCCATTTAATATACAAACTGGAAAACCTCTTAGGACTTGTATAACATAAATGGGTCATAAGCCCTCAGACAGGCAGGGGACGTAAGCCCTCCCGCATGTGCAATAACCCCACCCATAACACGATGAACTGGTCGATCCAAGATAAAAACGGCCCGATCCGGTCGAATAATGGCAGATCCAAGTAAAACATCCAATACTACAAAAGTAACTTACCAAAACACAAAAAGGAACCAACAAAGACCAAATATTTATTCATCCAAAATAGCCGGCCTTGCCTCATACTTAATAATTACCCATTCCAGGGACATCCCCCCTGGATGGGCCAAAAAATACCTAAATTTCCATTAAATACCTAAATATCCATTCCAGGAACATCCCCCCTGGATGGGCCAAAACAAAAAAAGAAAAACATAAATCTAAGTAAGTTTTGAGCCAGTAACCGACTCACAACCATCCACCATTTCCTGATCACCTGATTTTTCCTTGGAAGGAGGAGAATCCACTTCTTCTTCTTGACCCATGTTGGCTAAATCAGGATACTGAGTGTCCAGTGCTGTCTCATCCCGGTCCGAATCCCAATTAGCCCGGTCAGATTCCGGATCCCTCATAGCATCAACCCGGCCTTTCCCAAAGAAGTACTGAGCGGCATCAGCAAGCCGCGCCTCCACTAATTCCTTTTCAAAGACCAAGCTCTTCATTCTTCCTCGGTGATCTCGCATTGCCGCTTCTCAAAGAGCCAGCTCTCCCTTGATGACCTCCAACTCTTGCCCGACAACCTTCTCAAGATTTTTGCAGCCACCTCACAAACTATAGCAGCCCCCTAGATGCCTCTCTAGTCATGCCGCCACTGGGATTGAAGTACTACTTCATTACCTTTGAATGTGTGCAGCTCGCGGTTAACCTTATCCAGTTTTTCTTCCAGGCTAGAAACCCTGGCCTGGGAATCCCTGAGTTGACAAGCAGTAGCCAACCCGACATCCAATCCCTGCAAGAAACAAAATTAATCAGCCCAATATAAAGCAACACAAGGAGCACATAAACAATTAAAACATCCCTTTACAACAAACCTCCTTAGCTTGAGAAGCAAGTTCAGCAGCCTTTGTCACAAGAGAAGTCAGGATAGAAACCACTTTAGTAGAAGACTCAAGGGTATTAGCAGACAAAAGCTGGCCGCCCATTTTTGCAGAAAATTCATTTATCCGTGCCCGGGCAGCATCCATATCGTCAATCCTGGCAGACACTTGAATGATACTCCTGATTGGTTGAGCCTGAATAGGCTCTTTCTCTCCCCCTTCTTCTTCAGGAATAACATCTTCCCTTCTCCTTTTAGAAGCCTGAACGATCTCTGGCGATACTAGCCTGGGCGGTTCTTAGAGAGGCTGGACATCAGAAACCAAAATATCAAGCGTCTTGTCACTCCCACTAGCCTCCTGGCTCTTGGACTGTTCAGCAATTCTAGCCACCCCAGCCTTTAAATCTTTTGCAGAAAAGTTGGCCAACCTGGCAGAAGACCTGAATACTGAGTATATAAAGAATATACATAAATATCAGATAAGAAGCGATAAGAAAACAACAATTGACATAAAGACATATGGAAGACGTACAGGAAAGAGCAGTAGAGCTAGGCTTGCCTTTGGGTACTTTGACCACACTCAGCTTGGTCTTCATATACCGGGGCAATAAATCCCTGCCCAGACTGGCAGGCCAGGCCCTCTCTTCCTCAGGAATAGCAAGGAAAGCCTCTATCCTGGAAATAGCTTCCTCGTCAAGAGGATCAGAGTTCCAATCAGGAGCTGCAAAAATCATCAAAAATACATAAGTGAAAATCCTAATTTCGTATAATATATACTGCAAACTAAGAGTACAGGAAACCTACCACTCTCTAAGGGAGGATATCTCAGATAATCAAAGCCTGATCCCAGAGTCTCAGTCCGGATGAACAGGAAAGTCTTTGCCCAACTTTTATCGTCTCCAGAGTCCAGGTTAGTAATTAATGGAGACATTTTCGACTTGATTCTCAAATTAAAACGACCATTAACAGGATTTTTCATATGATATATTGCCTTGATATCATTAATAGTAATTACAAGATTGTGTTTAGCACATAAATTTTCAATGGAATGAACAAGTTTCCAAACCATTGGCATAATTTGAAAAGGTGATACTTCCATAGCACGAATGGTGTCAATCATTAAAGGAGTAACAGGTAACTTACAGCCTGTTTTGAACGCCCATTCAAAAATACAGAACCAACCAGGTGACACCAGTTAGCTCTGACTGGACAAGATTCAGGAATCCATACCTCAGTCGAATCAGGAATAATATTTTTCTCCCTTAAAACCCTATCATAGTCCGTCTTCAATAAGTTTTCTTCAGGGAAATAAGGATCCAGAGATTGAAGAGTAGAAAAAATAGAATCCTGATATTTAAAAGCTATAGCACGAGCAGGAGGATCAACTTCAATCACCTCCTCCTCCTGGACGTCTTTGGGTTCAGGTTCAGCAGCAGCTTTCTGGGGTGCAGGACGCTTTTTGGCTCCCATATCCTTTATTATTTAATTTATTGTGATGAATTTTATTTATTGAAAAATTATAAGTTGGCAGAGTAAGACTCCTGGGAAATAGGGGAGAATTTTAGAGAAAGTTGAGCAAGGAAAATGGAAGAAATTTTGTGAAAAACAAACTCATCGCAAATACCATATTTATAGGAGAGAAATAACGGTGTAAAAACCCTAGAAAACACAAAACTGTCAGCGTGACATCACACAAATTAGCCGTTGCAAGTGTTTAACGGTAACTAGGAGTCTAAGAGTCATTGATTAAATATAATTCTTTTTATTGTTTAACCCGGTAAAGTTGACATATCACCCCTGGCCTGATCCAGCACGGGCAAAATGTCAAGGGGCAATTGTTAGGCCCAGTTTAGCCTGGTCTGACTGTAACTTAGCCTGACCCTACTAGGGTGATTAAGACCTCCAGGGGCCGGACAAATCTGACTACTATTTGGCAGATGAAGAGTATTACAGGATAAGCAGGTTATTAGATCCTGGAAGAAGAGCCTGATATTAAGTACGGAATAGCCTGGCGGGGCATTCAAACAAGCTGGATTAAGAAGATAAACAAAAAGTGCAGTTGTATGAGTCAATAACCGTGTACAATTCTCAAGGAAGACCAAGTCCAAACTATAAAGCTACATCATCTATGAATGTTAAACGGGAAAGACTGAAGATTAGTTAAGAAGTAGAATAGGTCAAGCGTATTAATAGGGAGCATGCCCTATTAATCTGGCAACGACTCCTACAAACGGGGAAGAACGTTGAGAATAATATAACGTTAATATTGGTAGAACTATAAATAGCATAATCAAGCATTTGTAAAGGCATTCATTATTCATTGGTTTTTATTCAGCTACTTTACAATTTATCTTTCATTCCCGTGTATTCAATTACTTATACAAATTTGTATTCAGCTTATCAAAATAATACAAGTGATATTCCTTACACTTCGTCTTCCCTTATTATTCATTCACAATATATAAAACTTATAGAACTAGATACCCAGATCACTCTTTAAATAAAGCCGGATCCATTCAGGGGAAATCCTGCTAAAACACTAATGTTGACAGTTTTTGCTCGTTGAAAAAGCATGTCGTTCTCAGCCTTGCTCAGCTCTTTATATTTGCAAATTAGATCCCTTTTAAGAGCAATAAGGGTAGGGGAGAACAGGTCATTCTGAAGATTCATCTGGCAGGTATCCAGGTCTCTTTGGACCCCTTGCAGCCGCGCCGCAATATCAGAGTAACTTCTTTTGTGAAGGGCTGTAAGGGCCTTTTTAACCATTCGAAGCTTGAAGAAAAGCTGGTAGGTGGGAGTACCATAGCAGGGAGTGGCCCAAGCAGCAGCAACTATGTTGTGATAATTAGGGTTCGTGGTCTAAGCATTGAGGAAACTAAAGTATATTGTAAATTTTTGGCCTCCACTAAGAAAAACCAGTAGAGGGGCATGGTCAGAATTCCCTGGGGGGAGGCATTCAGCAGTGGAGGTCGAGTAGAGAGTGGTCTAGGCAGGATTGATGAGAACCCTATCAAGGCGTGCCCAGGTTCTTGTTTGGTGCGCGTGCTTGTTGGTCCAGGTGTACTCTGCGACAGTGCTATGCATATCATCCAAAAGGCACTTAGCCAGGCAGGCATTGAAGTCCATGTATCATGAATGGAAGGTGGGTTTGGGCCATTTATTTCAATTAAATCCCTAACTACGTTGAAGTCACCAGTCACCATCCATGGTGATCCTAAGGGGGAGACAGTAATGAGTTTATCCCAGAGCCGGTGTCTGTCCTGGGGGTCATTCATACCATAGACAAAAGTAGTGGCAACACAGAGGTTAGTAGCTTTGGAAATGACATTACAGTGGATGAGTTGCTCATGTAGGATGAGATTATTGATGATTACAGTAGCAGTATTATAAAACAACCAGATTCTACCACGAGTCTTGTTGCTAATAATCTCGTACTTAGGAATTTTTTTCATGATAAGATGTTTCTTGTGATCCTTTACATGAGTCTCGAGAAGGCCAAAAATATCCACTCTATGAAGGTGCAAAAACTTACTAACCTCAGTGTGCTTAAGGCTATCATTTAAGCCTCTAATGTTCCATGAGGCTATATTCATGTTTATCAGGTGGTAGGGGCTCAACAGTTTCAACTAAACCCAGTATATCATCATCGAGGCTACCTGGGGCAGGTCCCTCATCACTCTGAGCTGCAAAACTATTTTGGACAAGGACCATGGTATCCTCAGTGCTAGTAGGTGGTTCAGAGGGTGAAGTTTTGTGCTTAGCACTCTTGACTGGGGTAAAAGGAGGGGGGAGGGTGTCACTGTAGGGCAGGCGGCGGTGGGTGCAACATTTTTAGGCTGCCATACTGGTTTGCTTGAGGTTTTGACTTTGTTGAGTTTGCAGAATTTCTCTGTGTCTCCCATTTTTCCACAACAAACGCAATAATAGGGCCTCCATTCATACACCACTCTCTGGGAAATTTGGCCACGGTAAGGGGTGTTGAGGATAATGTTTTCTGGCAAATTAGTGGAGAGGTCAGCTTCCACAAGGACACAGGTAAAGGAAAGGCGTGGTTTGGTGGTTGTTGTCATGTCAGCATACATCGGCTTTTCCACCTTACTAGCTAGCTTGCTAAGGACCGCATCTAACCAAAGGAAGGGGTCAAGGTCCAGAAAGAGGATCCAAATAGGGACTGTGGAGATTTTGTCCATCTCCATAGAGAAAGTAGGAGTCCATTGTTTCAGCACTAGAGAGTTGCTTCCCATGGTCCAAGGTCCTCCTTTCAAAACCTCGTTCATGTCACCTTGCGCTGTGAAACGGAAGGAGAACCAGCCGCGTCTGAAGTATTGGACAGTGGGAAGGGATACATGGTTCCATTGCTTAGATACGAAGGCATGCATATGAGCAATAGTGGGTTTAGCTCCTAGGACATTACCCATTAAGGTGTACTTCCAATATTGTAATTCTCCAACAATGTCATCTTCACTGATATCAATCTCCGTAGAGTTCGACTTTGTGTTTCTGATGAGTGCGAGGCTCATACCAGTTTAGCCTTAGCCACGTTGTTCCATCCTTTGGGGGGGGTTTGTAGTAGAAGTTGGGGAGCCAACTGCTATAGTAGTTCCTGGGTTCAGAGCCGCTGTCACAGGGATAGCGGGGGGTTCAACTGGGATTGGATTTTCAAAATCTGGCTCAATATCCTCAAAATCTGGCTCAATTATTATTATTATTATTATTATTATTATTATTATTATTATTATTATTATTATTATTATTATTATTATTATTATTATTATTATTATTATTATTATTATTATTATTATTATTATTATTATTATTATTAAGGATGCGCGCAGCTTTCATTAAAAGAAAAATAATAGTTTACATGAAATTGGTGGGGAGCCGAGAGACAATCTGGGCTCCCACACCCTTAGCAATAGCAAAGCTAAGTCTAGTAAAAATGTAAGCGGCCACCTGAGCCCCCGCATCCTGAGATACCGAGAATTTCTGGATCCGCTTGAGCAAGGCAACAACATCCGAACCCAGCTCCCCAAGTGAAGAGAAAGAGAAAGGAAGGAAACCATAATCCGCTACCGCGCACAAATCCCCATACTTAGCACACTTTCGCTGAGCAGCATCAGCGATAACCCGGTCAGGCACAAAATCCATCATCCCAGTCTGAGTCAAAGGAGAAGAACCTGTCAAGTCGACGCACACATCCCGCCCCATGTCCCAAGAATAAAGCAATAAATCCGCAGGACAAAGTTATTATTATTATTATTATTATTTTTTTTTTTTTTTTTTATTATTATTATTATTATTATTATTATTATTATTATTATTATTATTATTATTATTATTATTATTATTATTATTATTATTATTATTATTATTATTATTATTATTATTATTATTATTTCCAAGAAAGTTAAACTCATTTTATTCATCCATATTGGGAAAGAAAAATGAGAAGGGATCTTACAAAAAAACCAAAGACCATCATGGAGTCACAAGACAAAAGACCAAAAACCAATATAAAAGGAGAACCAGACGTTAGTTTTTAGTTGCCAACCAATTCTGCGTGTATCTATCAAAGTTGTCCGAGAGCCTGATCTTCATCGCTTGTTGAAGAGTACAAGAGATCTGGTCAGGAGTAGAAACGACTTCACCGAAGATACGATTGTTTCTCTCATTCCAAATTTCATAGACCGTTCCAGCCACACAACTAGCTGCCACTTTGTTCCTCCATTTTTGCTTTTTACTCCCCCCCCCCGAGTTTGTACAGGTAGTCTTTCATATCAATTGCATCCCCTAAACCAGAAAACCCAAGCCATTGGAGCATATTACGCCTCACCTGTTGCGAGAATGGGCATCTGAAGAACAAATTCCTGTAGAGTTTCTTGGCCAGCGCTGCACAGGCAACACCTATTAACATGCATAAAACCACGCAAGTTTATGTTGTCGGCAGTCGGGAGTTGTCGCTGCACAGCGTGGATTGTGCACAGGCAGTGTTTGGGGATGACACTGGGAGCCTTTAGAGCATCAGCCCACCTCGTATAGTGGCCCCTATCCCTGAAAATATGGTACGCCCTACGTACACTAAAGTTACCGTTTTTGACGCAAGAAATCAGCAGCCTCTGAGCATTAGTAACTGAACCAGCAACTTCAACAAGAAAGTTTTTAGTTTTAGTTATGTCACGCCAGCTTTCAGCATGTCGAATCCTAGGCTGAGCCTCCCAAGTAGTGTGATCGTTGAGGTTGTTAGAGCGGCTCCAGATGTCCCAAATACCGTCCCGATTTTGAGTAAGTTGCCAGACCCACTTGCTGAGAAGCGCTTTGTTCCAGCTAAGAAGTTCCTTAACATTGTAGCCTCCCTCTATCCAAGGCTTGCAAATGGAGGACCAACTTTTTAAAGTCACCCTTCTTCGCCTCCCAAGGGTCCCCCAAAAATAGTCCTTACAGAGCTTGTTGACTATTTTGATGATGTGAGAAGGCAAGAGCAAGACAGAGCACCAAAAATTTTCCAAGCCAAAGACGACCGCATTAATGAGTTGTAGTTTCCCGGCATAGGAGAGAAGGTTGCCAGACCAGTGGAGAATAGAGCCGTGGATTTTATCGACCATCGTGTTGAACATACTGGAGGATAGTCGTGCAGGATTCATAGTGATGCCAAGGTAGCGGAAAGGGAAAGCATCTTCAGTGTAGCCAGTGAGTACTTTTATTTGCCGCTTCACCTCGTCATGAACACCACCATAGTAGATGCTAGTTTTGGCGGGATTAGCATATAAACCCGAGATAGAGGCAAAGGAGTCGAGGCAATTTGCAGCCGCCGCCACTGAAGGAGTGTCACCCCTCACGAAGATCATTAGATCATCGGCGAAAATCAGGTGGTTAAGCTTAAGTTTCACGCATTTGGGGTGATAGGAGACCTGATGGAGGAGATGAATGCGCCGTAAGTGTCTTGAAAGCATTTCCATCCCAAGGACAAAAATATAAGGTGAAATTGGGTCCCCTTGCGTAACTCCATATTTGCCCGGGAAAAAACCGCATTGGCTGCCATTGATCTTCAGGGTGAACCAAGTAGACGTAATGCAGCCCATAACCCATTTAATAAATGTCGTAGGGAAATTGAGCCCCGTGAGCATGTTGGAGATAAAGTCCCATTGAATGGAGTCGAAAGCCTTTCGAATATCTACCTTAATGAGGCACCTGGGGAAAATGGCGCTCTGGTTGTAGCTTTTAAATTTATTATTATTATTATTATTATTATTATTATTATTATTATTATTATTATTATTATTATTATTATTATTATTATTATTATTATTATTATTATTATTATTATTATTATTATTATTATTATTATTATTATTATTATTATTATTATTATTATTATTATTATTATTATTATTATTATTATTATTATTATTATTATTATTATTATTATTATTATTATTATTATTATTATTATTATTATTATTATTATTATTATTATTATTATTATTATTATTATATAAATCGAATGAATTTCCATTTTATTTAAAATAAGATTTTATTTAATAAAAATAAAGTATTTTGTCTTTATTTCTTAAAATAGTACAAGTATGCCGGCATTGAAACTGTTTTATATTCTACATCAAATCTCGACGTTTTAGCTCGAATAGCTCGAGCTTGATTTTAAAAGCTTGTATTTTCATTTTGGGCATTTTTTCATTTTGAATCGAAACGAATCTTTGAACTCGGAAACAGGCCCGTTGATTGACTAAACCTAACATACACATAAAAGCTTTTGTACAACTTTTTGTTTTAACTAGTTGGTGCATCGCGCCCTACCGGGCGTGGTGCCCCAATTTGGCAAAATGGTGTGCGCTAATATTTAGGAGTTATTAGATGAGGAAAAGGCGCGTTACAAATAACGTATCTAGAAGTCTGGAACGGTGAGCTAAACATAGAAGTGACTAACGGTTTATGCACCCTAACGTTTTAACGCTTGTCTTGGCATAAACATAATGCACCCTTGAAACTCGGTTCAAATTTGCTTTGTTTATTAGCTGTTAAGTTTTTTTGAATTTTCGCAGTATGTTTATTCGCACCTGTGTGGTGAGAAATGTCACCTGAAATGTTAATATACATATAGGGCGTTTTTACATGCTTAATAAAGCTTATGTAGCATGACAGGTAATGGTAGAAGTTCGTTTGCGACACCTGCGCGATCCATTTATGTGCACCTGTGTCGCCATCTATTTATGCGCACATGTATGGTGAGAAACGTCATCAGAACTCTAGAATTCCCCATTTTCTGTAGACAACAATGCCGTGTTCCAATTAATTATTGTTATCTAACTTACAGTTGCCAATGATAATTTCCTAACCCTAAACATTAGGGTCTCAAGGATGGTATTATTGAGAAACATGAGTGGCAAACGCAGATACATCTAAGACAAGTTTCCTTTGTACATGATCATCAAGCTAAAACAGTCGCGTACGGTACATGAGTTTTTCATTTTTTGGGGAGTACTGCACATGCACTTGGTGATGGGAAATGTTAAGCCAGCTGTACTGAAGTAAATGTAGAGGGCTGAAAAGACCCTGTGGTGAACCAGGGCTTTCCTGGACGGTGAGGGACATGCCAACAATGCGAGTCACGGCCTGGTATTAATACAGGATGGTGAGGAGTTGACTGCCAAAAACTGACTACGGCATCTATAGTTAGCACCTGTAGGCTAGAGGCACCGCCGCAAGCTGGTTTATGGCCTAACATAGATACATTTAAAAAATAGGGGTAAGACAGAAAAGAACGTAAAGGAACGTAGTTAAGGTTAGGCGCATGTTTCGGAATAAAAACATGAATCAATTAGATAAAACGACACGCTATTTGGCGGGAAATCCCACCAAGGAGACATATTTAAAGTCACGGACAACACCAGGGCCATAAAAAAGGGCATAATCGTAGTGTAAATATTATTGATAATAAAATAGTACGATATTCGATTAATTTGATTGCTTAGTCTCCTGTCACATTATCTCCTAATTCAATTATTCCTTAGCTTTGCTTGTAATTTGCACATTAAGCAACATTGCCACAATTTTTTTGTTATCTTCCCTACCCTAAATTAACTTAAGGGTTTTCATCGTTGAGTACTTTTATACTAACACAAGTCCTAAATTTGCCCTCTGATCACCAATTCACCACCTTTTCATCAACCACCACCCACATCCACCAATCCACCATCCATATCTTGGGCCGACGAAACCCATATGCCCGCCCAACTACCACCTGCCCACCACAAGACAGCCCAAAACCATTTTCCTAGTAAACTCTCTTTTTGAACATCAACCCTTCTCTCTTAAACCTCTCTCGCCCCCACCCACGAGGAGCTAGCTAGGTTATAGCAAACAATATAACTCTATATATTATCACACAAGCAAGTGCTTAAAGGCATTCTAAATTCACTACCTTCTACCACCTTCATATAAATGCGAAAAAAAACTGAAAGGTAGGAAAGTAGGATCAAACCTTCTTTGATCATGAACAGCAAGCTCCAACCCTGAAGCTCTATTCATCATCCTTTGAACAAGAGCTGTTATCAAATAAACCAATATCACTTTCGTTGCTGAGCAAAACAGGTTTCACACTATTCTAATGTGCAACGAATAAGAAAACGTAGTTCAACAGGCCGAGTACTTATCGCATCAAAGCGACATAACAAAATAGCAAAAATGAACAGGGAACCAATATTGAGAAATGAAGATGAAATTTCTAAAAATAATTGCTGCAAATTTTGATATAATCACCTGGATAACAGCTGCAAAGGTTCGGGGGAGCATATAATCACCTAGATAATTACTTCTCATCAATTGCTTAAGCAATGTGGTTTTTCCGCTAGAATACTGACCGCAAAGCATGACCATTGGTTTTGCACCCAAAGCATTATCTAGCTGCACAGGATAACGAAACAGATATAATCAGGTTAGAAGATACACACTTGACAGCAAGTTTCCAGTTTGAATGCCATCAGAACCAAAAAAGAGAGACAGGATTAATAAGAAACATAAGAAAAGCTAATAAAAAAGCACGACTATAGCCTCATTACCGGCAACGGTGATGCAAACTCATGAAAATTATAAGCTAACTCTCAAGGCTTTGGTTCCTGACTGTACATATTCTTCAAACCATCATGTATGTCATAGAGGATAACTGCGCCTAAAAATGCAACCAGTCTCACAAGGTCAAGATAGTAGACTCATAATGACTTTGTGAACCACAAATTATGAGTGTTGATTCAGTTTGAATGTTACTCTTAATAATTGCAACCAGAAGCCAATAGTAAAACAGCAGGCAGCAGTAACTCAGAATATGAAGAATACGATAGCAAGACAGAATGAAAGGCTATATACCCCTAAAAAAAATCAAACTGAAACCCTTAAACTACAAGCTCAAACAAATGTTAATTAAATAAAAAAACCCATTAAACCCCCCACAAAAATCAAGCAAAGATCATATTTTAATCAATCGTAGATATAGTTCAGTCATCATCAATAGTTCAATACCACAATTGCTAAATTAAAGGTAGAATTTTAAATGAAAAAGTATAAAACCTGGAGCTTAACTGCGGTGATGAATGATGATCCCGAGCTGAACTGCGATGATGTCGCATACACGCCAAAAACGAAAACGGATCTCAAGCAAAGGCAATGTGAATTTAGTTGAATCAAAACCGAAAATGAAGAAATAAGGTAGGAATTAGCCAGTTGACGATCCAGGTAGCAAAGCGCCAGCTTGTGAGAGCCATTTTGAGATGTATCGGTGGAAGAGAGAAGAAAGTATGAGGGAGAATGGAGAACAGCGGAGGAAAATGAAAGGCAAAAGCATAAAAGGGGGAAAAGCACAATAGAAAAAATGAAAGGCCAGGATTGTAAGGGAGAAATCAATGGGTTGGGAGTCTTGGAAATTACTATTCCTAAGGAACAGTTGGGGGCTTGTAAACTTTTTAAAGGGTATAGAATTATAAAGAAGCCATCTCCTTCCTTTGTGTAAACCAAGCTTTATTGGCGGCTGTGTTTCATTGGTTCCGTTCTCCTTCTTTACTCCACCGTTTTGTGTGTTTCTTGCACCGATGGATTGTACTCACTTCCTAATTCAAATCAATGCTTTGGGTTTCGTCCTTAGCATCCCTTATTTGATATAAAACAGACCGCAATATCCCTCGGTGCAAAAACAGCGGCTGCAGTTGCGGTTTCGCATCATCAAGTTCGTGGGCTTAGTTCTCTTTAATGGGGACGACCCATTTGAAACCGAGACCTCCGAGTGATAGCCCATGATGTCTAGAACCATTCTATGATGGTCGTTTTTCAATATATGTCTGTTTGATCCATCGAAAACAAATCCTTCGAGCAGTTCGCAGTTTTGATCCTTTTTCGAGTACCCAACTTAAAACCTTGGTATCTCCCTCGTTTCTTAATGGAATGCAGTGATTCTTGCTTCTTTTGCTTCGTCTCTCTGTCCTCGCCGCAGTTTTATAAGTATTTATTTGTACCTTCTTTTGTAATTTGTGCCTTAGTAGTGAAAATGAACCAACACCCTCTATTTCGTGAAAACAAAGTGTCGCGGGCAGCACCTGTTCTTGACATTTTTCAGCACACCTCCCGCCATCTTTGACCTCCTAACTGACTATATTCACAAATTAGGAAGTCCCACGATTCTAAAACACTAAAGAACACAAAAATCTGTCTTCATTTGACCCTTCAATCGTCTCAGCAAAGACCGTCGCACATAAACATCCAAATTTCGAAAAGAATCGTTTATACCTGATAAGGAAACGGTATATTAGAATATACCGTATAGAATATTATAGTGATATTGTGTCTTGAAATATATTGGGTTACCATATTATAGAGATTCTAGGGTTTCTATTAGGATCATTAGAGTGCTGCTATATATATGGTCTCTGGTACTTGTTATGGACACAACTCAATAATACAACTATCGGTTATGAACATCTCTCCCTCCTTGGTATCAGAGCCTCACGCTTTTGAGGCCTAAAATACAAAATTCCGATGCCCTGCCGGTGGGTCGATGATGTAAAACACCCACCGGCGGGATTCCGTTCATGACTATCTATCTAATAATTTATTTTTAGTTTACAAAAAAAAAAAAAAAAAAAAAAATTGATTCGTCCTATCTTTTGTTATCTTAGATTGAGATTAGTGATTTCACCATATTATCTCCCCATACAAAAAAATGAGAAAATTTATCTTTTCTTTGACATTTGATTTAATGTCTTCAATTTCGTTCAAGGTGGTATTTAATTTGACTGGCGAGTTACGCAATTTTAATCAGCATGATGGTGGCTCAGATCTATTTGGATTTCGAAAAACTTAGCGTTCTCCAAACTTTAAAATTAATGGATAAATTTTCGTCTTACTGAAATTTGTTTAGGTTCGATTAGTGTTCCTAACAAATTTTTTGATAGTCGACAAGTCCGAAAAACTTAACGTTCTTGTTCGAAGAAATTACTAGCGAGTTTTATTCTCGTTTATCTTACCTACCTTGCGAAGATGAAGACTATTATTGAAGATGAAAAAGATGAAGATTTGAATTTCTTTTCTTATTTTTGATTTTCTTTTGTGCAAACTCATGGAAATTTTACCAAGTTACCATGAGTTTGAGAGGAGATGATAAGGAAACGGTATATTAGAATATACCGTATAGAATATTATAGTGATATTGTGTCTTGAAATATATTGGGTTACCATATTATAGAGATTCTAGGGTTTCTATTAGGATCATTAGAGTGCTATATATATGGTCTCTAGTACTTGTTATGGACACAATATCAATATAATATTCTATACGGTATATTCTAATATACCGTTTCCTTATCAATACCTCCTGTCAACCATTTACATTTCGAAATCAACATTGTTTCGTAGGCTATCAAGAGGACCCTCACGAAGGCGAGTATCACATCCAATCGGACAGCGAATAAAGGTAACGCGTGATGGCTGACTCGATATTTCATTCAGTGAATTGAGTAGTTGCATGTCTTATACTTGTTTTAATGTTTTTATATGATTTTAATTAAATTTGTTTATTTCGAAAACTATGATTTACGATGTTATAATATTAATGAATAATTGAATTTGCAAAATTTAATATTGGCCGAGACTATTCTTATAGTATGTGTGGAAAATTTTATATAATGTTCTTATTATTGTCTTTAATAAAGTTTCAGCAATTTGTCAAATCTGTCTGTCGCCTTGTACAATTTATTTCTCCATCTTAAAATGTTCGCCTTTGAAACTATTGAAAAGAGACTCATGTTTATTTCAGGTCTATATTCTACCTGTAAAATTTCGTAATTTTTGTACGTGTCATTTGTTCACAATAAAATATTTATGAATAGCGCGCTGAAATACTCACGAAACGGGCAGTAGCTCAAAGATTATTTCGAAAACCTAATTTATACTTTGAAAATATTCTGGATCTTTTTTATGTATAAACTTTGAAGAGTTTAGATAATGTTGGAATTTTACTTTGCCTCAAAAAGGTTTGTTAAAACTGTTTTATGAACTGATAAATTTTATGCGACGATTTCTGTCAAACTTTAAAGATCAGTTTCTAAACCTTGTTAAGTTAATCACTTGGAAAATGCTTATTTCACAAATATTGTAGCTAAGTATCTTAGGGATCCAACCCAATTGGTCTTGCATCATTTCGATTTTTCTGGAATTAGTTATGATTTTTATAGTAGGACTGTTCTGTTTTTTTTAAAGCTGTAAATTCTGTTTGTTAAGTCTTTTGACTATTTCGGCCTTTGATGCGTGCATTTTATATGTATTTCGTACTTCATTTGCACGCATTTCTATGCATTTTGTGTAGTGTTTAGTTACAAATGTCCCCCGGATTGTCTACTTTGGTTTGTCTTGCATTATTTGCAGGTATGAACCAGAAAGGAGAATAATCAAGCTTAATACATGTCCCTATGCATGCATTTAGGATATGAGTTGAGTCGGAGCTTGGAAACTACTAATTATGATGCGCAAAGAAGTAAGATAGCTAGGCGAGCAAAGGAAGAACTTCAAATTGCTAGTGCCTATTTGAAGACCCATATCTCGAGTTCTACAACTGATTTTCAGGTGATTCCAAATGTAGATGAAAGCTTGTCCTCTTAGCTTTTTAACGCCACCGGAAACGCCATGTTTTCCCAAGTAACGAAGAAATGGCAGCCGTTTGAACTTCAGTGCGCGAAGCAGGAATTGTGCGCTGGAAAGTACTCGATCGAGTACAATTGTGTTCGATCGACTCCTTTTTCTACTCGATCAAAAGTGCCTTTTTGATAAGTGTTCGATCGAGTACCTAAAGTACTCGTGTAATACCCCGTATTTTGATTATATTTTGTATGAATAATTTATGTAATTCAAATAGTTAATGAATGGCATTTCTAATAATAGTTGCAGATAAGACGTTAATTAAATCATAAAATAAGTAAGCAAGTCGGTAATTGGGCTTAGCTAATAATAGGGCCTTGGTCCGTGTGCTATAATTGTAGGGATAGATTTTAATGGCTTAGTACGAGTAGTAGTCGGGAATTATTTCGGGATTTAATAATAATATTAATAAGGAGAATAATAAAATAAGTAAAGGTAATATTAATTATAATATTAATAATCCTAGTAATATTAGTAATAAATTAGTAAAGGGAGTATATGGTTATCCTAGTTATGAAAAGACTAAAATATAATATGTAATAGTAATAATAGTTGTAGTAGTTGTAATAATAATAATAATAATAATAATAATAATAATAATAATATAATAATAATAATAAAGAGAGAAACAATCCTAAAATAATACTACCTTATTACTATATATATCATGGTAGCATATTCATAAATCACTTATTCACTTTTACAACATCACATAAAAGTTGGGAGGGATAGGGAGAATAAGAAGGAAGATAAAAAGGGAAAAGGGAATTTGGTAGTAATCAATTTGGAGATTTTAGCATCTGCTTCCATTGGATTGAATCTTTTATTTTGTAAGTTCATCTATAATCTTTCAAAGTTTTGATCTTTAATCCTTATAAGCATGTTTTAAGTTTTAGTTCATCGCCTAATCATGTCTAGATTAAATATAATCATCTATAGTTAAGTTTGTGACAATTTTGTTAAACAATAAAGTTACAGCAATTCTATAAATTTGTAAGTTGTCTTAAACGAAGTATCAGACCATCATAAAATCGTTGTCTTCGAAAACGTAAAGAATAGACTTAAGTTATTTTCAAGCCTAGTTGATGCCTGTAAAATCTCGTAGCAATTGAACGTGTAGATTTTCCAGAATAAATTCTTTATGAACATGTCGACTGAGAATCCGCGAATGAACTATAAGTCTAAAGTTTATTTTGTAAACCTAATTTATAAATTGAAATTGAGTTAGGACTTTTTCATACATTAAAAGTGCAGAGTCTAGATGATGTTAGGCTTTTGTTTCACTTGAAAAGGATTTGTTAAACTTATTTTAGAAGTTAATACTTTTTATGCGACGAAATTCGTCAGTATTTATGATCCCTTCAAGAAAACCCTGATAAGTCCAGAATTTGAAGAAAGTCTATTTCACAAGAACTGTAGATATGTGTCTTAGGGTTCCAACCCCATTGGTCTTGAATTGTTTGGATTTTTAGTTAATTAATTATGAATTTATAGCGAGACTGAATTGTGCTGTAAAACGGTAGAATTAGAGATTTAACATTGAAGTTGTCAAAAGGATTAGGATGTGATTGACTTAGGATAAGTGCATGATTAGTTGGTTGGTTATGTTGTAGTTGTACATAATTATGTTATGTAGGTTGTGGATTTGTAAAGGATCGATTTGATTGCTTGTGTGACTTGAAGATTTGCTATCAGGTAGGAAACTACTCAATCTTGTTTTGTTTATGCCACTAAAAGATGGATTAATTGTATATTATGGAGGATTGGTGAAGGAGGAGTTTAACTGGTTACAACGATTTTTTTTTATTGCCTAGCTGGATTTTCTGTCTTATGCCATTATTCTATATCACGTTTGTTTGGTTATATTACTGAGACTATCATTATTATTGATTGTTGTTGGAGTTTGGAGATGAGTTTTGTGTGTATCCGCATGTGTGTCCGAGGCGGGATTTGTGTGTCCAGTTTATCCAGGCTGTGTGTCTGAGGCGGGACTGTGTGTCCTGGAGTATGACTGTGTGTCTAGAAGAGGAGTATGACTGTGTGTCTAGAAGTGGGTGTGTGCGGTGGTGGGAAGTGGAGTATGGATGTGTGTCTAGAAGTGACTGTGTGCGGTGGTGTGGAGTGAACGAGAATGTGGTGTTAGAGTTTATTTGTGTATCAGTGATATTGCAGGTTGCTTTATTCTCACTCATTATTTAGTTTCCTACTCAACCATTGGTTGACGTGTTTGCTTCTGTGTCAAAATAAAATTGATGCCTGCTTTAATTGATGGCGTCCTGTGGTGAACCATTTAATATTTCCGGTTAAATGGGGAGCAGATTTAAATAGCAGGTTTTGAGTTAGCTGGATATGGGGAGCTTGGGCGTGTGAGCTTTCGGACCTGCAGGAGTCTAGATCACAAATGTAGTTATATCACTTATTTAATTTCCGCTGCGAGTTGTATTTATTTTTACATTAAGTTCTAGTTGATTAAAAATTGTAAGACATATGTAATCATTAAAGTTTTTATTTAAAGTACTTTGGTGAGTTGGACTTTGTTATCTACTACCTCGGGAAACCGAGATGGTAACGCTCTCATTTACTTGGGAATTTCTAGCTAAAGGCTCCTAAATAAATGGTGGTATTACAACTCGATCGAGAGGTTTTAGCTTGGATTTTTTCGATCGAGTGATATAAAGTTACTCGATCGAGTGATTAGCTTATATACTCGGGATTTTTATCCCGTGTTAGGTTTATTTTATGTTAATAATGACTTCCCTATATAAAGGTGTAGATACCCATATCCGTCGATATTGGAATTTATAGAGAACCCGACAAACACCCGATGATGATAGGACACATGTATTCTTTAGTTGTCATTGTCATTATTTGGGTTCGTTTTACGATGTAGACTGGGCGTCGTCGATGAAGTATTTTATTATTTTAAATGATATTTAAATTAATGTTTTTTTAGTGAGTTCATTTTGTTATTTTAAATGATATTTAAATTATGGCTTTTTTTAGGTGAATTCAATTTATTTTATTTTATTTTGAATTTATTTTCCCAAGTTTATTTTATTGAAAATAAAATAAATATTTGATTTGAAAAATCATTTTTATGAGTATATTTGATTTGAAAAATCATTTATTTTAATGCGTTAATTGATTTGAAAAATCGATTTAAAAATCGAAAACTCGTTTTAAACACACGTTTTTGAACTCGATTTTAGCTCGGTTTTTGAGCCCGTTTTCTTTACGAGTTGGCACGAATATCGAGTACACTAACCAACCTAAGCCTCTACCCATCCAACCCAGTTCGAACCCCCATAACCACGGCCCAAATTCCATCCCAAACACCCCCCAAACAGCCCGCATATACACGAGCAGCCCCCCTGTTTTGCAGCTCAAATCCCGAGCCCAAAACCCGCTCCAAATACCACCAAAACCCGTACCCATTAACCCTAACCCATACCCTAGTATCCTACCCATATTACCCTAGCTTAATCACCAAGAAAACCCCTCTCAAACCCTCACAAAAGCTGCTGGACAGCAGCTATGCGTGAGCAAGCCCGACTGCCTCTCCCTCTCTTTTACCCTACTTTAACTCCTTATAAATACCACCCCTTCACCATACATTCATTCCTCTAAGTTCTCCCCACATTCCACCATCACTCACAAGCTTTAAACCTCAGAAACAAACCCTAATTGCCTCTCAAAAACCCTCCACAAAACCGACATACAAACTGAAACTGTTTGTGTCCTCCTCGAAAAACAATTCGTTCCTCCCTCAAACCTCGGTCAAAACTCGATTTTCTTGTTCCTAATTAACCACATAACATCCATCTACACATTAGACAAAGATTTACGAGCCAAATTGCCCTTGAGAGTACACGAAATCCCTCGAAAAACAGAGTGTTATACACTCTGTTTTGTGTTTGTTCTGTCTGTCCATTCAGCTTTGTGCTCGTTTTTCGTGCCCAATAACTCAAAACGAGCAGGGGTTGCTTTAAGATCTCTGTTCTCATCTCTTTCTAGTTTTCAAAACATCTTTTAAATCGATTTTTCATCGTGAAACGAGGGAGAAATCGCTGTTTGAAAGTTGCTGTCCAGATTCGATAAAAACGCGTGTTTGCTTTGTTTCTTCGTCGACGACGGCCTCTCGAGATAAAATCTACCATCGATTACGACCCAAGACGGTGTCAACGATACATGTAGGTTGAGGGTGCATCAAATCCTCCTCTTTCTTCTTTTTTTTTTATTTCGTTTTTATGTTTGTTTTTCTTATAGTTTGTTTTGTTTGTTTATCGCTTTTTATTTATCGTTTAAATTAACTATGAAACTAGTTTAGTCCGAGTATGAGTTAAAGTACCACCATGAACACCCGCGTTGACTTGAGATGGGAAAAGAAACCGCTACATCAGTCGGTCGTACACCCCCGTCTCATTTACATATCCTCGTGTTCAAGGTAGGGCATAAATAAAACGAATTTCTAACTTCCGTTCCTCGCTTTTGACCCTTTGTTTGTCTCGGCCAATTCGACCCACCTTAGGACCCGTTGCATGTTAGTATGACCTCTGATTGTTAACATATAACTCATTTAGATGACATTAGATCGATTTGATAACCTAATTAGACACATTAGGGTACATCGACATAGCTTTAAAAACCGATTAACAATTCTGTAACTTAATTGAATTCATCTTCCCTTTCACTAATTTTCTCGCTAGCATGGAAGTGCGTGCTTAACACCTTTCCATTTGCACTCGTTGACGATTTAGAATTGTACCTAACCTAGTTCGTATTTATTTAATTCAATTTGTAATTAATTAACCTTTAATTTGTTTTATTTATTTTTAATTTTTTAAAAGTCGTTTTAATTATCTTTTATGGTTCAAAATCTGTAAATTTAATTTAATGAATTTTTTCGTAATTTATTTTACTGATTTCGTAATTAAAACATAATTAACTTTGCTTTTCTACAAAAACCGTGCCTTGCACGGGTCTGTCTGACTTCTGATCCGTGCACTGTACGGGTCTGCCAGTTTTAGTTTCTTTTCTTCTTTTGTTTCTTTAATTGTTTACTAATCCTATTTTAATAAATATGGATTGGTGAATAATTTTAATAAGTTGGGTTCAATTTAATTAATAAGTTGTACCTAATTTATTTCAAGCCTTTGTACTTATTTATTTTAATTTAATTAGTTTAATTCTAATCTGATTTGTTTATTAACTAATAATTCGGCTAACATCTTTAATTAGTCTAACTTAGCTTTAGCTTTTTTGTTTACATTTTTTTCGTTTATTAAGACTTAATAGTTTAAGTTGTATTTTGTTAGTTTGTATTGTAATCTGAGTCAAAGTAATTACGATAGTTGTTGTAATTAGATTGAGTTGTAATTTATCTCTCATTGTGTCGGCACGAAATGCCTGGGTTGTAATAGGATAGATCCCAATGGCTCCCCCATTCCCCCTAAGCCTTGTTTGTTTTACATGTTGTTAGATCAATCAACCCACATGCTAAATTACAACTTTGACAAAGTTAGTTTAGTTGCATCTAAATCGACATAGAAACTTCACATGTTAGGGTTAAAACGATGTTTGTATTTCATATATCGTAGTAGCTATGACCTTGTTTGAACTCCGACACTTGACTTAGTAGAGGCCGTTATCGACGGGCGGGGTTGGGTGTCCTTATGGGCTTCCCAACACGTACCCTCACCCCTTACTCAAGATCTATGGTTTGTGGATCCGTCTAAATACCATTGGATTACGAGAGTCATTCAAATCGAGTGATATAGGGTACAAGTCTTTATCTTTAATCACTCGTAGTCGATTGGCTTTATGCTTTTCGATGAAAGGTGTAAAGTTGACTTGAACGGTTCCAAGTTCCCAAAAAACTTGGTGGCGACTCTAATATGTCTTAATTCGATTCGAAAGAACCTCGAGTCGATTATGCCTGGTGTGGATCCCGCGGACGCAATTCCCGAGGGCCTTGTCCACAGTTTGGCGACTCTGCTGGGGAAAAGAGGACTAGTTATACTTTGTTTCTAGAGTCTTTTCCTCCGAGGTGAAACTTGAAAAGAAAGTGTTGGAAAGTAAAACATTACTCATAGTGCTACGATTCATGCATAAACCCTTAAGGACTTGCCCGGGCCGTCCCAGCGTTTCTTCGTGATGCGTGGGGGGCGACGTCCCACTATGCTAGGAAGCTGCACATTGCTCGCTTCCACTTCCCCTCGCGTGGTTCTTGATGGTGGGGACGATCTTCTAGGTACTCTACCTTAAGACACCTTGCTCTATAATACCGCAAAAGGATGGAGGGCATAGACCTTCTTATAGAAGACTTGCCGAGACTTAGAGATGTCTAGGAGCATACATCCTTATAACATGAGAATGACAATGTGCAATTTGTTTTCCCGAGTCTTTTTCGAAATTTCCCATGTTCTTTTCAAAACCGAACTTTTGAACAACTTACTTTCAAAATAGCATGGTTTTAAAAAACGCGGAATGCTGCCCAAATAGGACTAGAATTTTCGGCCCAAAATGAGCTTTTATAGCCGGCATGCTGCCCATTTCAAATCTCATTTTCGAATCAACCTTTCGTTTTTTTTCAAAACCAATCCAAAATGCCTCTCGAACCTCAACCAAGCATGAAATGCGTCAAGTCGTGTCCGGGTCATGGCCGTGTTAGGCCGGGTGTGTTTCATTCTAAGAGTCTAGAACACGACCTTGTTGGGTCACCCAAGCTCACCTCTTGGGCCTTGAGTCATGTTGGTCGACCATTTGGTCTTGGATAGTCCACAAAAACGCCCAAGCTAGGCCATTTAGGGCATTTCACCCTAACCTATGGGCTATGTTAGTCCAATCACGGGTTTGGCCACACCGAGTCCGGTTTATAACCAATTTATGACAGTTTGAGTCATGTCGTTTTGTCGAGTCTAAAATGAACCAAGGTCTAAATCAAACCGTGAGTCGAACCCTTGTTTAGTTAATCTCAAGTCGAGTCTTTGTTTGAGTCAAGTTGGGGTCGTGTCCTTAAGTGTGCAGGGGCTCTTACTTTAAATATTGACTCAGTACGGGGTTTTCTTGTAGAAAGGCCGCCAAAAACCCGACGTCAAGCAATGGAAGATTCTGTTAACAAGCTTACTGAGGCCGTGAACCTCATGATGACCCGAATGGATGCAATCGAATCTAAGCTGGGTGAAGATTCCCCTCCACCACTGACTGATCTGGAAAAACGGTTCAAGTTCATCGAAGACCGTTTGAAACTCTCCCAGGGGAAGAACATTCACTATGAGAATGCTAGGGCCTATGCCCCGATTCGGGATAAGTTGCCCACGAACATGGTACTCACGACATCCCAAAGTTCAAGGGCACCAAGATCCATCCACCATGTTAAGGCCTATAAAGGGTACTTAGCACCTTTGAAGGGAGTACCGCCGATATGCTCTCTCGAAATTTTCGCCCAATCTCGGGTGAACACCCAAAGGCGTGGTTCTATAATCTTGACCTCAAGAACTTCCCCACTTTCGAAGATATTACGGTGGAGTTCGTAAGCACTATGCGACAATGTTGAGATTCAAACCAACATAAGGACTTTGGAAGTGATGACACAAAAGGAAAAAGAGGGCTTTTCTTGAATTCCTCGCAAGATGGCGCGCTGAAAGCGTAAAACTAGCTAAGAAGCCTGATGAAGTCGAAATGGTAGATAAGTTCGTGAAGAATTTACGACTGTTTAGCGTAATGCTCGAAATACCAAAATTTTGGTTCTTTCAAAGAATTGATAAGGATCGGGATAAAGGTAGAGGACGATGTCCGAATTGCCGAAGCTGAGAAGCCAAAGGGATACCAAGGGGCTTCGTCATCTAAAGCAAAAGCACCAGCAGCGGCCCACTTTGTTGAAACTGTCAATCTCTTAGATGGACAGTAAAAAAGGCCTCCGCGCCAAGCTCCGAGGGTATTCACCGATATCGGGTGCACTTACGCCTACGCTCTCCAAAGGCTCACGGCCCAAGGAAAGTTGAAGCCCATTGGCCCAACTCCGGATCCACCTGCTGAACAACAAGGCAAATGGTACAAACCAAATGCCTACTGTGCCTTTCATCAAGGGAAGGGACACGATACTGAAAGGTGCTTTGGACTAAAGCACGAAATTCAAGATATGATTGAGAACGGAACGCTCCCAATCCCGGCCATAAAGCCCAACAACGTCACCAATCCGTTTGGCGACCACACTAACTTTGTCTCTACCGAGGATAGTGTCGATTACTCTCACTTGATCCGCCCATGTCGTCTAAAAGGGGTTTTCGTCGGAAGAATATTCGTGGATTGCTCCGAATTCCTACCAAGCTCGAGAAACGAGATTACATTCGGAGATTTTGTGGTCGATTGTACTCCTTACATACTCCGAAGCAGCAATGAAGTTAATGGCGTTTGGGCTGATGACGAGGATGATGTTTACCTCGTCAAAGGTGCGACAATTCCTCACACCCAAGAAGAAATCTTAAAGGTGAGGTAAGATGCCCTAGAGTCAAACCATTTGACTAGATCCGGACACCCGTATCGTGTGGAGAAAGCTAAAGATACCCCGAACAAGACACCTCTCAAAGAGCCGGTAGTGGTCGAAGTTCTTGGTGAAGGGTCGACCTCCGAGGCTTCCCTCATCAAGCAACTCCAAAAGACTAAGGCCGACAGATCTATCTGGCAACTTATCCTAAACTCTTTCAAACATCGTCAAGCTTTGTTACAAGCTTTGATGAACATGACCGTGTCGTCGAATACTACTCCTGCGGACATGGTCACTCACATCGCCCAGAATCGGCCTCAGATTACCAACGCTGTGACATTCTCCGACGAAGATCTGCCACCGTTCGGGCCTCGACATAACCTGGCCCTCTATATTGTTACCGTGTGTCTCAACAAGCATATCCCTATGACCTTGGTTGACGACGGATCGGTTGTCAACGTACTCCCTCTGAAAACGGCGCATATTCTGGGCTTGGAGAAGAATGACTTCATCCCCACTACGCAGACAGTTCGGGCATTCGATGGCACTGTGCGTCGAGTGAGTGGACTTGTCGACCTGGTAGTACAGACTGGGCAAGTGGAAAAGAAAATAAGTTGCCAAGTAATTGACATATGCTCATCCTTCAACTTATTATTGGGAAGGCCCTGGATCCATGCTGCGAGGGCTGTAACATCAACGCTGCATCGAAAAATCAAGGTCCCACTCAATGGCAAAACCGTCACCATTGACGCCACGCCAATTACTGTGGCAGAAGGAGACATTACTTCCGAAGTAAGGGTCGAAGCTACCAATGACGCATGTGGTTTTGAGATTGTCAATATGATCGAGCTGAACTCCGAAGCAGAGAATATGGATCTATACACGGGAAGCCATGCCTGCGAAGTGATTCTCAAGACTGGGAAATACTTCGGTTTCTCTCTATACCCTAGAAAGGAGGGAACATTCGAGTTGAAACCACCAATAGCCAAAGGAGTAACGTTCGGGCTTGGATATGAACCCACCGGGAAAGATCTGCTGGAAAAGAGGGGAAGAACGATCGAAGATCGAGATATTAAAATGGGACCGTATCACCTAACTCTAAACGGTCACTTCGTGAGAGCTGGGGAAGAACTCCCTTGCATGGACTTCCCCGAACCTATCTTTAACCCAAAGAAAAACCTTATGGTCCCAGGAATCGAAGTATTCCAAGATTGCTACTACATCCCTGAAGACATTCTGACCGTGATGCTAGTAGAAACCAAACCGGATCTAATAAACGACGAGAAAGCTATGGGTCTTCTTTTCGGTGAAGAGAAGAAATCACCAATACCAAACGAAGATTTGGTAAGCATGATCCTGAGAAGCGAGCGGTTCGACCCATCTACCCTCATCACTGATGTGGATCCTCTTAGGACCAACACGGGATGGCGGAAAACAATCAAGTGGACTGACAACAAAGGACTTCTTTTCAAGTTGACAACGGGAGAAGGAGAGATGTTCAAGCCGGATGATGTTACCGATTCTGAGTCTGAGTCGGAGTCTGAGTCTGAGTCTGAGTTAGGTCCTAAGATTGAGTCTAAGGAGTCAGGTGTTGAAAATACCCCTCCCCTAGCTTTCCCTTCCTATGCACCTTTTCCTAATGGTGGTATTCCGGGGCCTGTCCCGAATACCCCTATCTCGCCACTGAGCTCTGATCAGTTGGCTCAAATGTTAGCGCATTTCGCGCAATTTCAAATCAATAATAATATGAACCAGTTTGCTTACGACTTGTCTTACTTACATTGCAATTCAAATTTTGAAAATGATTGTTTTAATAATGACATTGAGACTGAGGTCGAGGATGAACAGTTGGTTGAAGAAGAAGAAGAAGAAGAAATGGAACCACCTCTACAGTTGATAAAAGAGTTGGAAGAGTACGAACAGAAAACTTCGATCATCGAAGATACCGAAACCATCAATGTAGGTACAACCTTAGAACCACAGGAGCTTAAAATAGGAACTACTTTAAGTCCCACTGAGAGACAAGGGTTCATTGGGTTGTTACATGAGTTCAAAGATGTTTTCGCATGGTCCTACAAAGACATGCCAGGCATTGATAGGGAAATTGCGGAGCACAGGATCCCAATCAAGCCGGGATATAAGCCGGTCAAGCAGAAACTATGCAAAATGCATACAGATTGGTCTCTGAAAGTCAAAGAAGAAATTGACAAGCAACTCAAAGCTGGGTTCATCAAGGTGTCAGAATACTCGGACTGGGTGGCTAACGTCGTACCAGTGCCCAAGAAAGATGGTAAAGTTCGGGTTTGTGTCGACTTCCGGGATTTAAACAAGGCAAGTCCGAATGACGATTTCCCATTACCTCACATCGACATCCTGGTTGACAACACGGCAAAACAAACGTTACTATCCTTTATGGATGGATACGCCGGTTATAATTAGATCAAGATGGCGAAAGAAGATATGCATAAGACTGCGTTCAGAACGCAATGGGGAACCTATTGCTACACAGTAATGCCTTTTGGGTTGATAAACGCAGGGGCTACATACCAGAGGACCGCGACAACATTGCTACATGATATGATGCACAAGGAAGTCGAGGTTTATGTCGACGACATGATTGTCAAGTCAAAGGAGCGTGATGGCCACCTTGGTACGCTACGCAAATTCTTCGAGCGACTGCGCAAGTATAACATGAGGTTGAATCCACAAAAATGCGCATTCGGAGTCACATCCGGCAAACTGTTGGGTCACATCGTTAGCCACCGTGGCATCGAGGTGGACCCATCGAAAATAAAGGCCATAATGGAAATGCCTCACCCGAAAACTGAGAAGGAAATTCGAGGTTTCCTGGGAAGAATCCAATATATAAGTCGGTTCGTGGCAAGGCTAACTATAATATGCGAGCCAATTTTCAAGAAATTGAAGGTCGGGGAGTACGTCATATGGGATGATCACTGTCAAGCTGCGTTCGATAAGATCAAAGAAATACTATCTTCCCCTCCCGTGCTACCTACTACCAACTACCGGGTTACCACTTTTGTTGTATCTTACGATTACGGATCGCAATGGGGGCAATCTTTGGCGCAGACAATCGATAAAGAGGAAAGAGCAATTTACTACATTAGTAAAAAGTTCTTGGAGTATGAAGTCAAGTATACTCAGCTCGAGAAGACATGTTTGGCTTTAGTATGGGCGACGAAGAAGTTACGACACTACATGCTCAGTCATAGTGTCTGCATCCACTCGAAGATGGACCCAATCAAATACTTGTTTGAAAAACCGGTTCGAACGGCAGGTGTCAAGATGGACTTTAATGCTTTCCGAGTTCGACCTGAAATATGTACCGCTAAAAGTGATAAAGGGAAGGGCGGTTGCGAGACTTCCGGCGGATAACCCGATAGAAGAAACCGAGGTTGTGGATACGTGGTCGTTTCCCGACGAAGATATCGTTCACATAGACAATGATACGTGGGACCTCTATTTCGATGGAGCATCGAACTATAGGGGATACGGGATAGGAGTTCTACTCATTTCACCGAAAGGTGAACATGTTCCTATTTCGATCAAGTTGGACTTTAACGTCACTAATAACGCGCGGTGAATATGAAGCATGCCTACTCGGTTTGCACGGTGCTCTCGAGTTAGGCATCAAAAAGCTTGTAGTACATGGGGACTCATCACTAGTGATCAATCAAGTGGCCGGGACGTGGAAAACCCGAAGTGATAGCTTGGCTCCGTACCAAGCGAAAATCGAGGAACTAGAAAAGTTGTTCGCCGATGTCAAGTACGTGCACCTCCCTAGAGACGAAAACCAGTTTTTGATGCACTATCAAAGCTAGTCGCTCCGATCAACATACCGATCATATGGATACTATGCCGATATGTGTCGAACGAAGATCATCACCTGCTTACGTTAATGTAATCGGAGACACAGAAGAAACCGAGGCCGAACCTTGGTATCATGCTATTCTGAAATTTAAAGAATCAGGAGAGTATCCACCCGACATGGATAACCGCGGAAAGAGCGCTATTCGAATGCTAGCCGCTCAGTTCGTTATAACCAATGACGGACAATTGTACAAGAAGACCGCGCAAAATATCCTTCTGCGATGCATAGACTCACCAACTGCGAAAAGAGTCATGGAAGAAGTCCATGATGGAGAGTGTGGCCCACACATGAATGCCCATATGCTGGTTCGTAAAATCATGAGATTAGGGTATTATTGGACCACGATGGAGACAGATTGTCGCCAATATGTCAAACACTGCCATAATTGCCAAATCTTTGCAAACATACAACACGTGCCGCCATCACTGTTATATACTTTGACATCACCATGACCTTTCTCAACATGGGGAATCGACATTATTGGAAAGGTCAACCCATCTGGAACAGGTGGGCATTGTTTCATGCTAGTCGCCATCGATTACTTCACGAAGTGGGTAGAAGTGAAATCATACAAAGTTCTACAAGCAAATCAGGTAGCAAATTTCATTCAGAATGAAATCATTTGCAGATATGGGGTGTCGCATGAGCTCATTAGCGACCATGGCACTCACTTCAGGCTGAAACTGCCGTAATACTTGAAAAGTATAAAATCAAACACCACAAGTCGTCACCGTATCGACCTCAAACAAATGGTGCAGTGGAAGCCGCCAACAAGACAATCACTGTGATTCTCAGGAAAATGACTGACAATGATCGCGAATGGCCAGAGAAGATACCGTTCGCACTATGGGGATACAGGACGTCTATTCGCACAAACCACGGGAGCAACTCCGTTCTATTTGACATATGGGATGGAAGCAGTCCGAGCCCTATCGAATTAGAGGTACCTTCTTTAAGGATTTCGTTAGAAAGTCGGGTCCCTGGGCCGACTAGCCGCAAGCCGGTATGATTCCTTGGTCATGCTCGACGAGCGACGGTTAAATGCGTTACACCATGTTCAACTCTATCAGAAAAGGATACAAAGAGCGTTTAACAAAAAGGTGAAACCTCGAGGAATAAAGGATGGGGATTTGGTCCTAAAGTCTGTGCGCGCTTTACTACCAATCGACCCGAGGAGAAAATTCAAGCCGAATTGGGCGGTCCTTACAGTAAAGAAAATATTATCGGGAGGCGCAATGATCGATGATCTAGATGGAAATGACTTTGCGAATCCGACGAATTTGGATTAACTGAAGAAATACTATCCGTAGAACTCATTCTCAATGTCGTAAAATAAAATTTTGAATTGCAGTGCTCGTGAGCGAGTCTAGGCCGCGGCACTTTTGCTTCGCTGCTTTTTGTGCGTTATAAATCGATGATTGTAGTGCGTTTGATTTGTGGAACTACGAGCTCGGTTTGATTCTGTTGATAACAGATACGTAGGCAGCTCTTTAAAAGAGTACAACCGACCCTTCCTTTAAATAAAATGAAATTTAATGCAGAAATTGGGAATTTTAATAGATAGTAAGTCTTATTAAAGATCGGGCGATGCCCATTACATCGTTCAAAAGAAAAAAAGGAAAACAGCTAGCAACAAATAATAAGTAGTAGTATTAAATAATAGATTGGAGTCGAAGGCTCCTACATCTTCTTTTTCCCTTTGCCTTTTGGGTCACGTGACCGAGGCTCCTGCAGAGGAGGGGTAGTTACGTTCTGTCTAGCGCGCTTCTTAGGAGGGATCGTCATTTCCTCCCGAGGGCCCAGCCTATCTTTTACACTCAAGCGAGGACCAAGCCTCCCCTCCAAGGCTGAGCCCGAGTGTGCCTTTGAACCCAACCGTTTCCACACACATGTCGCCTGTGAGTCAGTCTTAGAAGTCTTCTCAGTCTTAGTTTCAGGTCCAGATGCAGACGAAAGATCGTTAGCAAAGAAGTCGCGATCGTCGCCTTTGTCATAATATTTGATGTCGACAAGCTCATCCTTCCGACACAAGTCCTTACCTAATTCGGTCTTCTCTTTAAGCCATTTAGTATAAGACGGGGATACCCAGGTAGTCTGAAGGCACGCAGATACGTACCAAAGACGCCTTTCGTGCCACCTCTCGAGCCAATCATCATATATAGAGGAATTCAGCTCTCTTGCTCGTCCCAGAACAGCCTCACACTTGGGAATTATTTGTCTACGGCCCATCTGACGCAGGACGCGGTCGGGGTAAATGTGAATAGACCTCTCTAAACCCAGAGTTGCAAACGCCCGGTCTTATCATCTTCCGGAAGGATAGTAAAAGATTTGAGGCGAAGCCTGGGCATGAACCAAAGCAAAGGGCGCCCTCCCCCCCTCGTCGGCTTGTTTCGCCAATAGGCAATGTCATTTTGATACTCGTCTTCATACCGCTTGGCACGCATAGTCAGCGTACGGGCGAGATACGAGCTGGGCTCACGCGGCGGGGCGAAGAGCCAAAATCTCTCGCAAAGCCACACCTGAAAAAAAAACATGAAAAGAACGAAAAAAAAGAAGAAAAAGAAAAAAGAAAAAAGAAAAAAAAACGTGACAAAAAAAAAAAGAAAAAAAACGTGACAAAAAAACGAAACGAAAAAAAGAGAAAAAAGAAGGAAAAAAACGGAATTGTGGCAGGAATCGTGGCAGAATACAGCAAAATCGTGGCAGAATGCAACAAAATCGTGACAAAATCGTGGCAGAATGCAACAAAATCGTGGCGAAATATAAATAAATCGCGACAACAACACAAGAATTGTGGTAAAAGGAAAATCAATCAAGGATGCGAAATCAGGAGAATAGATTTTGTTACCTGCAATAGACGGGAGCATCCCGACCAATCGGCACCAGGGTTCATTTTCTTGGCATCTAAACCCCGGAGGGTTTCAGCGAGAATAATCCAGGAAGGGTTATGTCCCGTCTCCATCTGAGACACAATAGACAAAAGCTTCGCTTGTCCTACACATGTTGTCTTGTTCATCCTACCTTCGAAGACATAAAGGTGTAACATGATCAATCCAAAGGCCCTGCGGCAGTACGCTGGCAGTAAAGTACTGTTTCGCAAGATACAAAATTTCCGATGAATAGCAAGAAGGTTGACTTCGTCACCAGTAACTATCTCCTCAGACTCCGTCCTGGAAAGGCCAAGGCAGTCTAGATATGTTCCACGCCACCCCGAATGAAATTTTGGTATAGCGGTATGGCCTCGCATCCCATCCTCCCGGGCGAGAAAACTCTTCGGGTAAAGGCGATCTCCCCCTCGGAAAAGCAAAAACATGGTTACAAGGATCCCAATAGCTAAGGCGGTATTCCAACAACGCAGTTGAAGGGGGATCTGGCGTAAGGGAAGTAATTGCGCCAGTTGAGCGGTCTTTAATTCTTGTCTCTCTGCGCCAGTGAAGTCTGTCTCCCACGCTTGCATAGCACTAGCTAGATTATTCATAATGATTTATGTTATTTGCACCAGTTTGGGGGAAAGCAGAATAAATTTGGCAATACAACTCTTCCTTATATATAGAAAGTATAAGGGAAGGAAGCATCTAGGATGACACCCCTAGGGTGCCGTTTTTCCGAGCCGTGTGGGCCTTGGGTCGCGCGCCTCTTAGGCCCGCCCAGTTCACACCAGTCTTTGGCACGATGCATCGGGTTTTCGCACATCTATCGCGTTTTGGGGAGCGCCGGAACGGCCGATTTACATTTCTACCCTCGACAAGTCCATATTTGAATTAAAGCCCGTGCACACTTACGGTTTTATTTTCTTTTTTTGTTTCGCGGTAGCGGGCTACGCCCACGTTGTTTACGAGTCATATAGAATGTCTGAGTCGCATTTCATGCTAACCTATCAAGGTCCGACTTCAAAATTTCAAAATCTCAAAAACTTTTTGCGATTTGTGGATAGATGATCCAAGTAGTAGAATCTTTTCGGGTCGATGGCCCAATTATCCAAAATTTCAAATTCAAACTTCGGGTCGATGGCCCAATCATTCAAATTTTCAAATTCAAACTTCGGGTCGATGGCCCAATCACACAAAATTTTCAAATTCAATTTTCGGGTCGTTGGCCCAATCATTCAAAATTTTCAAATTCAATTTTCGGGTCGATGACCCAATCTTTCAAAATAATCCAATTTCAAGATCGATGATCCAAATGTGCTTATGTGATGATTATTGCTAGTACGTTTTTGTGTTCCAATTATAGCAGGATATGCTTCAACTGGGGGCTCTAAAGTCTTCGACTTTAGAGCCATTGCAAACAGGGGGCTCTGAAGCCGTAGGCTCCAGAGACCATTATCAAGATGTAAAGGATGACATCCACCAAGAATTCAATTCGATACAAGAGTATGAAATGGAAGAATTCCGTAGCTGAAAGCAAATGAGGAAAGCGGCGGCAACCTCCTTGGAAAGTCCCGTCCCGTTCGGACAAGTGCCAGCAGATGATAAATTTTGGGCAAATGTCAGCAGACGATGAATTTTGGACAAACGCCAGCAGATGATGAACTTTGGGCAAGTGTCAGCAGTTGCCGAACTACGGCGCGGGTTTGATTCCGTCAGAAACGGATACGTAGGCGCCTAAGGATAAGGCTCAATCCACCATATATGCAATTTTATGGCTCGACGACCAACGACGATAATTTGACACAACAGAAGCGAGAGTCAATCCCCAACGAAGTTTCAGGTATGGTCTCTTCTTATGGTTGGCGAGCTTATATACGCAAGTCTAATGGACTATAAACGACCCGAAGAATCCTCGGGTCGAGAGGGACCTGGGGTATACTTTGACTTTCGCCTTGTCCAAGCCTCAGTCAAAGTGGGGGCTCTGTAGATATCCGTATCCGTCGATATTGGAATTTATAGAGAACCCGACAAACACCCGATGATGATAGGACACATGTATTCTTTAGTTGTCATTGTCATTATTTGGGTTCGTTTTACGATGTAGAATGGGCGTCGTCGATGAAGTATTTTATTATTTTAAATGATATTTAAATTAATGTTTTTTTAGTGAGTTCATTTTGTTATTTTAAATGATATTTAAATTATGGCTTTTTTTTAGGTGAATTCAATTTATTTTATTTTATTTTGAATTTATTTTCCCAAGTTTATTTTATTGAAAATAAAATAAATATTTGATTTGAAAAATCATTTTTATGAGTATATTTGATTTGAAAAATCATTTATTTTAATGTGTTAATTGATTTGAAAAATAGATTTAAAAATCGAAAACTCGTTTTAAACACACGTTTTTGAGCTCGATTTTAGCTCGGTTTTTGAGCCCGTTTTCTTTACGAGTTGGCACGAATATCGAGTACACTAACCAACCTAAGCCTCTACCCATCCAACCCAGTTCGAACCCCCATAACCACGGCCCAAATTCCATCCCAAACACCCCCCAAACAGCCCGCATATACACGAGCGGCCCCCTGTTTTTGCTCAAATCCCGAGCCCAAAACCCGCTCCAAATACCACCAAAACCCGTACCCATTAACCCTAACCCATACCCTAGTATCCTACCCATATTACCCTAGCTTAATCACCAAGAAAACCCCTCTCAAACCCTCACAAAAGCTGCTGGACAGCAGCTATGCGTGAGCAAGCCCGACTGCCTCTCCCTCTCTTTTACCATACTTTAACTCCTTATAAATACCACCCCTTCACAATACATTCATTCCTCTAAGTTCTCCCCACATCCCACCATCACTCACAAGCTTTAAACCTCAGAAACAAACCCTAATTGCCTCTCAAAAACCCTCCACAAAACCGACATACAAAATGAAACTGTTTGTGTGTCCTCCTCGAAAAACAATTCGTTCCTCCCTCAAACCTCCGTCAAAACTCGATTTTCTTGTTCCAAATTAACCACATAACATCCATATACACATTAGACAAAGATTTACGAGCCAAATTGCCCTTGAGAGTACACGAAATCCCTCGAAAAACAGAGTGTTATACACTGTTTTTCGTGTTTGTTCTGTCTGTCGATTCTGTTTGTGCTCGTTTTTCGTGCCCAATAACTCAAAACGAGCAGGGGTTGCTTTAAGATCTCTGTTCTCCTCTCTTTCTAGTTTTCAAAACATCTTTTAAATCGAATTTTCATCGTGAAACGAGGGAGAAATCGCTGTTTGAAAGTTGCTGTCCAGATTCGATAAAAACGCGTGTTTGCTTTGTTTCTTCGTCGACGACGGCCTCTCGAGATAAAATCTACCATCGATTACGACCCAAGACGGTGTCAACGATACATGTAGGTTGAGGGTGCATCAAATCCTCCTCTTTCTCCTTTTTTTATTTCGTTTTTATGTTTGTTTTTCTTATACTTTGTTTTGTTTGTTTATCGCTTTTTATTTATCGTTTAAATTAACTATGAAACTAGTTTAGTCCGAGTATGAGTTAAAGTACCACCATGAACACCCGCGTTGACTTGAGATGGGAAAAGAAACCGCTACATCAGTCGGTCGTACACCCCCGTCTCATTTACATATCCTCGTGTTCAAGGTAGGGCATAAATAAAACGAATTTCTAACTTCCGTTCCTCGCTTTTGACCCTTTGTTTGTCTCGGCCAATTCGACCCACCTTAGGACCCGTTGCATGTTAGTATGACCTCTGATTGTTAACATATAACTCATTTAGATGACATTAGATCGATTTGATAACCTAATTAGACACATTAGGGTACATCGACATAGCTTTAAAAACCGATTAACAATTCTGTAACTTAATTGAATTCATCTTCCCTTTCACTAATTTTCTCGCTAGCATGGAAGTGCGTGCTTAACACCTTTCCATTTGCACTCGTTGACGATTTAGAATTGTACCTAACCTAGTTTGTATTTATTTAATTCAATTTGTAATTAATTAACCTTTAATTTGTTTTATTTATTTTTAATTTTTTAAAAGTCGTTTTAATTATCTTTTATGGTTCAAAATCTGTAAATTTAATTTAATGAATTTTTTCGTAATTTATTTTACAGATTTCGTAATTAAAACATAATTAACTTTGCTTTTCTACAAAAACCGTGCCTTGCACAGTGCATCGACTTGATCGTGCATCGCACGGGTCCGCGCGATTTTAGTTTCTTTTCTTCTTTTGTTTCTTTAATTGTTTACTAATCCTATTTTAATAAATATGGATTGGTGAATAATTTTAATAAGTTGGGTTCAATTTAATTAATAAGTTGTACCTAATTTATTTCAAGCCTTTGTACTTATTTATTTTAATTTAATTAGTTTAATTCTAATCTGATTTGTTTATTAACTAATAATTCGGCTAACATCTTTAATTAGTCTAACTCAGCTTTAGCTTTTTTGTTTACATTTCTTTCGTTTATTAAGACTTAATAGTTTAAGTTGTATTTTGTTAGTTTGTATTGTAATCTGAGTCAAAGTAATTACGATAGTTGTTGTAATTAGATTGAGTTGTAATTTATTTCTCGTTGTGTCGGCACGAAATGCATGGGTTGTAATAGGATAGATCCCAATGGCTCCCCCATTCCCCCTAAGCCTTGTTTGCTTTACATGTTGTTAGATCAATCAACCCACATGCTAAATTACAACTTTGACAAAGTTAGTTTAGTTGCATCTAAATCGACATAGAAACTTCACATGTTAGGGTTAAAACGATGTTTGCATTTCATATATCGTAGTAGCTATGACCTTGTTTGAACTCCGACACTTGACTTAGTAGAGGCCGTTATCGACGGGCGGGGTTGGGTGTCCTTATGGGCTTCCCAACACGTACCCTCACCCCTTACTCAAGATCTATGGTTTGTGGATCCGTCTAAATACCATTGGATTACGAGAGTCATTCAAATCGAGTGATATAGGGTACAAGTCTTTATCTTTAATCACTCGTAGTCGATTGGCTTTATGCTTTTCGATGAAAGGTGTAAAGTTGACTTGAACGGTTCCAAGTTCCCAAAAAACTTGGTGGCGACTCTAATATGTCTTAATTCGATTCGAAAGAACCTCGAGTCGATTATGCCTGGTGTGGATCCCGCGGATGCAGTTCCCGAGGGCCTTGTCCACAAAAGGAAGTCGGGATTAGGTCAAAAACTCTCCTTTGTCATACACTCTTCACCGTTAATCACTTTTTCTCTTCCCTTTAATCTCTTGATTTGCTATTGGATTGATCTTTACGCCGGATTGCTTTAGATTGTAATCACTTTTCTCTCTTAATCTTAATCTTTTTGTTTGTTTGCTTTAAATTCTTGCTTTCTCTCTTTAATATTTCTGCCCTAATTTAGTTTATGCTTAATCATCTTTATTCCATCATGCTTTTGATTAGTATGCTCATTATTATTATTGTTGACACCATTAGTAGTATGAGTAGCTAATTTCTTCTATGTTAGGACTAGGGAATCCATGGTAGGATTGTGACGATGTAGCGAATTGACTAGATGGTTTACTTGTGAGAATCTGCCCCATAGCAATATAACTGTAACACCAATTTAGTTGAATGCATGGTTCTAAATTATTTTAATTTTGTTAACTTTGTTCCTGGATCGGAAGATTGGAATAAACAGACCTGCTATGAATAGTACACTAACCTAATGAGGACGGAAGTTAAGTTAGTGGAAATCTAGGATATAAAGTGGACCGGAAGTAGGGCTGTTCACTCAGTGGTCCGGACAAAAGACCAGACCGGACCGGACCATTTGGTCCGGACCAGACCAAACCGAATTTTGTTTGGTCCGGTCCACGGTCCACCTATTTACTCTACTATGGTCTTCGGTCCGGTCCTGGACCAACCCGAATAGACCGCGGACCGGACCATGGACCGAAGTTATGTAATAAAAGAATTTTTAAATTTGTAATATTATTGATTTTATTTTCTACTTTGTTTACACGTATTATAAGATGTGTAATTATGTAGTTAAATCTCGTAAGAAAATAATGTTGTTTATTTTGATCATTACGAACTTCTCGAGTTCTAGTTTTATATGCTAAAACATGTCAATGACAATAATATTTGGTCCACTTTGGTCCGGTCTGGTCCGGTCCACGTATTTTTATGGTCCAGACCGGACCGGACCAATATTAATATGGTCCGGTCCTCGGTCCACCTCTTAACCCTTATTTCGTCTTCGGTCCAGAGTGTTTGGTCCGGTCCGGTCCGGTCCCGGACCAATGAACACCCCTAACCGGAAGGACCTTACCCTTATCCTTCTCACAGTAGATTGTCTAGGCTTTTTGCAACTGAGTCGATAAACTGCCATGGTGAACCGAAATCCTGACATACTCTCTTTTATCTGATCACTTTTATCACATTTTCTTGCTTTATTGCTCTTACTTTATTTCTCTTGCCCTTAAACCTTTAGTAGTTTAGAAAAAAAAAACTTAAAACCCCCCATTTGTGACCTAGAGAGACGGATTTCAGATAGATACCTTGCCTCCCTGTGGAGATCGACCCTACTTATCACTAGCTTCTGTTAGTATATTTAGGTATTATTTTTGATACTAAACGACGGTATCAAATTTTGACGCCGTTGCCGGGGAGGCAATCAGCCTATTTATCAGTTTATTTTCGTCTTTCTTCCGCCTCAAGGGATTTATTCCTTGAGGCAGTTCTCATCTTTTTCCTTTAAGTGTTATTTTGATAGATCCTACAGGTCCTACCTAGACAGGATTCTAGGAGAAAGATCGTCAAAGGGAAGGCTTGAGTACCTTTGACCCTTCTACCAAGATGTCTAGTGTCTCCCGAATTATAGCACAGTTTGAAGCTCAGAATGCAAGATCTGGCAAGCTGGAGAGTAAACAGTTGGAGTGGTTCACCTCCGCTCCGTACTACGGCACAACAGGTGGTCCACTGTAAGAGATGTGGTACTGCGGGGCACGAAGCTATCATTTGTCTAGCGAACGATGATGTAGTCTATGCGTTTAGGCGGCGTAGACAAGCTAGTCATTCTTCTGCATATGTGCCGCCACATCCATTTCAGCAAAGAGGCTATCAAGAGTCTCCATCTATTTGGCCGCCGCCACAACAAACTCCTCCTCCTCCTAATAAGCAGAAAGAAGAAATTGCTGAGTTGACGTCTGTAGTGAAGGCACTTGCCCTTCAAATGCATGAGGTTGTGCAAGCTAAAGACGCCATTATCAAGAAACTTGAGACTCAGTTGGCCCAAGTAATTGCTGAGCAAACTTCTAAGCAACCTGAGACGGTCTATTCTATTCGCACCTGGATTGATACTCCCTATGAAGGACCGATTCTGTCTATTAATGCTGAAAATGATGGCTCAGATACTGAGGATACCGTTCAAGAGGGACAATACGATGCAGTCTCGCCTACCCATGCTCAATCATTCGATCGAGAGCCCTACTTTGCTCGATCGAATGAAATTACAGAGGAAGTACTCGATCGAGAGGGTGAAAGCTCTCTATCGAGCAATGAGGAAAATCAAGTCCTCGATCGAGTGACACAAGTTGCTCGATCGAGTACAAATGCTGAAAAAATACTTAGATCGGGTTACATAAGTGCTCGATCGAGTAACTTTTTGCTGTTAATAATAAATGGTCGTCTAAATTTATTTCAGACGATAATTCTGCAATTAAGGTTAATTCCTTTGTTACTTCTTCTGCAGGAACTGATGGGTTGACAGACCCAGGAGGTGGGCATCATACGTTGACCTTGGAGACTGGAATAGTGTGGATTGATGAACCAGGCGGAGGATTGGACGAGGCTAAGCCGTACAAGAAGACAGCGCGAAAGAGAGCCAAAGGTGGAGGCCATTATGCTGCAATAAGTTGTTGTTCTCCTGTTGATGCGATGGTATGGAGGCCTAAGGTCAAGCTGATGGACGCTGAGGGGACATCATTCAGTTAAAAGCCTTGGCGTGGGCCATTAATATCTGTCGTTGGATGATAAGAAGAACGTCGAGCTGGGACCTATCTGAAACTAGCGCTGTCCGGGAGGCAACCCGGAATTTAAATTTCTTTTTAGTTGATTTTCGAACATTTTAGTTTTGTTATGTGCTTAATAATTGGTTTACAAACCATAGACTATAAACAATTTTAGACTTGGTTTTTGGTCGCCTTTTGTGGTCTGCAGGTACCACTCGATCGAGTGTTTTCATTCCTTTCGATCGACCATTTTCGCAGCTCCTGTTCCTCGATCGAGCGCTATATCTTCTCGTTCGAGTTTCTCTGCTTTGATTCGTTTCCATTGGCATTGCTATGAAGCTTTTAGCGACCTCCCATGTTGCTGGCTGGTTTGGGGAGGTCTCTAATTCGCGTTATCTTGTAAGTTTTCCGCATCTACACTCTCTCTCCTTTTTAGTTTGCATTTTATTTCCCTGTTTTGGGTATAATGTGGGCATTGTACGGTTTGGTTTGGGGAGGTTATGCATCCATATCTGTGTCTGCATCTTGTTTTTATTTGCATTTCTGTTATCACGTTTAATTTCTGTATTAATTGCTTGTTTATTTCCATAAAAATCAAAATCCCATAAAAAAAAATTCAAAAATTAATAAAATATTCACGTTTATTTTTGCATATAGATTGAGTCGGAACGGTAGATTTCCGTGATGACATTGCACTGTAACTTGTCATTTCTACTTGAGCCTTGCACTCTATTGACAGTTATTAGCTGAGTCTTACGCATACCTACGAGTTTTTGTTCAAATTTAGCTGACTGTGTAGACTTGACCTGATAAATTGGCAACCTACTCTATAATTTCTGAGATTTAGAGCCTTATAACTGGTGACATTCATGACCGGTTTACATAGGAATTGAGAGTAGTACTCCTTGCATAGCATGTTCATCTTTTTGCACATTTATGACATTCGATTTCTTGTCAATTGCATAAATTCGGGTTTGTGGTCGGTGTCACACGCGGGGAGGTGCTTGCAAATTTCCTTTTCTTACATTTTTCACCCATTTAGCTCCACTTAAACCAAATTTAGCCTTTTTGACCCATTAGCTACATCCGTAATTAGCCTGCCTTGTCAAGCTAGTTTAGTGTGACTGTTGTGGTATTTTGATCCATGTTGCGAGTTTGGCTCATTTTTATTGTCTGGAGTTGGTAGGAAAATGAGAAAGGATGAAGAAAAGAAAAAAAAAAGAAACGTGAAAAAGAAAAAAAAAGAAAAGGACACGTGAGAAAAAAAATAAGAAAAAAAAAAGTTAGAAAAAAAATTGAAAAAATGTGTGAAAATCCCACGTGAAATCAGAAGAAGAAATAAGTTGAAAATTTTTGAGTTTGGTTGAATAATAAGAGACCGACTGTGCTTATTTTTATCTTGTGACGGTCTCACTCCTCCGTTTTATTCATATATTTTTTAGGAGATAGTGTATTGGATAGTGAGATATGTGCCAAAGAAGGGCACCTGTGCTTTATTTTCTAGACAGCTAAGATTCGGATGGTCCCATATGGTCTTGTTTAGGAACTAGCTTGACGCTTTACCTCCACATTTCCATAATCTGTTTTACCTTTTCTCACCTGTAACCTCACTTTCCCATACTATTTGTAAGCTCTCGGCTGTGACGAACATTGTTGGTTGGAGTGTATGCGTAGTACTTGAATCGTCAATCATTTTTGTTGCATGCATGTTATGTAGGTCGCAGTTTAGGTGAGTGATTGTTTCTCTTTCTCTCTTATACATATATAATTCACCCTTTGCTTCATGAGAGAAGAGTGATCACGTGAGAGTCCAATTTTGTTGGTCTTGCAAGGTCGATAGGTCAGCTTTATTTATGGACATCTTATAACTCGTTTGCTTGTTGACCGTCGTAGTTGTAATTGTTGATTTCTGTTGCCTTAAATTGGTTCAAGTAGACAAGTTATAGCTAGCCCTGAGTTTTCATTTCCGTTCCATTAGTTTGCATTTAATTTTCTTGGGGACAAACAAAGGTTTGGTTTGGGGAGATTTGATGCGTGCATTTTATATACGTATTTCGTACTTCATTTGCACGCATTTTTATGCATTTTGTGTAGTGTTTAGCTACAAATGTCCCCCGGATTGTCTACTTTGGTTTGTCTTGCGTTATTTGTAGGTATGAACCAGAAAAGAGCATAATCAAGCTTAATACATGTCCCTATGCATGCATTTATGAGATGAGTTGAGTCGGAGCTTGGAAATTACTAATTATGATGCGCAAAGAAGTAAGATAGCTAGGTGAGCAAAGGAAGAACTTCAAATTGCTAGTGCCTACTTTGAAGAGCCATATCTCGAGTTCTACAACTGATTTTCAGGTGATTCCAATTGAAGATGAATGATTGTCCTCTTAGATTTCCAACGCAAGCGGAAACGCCCTGTTTGCCCAAGTAACGAAGAAATGGCAGCCGTTTGAATTTCAGTGCGCGAAGCAGAAATTGTGCGCTAGAAAGTACTCGATCGAGTACAATTGTGTTTGATCGACTCCTTTTTCTACTCGATCGAAAGTGCCTTTTTGATAAGTGTTCGATCGAGTACCTAAATTACTCGATCGAGAGGTTTTAGTTTGGATTTGCTCGATCGAGTGATATAAAGTTACTCGATCAAGTGATTAGCTTATATACTCGGGATTTTTATCCCGTGTTAGGTTTATTTTATGTTAATAATGACTTCCCTATATAAAGGAAGTCGGGATTAGGTCAAAAACTCTCCTTTCTCATACACTCTTCACTTTTAATCACTTTTTCTCTTCCCTTTAATCTCTTGCTTTGCTATTGGATTGATCTTTACGCCGGATTGCTTTAGATTGTAATCACTTTTCTCTCTTAATCTTAATCTTTTTGTTTGTTTGCTTTAAATTTTTGCTTTCTCTATTTAATATTTCTGCCCTAATTTAGTTTATCCTTAATCATCTTTATTCCATCATGCTTTTGATTAGTATGCTCATTATTATTATTGTTGACACCATTAGTAGTTTGAGTAGCTAATTTCTTCTATGTTAGGACTAGGGAATCCATGGTAGGATTGTGACGATGTAGCGAATAGACTAGATGGTTTACTTGTGAGAATCTGTCCAATAGCAATATAACTGCAACACCAATTTAGTTGAATGCATGCTTCTAAATTATTTTAATTTGGTTAAATTTGTTCCTGGATCGGAAGATTGGAATAAACAGACCTGCTATGAACAGTAGACTACCCTAATGAGAACGGAAGTTAAGTTAGTGGAAATCTAGGATAGAAAGTGGACCGGAAAGACCTTTCCCTTATCCTTCTCACAGTAGATTGTCTAGGCTTTTTGCAACTGAGTCGATAAACTGTCATAAAGAACCGAAATCCTGACATACTCTCTTTTATCTGATCACTTTTATCACATTTTCTCACTTTATTGCTCTTACTTTATTTCTCTTGCCCTTAAACCATTAGTAGTTTAGAAAACAAAACTTAAAACCCCCCATTTGTGACCTAGAGAGACGGATTTTAGATAGATGCCTTGCCTCCCTGTGGAGATCGACCCTACTTATCACTAGCTTCTGTTAGTATATTTAGGTATTATTTTTTATACTAAACGACGGTATCAGCCTTTGCCATTTAGAAATGGATTTAATTCATCTTTCAAAGTCCTCTTAAAAATGAATTCAACATTTTATACATTAATTTAGGATATATGTCTCAAGGCCTATTATTAGCTATTTTGATATAATACCTAGTTCAACGGTTTACTATATCGAATAATTACTATTTTTACTATATTACTACTTTTAGTAACCTTTTATATTTACCAAATTTCTATTTTTAGAATGTTACTATTTTTATTAAGTTCCTACTTTGAGAAGGTATTTATTCTAAGTAAGATTCTATTTATAGAAAGTTACTATTTTTTAGAAATTGTCTTCTTGGAAGGTTTTCCTTTTAAAGGATTTGAATAATGAACACTTTTGAGGTGGTTTTGAATACTTATGGAACAGTTATGTGTGAGGTTTAGGATAATAACTTAGGATATGCGTAGTTGTGCTTTCAGCTATACAACTGGTGTTACCCTGGAGTGATGCATCAGTGTAATAAGTTGTTGCCATTAGCTATAGAACTGGTGTTATCCTGGAGTGATGCATCAGTAGTCGAACTGGGTGTGAAGTCATTCCAGGAGTTGTGTACATATCTTAGACTAGGGCCTCGTGCCGGTGTTATCCTGGAGTGATGCACAGTGGGGTAAGTCGCCGCCCTATTATAGTTGAGTGGTATTATGGTACTTTAGCATAGTCCTGAGTGAAAATCAATACTAAGACATTAAGCTGGTTTTCCATAAGGAGTATTTGATATTGTATCTTATACTTTAATGTTTTTGGACTTTATTTGGATTTTCAATTGTTCAATTGCTTATTTATGTTTTAACGTATTATGATGTACTGAGTTTCATATTTCAAGTAATTGTGGTTTTAGCATTGCTTATTCAACTTGATGAAATGTGGCTGGGAGAACGCCTGAGTTACTCCCCACTGATTGTGGCTGTTATGTTTATAACGTGACAGGTGTTGGTTTTTGCTGGGGTTCAAGTGAGAGCTAGCGAGTAGTAGATCCTACTCTTTTGTTTTTATTTTTCTTTTGGATTTTTTTACACACTTTTGAGGTTTTAATTTTTAGCCCTTTTGTAAAAGTGGCATTTGTATCGACTTACCGTTTTGGGAATGTTCCCATGGATTATACTTATTTTAATCCAAGTTTGAGTTATTTAGTTTATCATTGTGATTTAATCCCATTCAACAGTGTTTCCGCCATTGTTTTGTACTAGATTTTGTAGGGGATTACTGTTGGTATCAGAGCATACTGCTCCCGACGCTCACACTTTGATCTTAAGGCAAAAAGACTAAAAATGACTTGACGAGTTAAAAATATGTAGTGAGAGATGAGTAGAAACAAATAAGGACTTGTTTGCTAGCTTATGTGTTTGTGTAACCCAATAACTAGCATTGAATTTATGTCTTGTTTCCCCGAAGAAGAAGATGAAGGGACGAGAACTTGGTGGTGCAAGGAAAATACAACGGTGGTTTCCAGCCCAGATTCAGTTTTGCTCAAGCTGCAAACCAAACGACCAAGAGTAGTCTCAAGTTTCACGATGTTGCAGTAGACTAAGAGATGATTACAATGTGGATCTTGTGGGATTTATCTGAATGCATCCCTTAAAAATAAGGACTATAACGAATTTATAAATGATGAATGCGAGTCATAAAATAAATTACATAAACAAAAGGGTAGAGAATTAAGAAACAACCTTTGGTCCTTGCTAATTCGGCCTAAGAACAATATCCCAATGATATTCGCCTATTAGTTGCACCCAAGATGCTCCGAGAAATGCCCTTTGATTTTGCTAGAATCGATCCAAAAATTAACTGATTAATTTTAGGTTTCTTGTGTTTTTCCGATGAGAGGAGGCAAGAATTGGGAAAAAGAAAATTCGGTTAAAGAGAAATCCCCTACTCTCCTTATAACCGAGTATATGGAGTAGATGGGTTGATTTTCTCTTCCAAATTTTCGGCCCATAGGAACCGAAATAATAAGGTTTAAAATCCTTATTTTCGGTTATTCCAAAAATGTATAAAATGTGTAAATTGTCATCTAGTGAGGATCGAACCCATGACCTCTTGGTTTGAGTACCCTTACTATTACAACTATGACACATTCATCTTGTTGATATTAAATATAACCGATTACATTTAATTACGAATTAACAGATTAATTCGTCCAAGCTAACATTACATACATTTAATTAAATATAACTTATTATATTCAATTTACGAATTGACATTTAATTCGTCTCAACTAATATTATTTAATCTTCATTAAATAATTGTCTCACCAACACATTGACTAACTGTTTAGTCATATAAGGCATCAATGTGATTATATTTCTATAACCACTTCTCTCAAACACATCCTATAGGTGTGACCTTTAGGGACCAGTTGATCACCGCCATCTGTATGATAATAACGTCAAACTTTCTAGCAAGCCAACCGTTATTAGGTAAACGTTAATCAACTGATTAAAATACGAAGTATACCCTTGTGATCCTTTAAGAGAATTATTAATGTTATCACACTAATTTGTGGAGGACACAAGCTCCAACAGATCCATCAGTTGGAGCGACCCAAAACTGGTGTGTTTGTTTCTCTAGAAGAACATGGAGTGATCCTATAATCCCCTTGCAACTTAGAAAGCCTGAAGATCCCTTCTTTGACCTTAGATCTTGTTAGTCTGCGATAAAGGTTCCTCTCCCTTCACACTTATAAATCTTCATTTCCTATTCTGGTGAATGAGAATCTCTCTTTACGATTCTCCCTCTTTTGCGGTTTATTCTCTCGAGATTCATTGGTTAGACTAGCTAGTGGTTGGTGAACAATGGTGAAAGTATGTGCCTTTGAGGCTTAGTGAAACCTTGTTACTTATGATTTAAGGATAGTGGGTTCATCTCTAATGCCTCTCTTGTAAGAACTTTTATTCATTGAGGATTAACTTGAATGGTGACTAGTGGATTATGGAGTTAGGTTTTTAGCATATCAGTTGGCTTTGGATTATAGCTAACTTGCATATTCTCGACATTATAAATAGAGACTTTTATAGTAACCATGTATCGTTATTGGTTGATCGAGATTAATCTCAGTTCCGATTCTTATGGATTTAGATCGTTGAGTTCTGTTGTGAGGTTGTGACTTATGAACTTTTGGTTGTGTGACTTAACTTTATCTGGGTTGATTAGAGCTAGTCTTGAGAAAAAGGAATGTCCTTACACAATCGCATTGTGAGGTTGATTGTGTTTACTTGAGAAATGTAAGATCTTGAAGTTGAAGATTGTGTACCTTATGTGCTTATGACTTACCTCAGTAAAATTAATGTTTTGAGGATTTTTGGGTGCGAACTACCTTACATGAGATTTTCAATTGAGGACTTTTAGAACATCGATAAGATTGTGGACTGGTTGAGATAGTACCCCTCGTTGTTACAGCGTGATGATTAGAAATTTGATGAATTGCTAAGAGATCGTTAGCTTCGTTAGATGGTATGTGTGGATGTTAGAGGCATTGTTGCTTTCAGTTCAGAGGATTTCTCATCAAAGATTTGTTAGACGGTGATTTCTATTCGGTGTTTCGAGGAGTCTTATGGATTTGATAACTTGAGGAATTTAGTTAGTCGGTTGGATGTTGAAGTACTTGATGGATTTTTACCATGATGTTTTGAGAGTTGCATAAGTTAGGTAAGATGTTTGGGTGGAAGTTGTATCAATCGATTATCTTGAAGGGTTTAGACTAGGTAGTTTGGCAACTGTGAGCTTGACAACTTAGTTGCCTATTGTTGACAGACTTGGTATGGTTACGATGGATATGGAAAACCTTGGGTTTACTACCAAGAATCTCGAGATGTTTAACCTCTTTTATAACCCTTGAGAGAGCTTTTTAAGGCTCTTGAGTCTTTCCTTCCCCCTTCTTCTCTCAAGCATCTGATTGTTTCAGCTGCTCTCATGTTTTTCGACCTTTGCTTAAGTTTGAAAACTTTTGTTTTGACTAATCGCTAACCTTTTTCTTTGTGTATGTCCATTTTATACAAGAGTTTTGCTCACTAAAAAATTTGGGTTATTATGGAGATTTTAAATTTTTGAGTTTTGACTTCTACAAAAATTGGTTATCTTGGAAATTTTAAAATTTTGGGTTATGATTTTACAACTTTAAACTTTATTTTAGTTTTACTCTTGGTTAGTATTTAAACTTGTTTTGTTTTCAGAATGCCTCAAAGTTTGTTTGTAAATATTCCAGATTTCCTTTTAATAAAGTAGATGATGCCTCGAAAAACATTCAAAATTTGTATTGTTTTGTATTCATAAATTTGATTTGTCCTATGGTTTTAAGTAAAGTTTAAACATCGTCCTCTGGATTTCGACGTTGGTTGGTTGCTAGTACTTGTCATTAAAGATGTCTAATGACCGGTTCGGTACTTGCTAACGTTTGGTTTGAGATTTGATTTTTCAAATTTTAACTTGCCTTAATCATGGACGACAGGATTCTTGTTCGCGACAGGTATTCTCTCGTTCAATGAGAAGAGACAAGTAATTTCTAATAGTTCGATTTAGAAAACTGGTCATATAGACCACAAAAAAAATGGCTTTTGGTTTGATAGCCGAAAAGTTATAAAAAATCTTTGTTCTTTAAATCTTGTTTTTCTCCTTTAAGTTTCGAGGACGAAACATTTTCTTAGTGGGGGAGGTTGTAACACCTGCCATTTTTGGTTATCTATAATATATTATTATTATTATTATAGGATGCGCGCTGCTTTCATTAAAAGGAAAATAAAAGTTTACATGAAATTGGTGGGGAGCCGAGAGACAATCTGGGCTCCCACACCCTTAGCAACAGCAAAGCTAAGTCTAGTAAAAATGTAAGCGGCCACCCGAGCCCCCGCATCCTGAGATACCGAGAATTTCTGGATCTGCTTGAGCAAGGCAACAACATCCGAACCCAGCTCCCCAAGTGAAGAGAAAGAGAAAGGAAGGAAACCATAACCCGCTGTCGCGCACAAATCCCCGTACTTAGCACACTTACGCTGAGCAACATCATCGACAACCCGGCCAGGCACAAAATCCGTCATCCCAGTCTGAGTCAAAGGAGATGACCTTGTCAAGTCAACGCACACATCACGCCCTCTGTCCCAAGAATAAAGCAACAAATCTGCAGGACGAAGAGAGCCACCATGCCCATCAACCAAACCGATATCAACCTCCTTTCCCGCATTATAATTATTATTATTATTTTTTTTTTTTTGCTAAAATGTAAGCTTTCATTCATATCAAATCAGCAATACAAGTACAACTTTAGAGTAATGCCATATTTAGTGCCCATATTACAAGAAATGCACTCTATCTAACCAACTTCTATCATTAGGCGAGACAATACTAATATGACAGGTTTGAAAATGTCTCTTTACTACATCTATGGCTTGCCTTGCAACTACCTTTGGAGCAGCTACACGGCCAAACAAGCGAGCCTCATTCCTCTGCCACTAGATTAAATACCAGGCAGCCAGCACCACAGAAGTGAGGATACTCTTCTTATGCTTACTCCATCTTCTAGAATTAATCTGAGCCAGGACACCAGACTGCCCAATAGAACACTGCAACAATCCTGCAATTTCAGTGAGCACAACTCTGTAATAAACACAGTCCTGAAACAGATGCAAATAACTCTCAATATTCAGGGCACAGATGCAGCACCAGTTATCATCAGCAACTCTATACTGAAATAAACTGTCCTTCAGCATAAGAGCCTGACTAGAGATAAGCCAAGCCACAAAGGAATGCTTAGGGACAGCCAGGGGGCACCAAATTGGCTTGTACCAAGTTACCTCATCTCTATGCTCCCTAAGCCAATTATAACAGCTCTTCACAGTGTAACCCCTTGAACCAATAGACCAGTCACCATCAACAAAACCAGGACTAATAGTATCCTTAACTTGACACACCTTCCTCCAGTGCCAACTAGAATCACTACTAGGAGAATAAGAAAACCAAGGTCTATCCTTCAGATACACATGATGGACCCATTGCACCCAAAGCTTGTTAGGTCTCACAGATACCCACCATAAAAGTTTACCAATAAGAGCTAGATTCCAAGTTTGACTGTCTTTGAGGCCAAGACCCCTTTCTCTCTTAGGAACACAATTTTCTGCCAGGCCAAAGGTGGAGCTTTATGGAATTCAGAGCCCCCTTCCCATAGGAAATTCCTACAGATAGCATTAACCCTATTCAAAACACCCTTTGCCAGAACAAACATGGATGCCCAATAAGAATGCATAGTAGAAAGCACAGAGCTAACTAGGATCAATCTACCAGCATAAGAAAGCTGCTTGGCACCCAGGCTCCTTATCCTTTCCACAATTTTATCCACTAACACAGCACAGTCTTGCTTAAGTAATCTGCCTGTAGTGATGGGAACTCCCAGATATTTGAAAGGGAGCTGTCCTTCACTGAAACCAGAGACACTCAAAATATCCTTTTTCAAGGCATTATGAACTCCATTGAAGTACACACAAGATTTCTGAGGGTTCATTCTTAACCCAGAAGCATTAGAAAAGGATGAGAACCCTCTGAGCAAGACCATCATAGAAGTGGCATTCCCTTTGCAGAACATAAGGAGGTCATCTGCAAACATTAGATGAGTACGCATTAAGGATTTGCACAAGGGATGATACCTAAAAGGCAACTTGGTAGTGGCACATTCCAGAATTCTACTTAAGTATTCCATACAAAGAGTGAAGAGGAGAGGAGAGGAGACATTGGATCACCCTGTCTCAAACCTCTCTTTCCCTGAAAGAAACCAAAAGTATCACCATTGATTGCAAGAGAGAATGTAGCACTGCTAACACATTCCATGATCAGATCCCTGAGCTGAGGAGGAAAATTAGATGCCACCAAATTCTCCCTCATGAACTTCCAGCTTATAGAATCATAAGCTTTTATGAGATCAACCTTAAACATGCATTTGGGGGTACAAGATTTCCTGCTATACAGCCTCACAAGGTCCTGACACACCATAATGTTCTCAATGATGCTTCTGCCCTTGATAAAACCCCCCTGATTCAAGCTGATTAACTCAGGCAACACCTTAGCCAGTCTAGTACAAATAATCTTGGAAATACACTTATAAAGTACGTTACAGCAAGCAATAGGCCTTAATTGATGAACATGAGTAGGCCTCTTGCTTTTAGGAATAAGTGTGAGTACAGTGGCATTGATTTGTTTCAACAACTTCCCAGTTTTAAAGACATCTAAAACAGCAGTGCTCACATCAGTTCCAATCACATCCCAGGAGTCTTTATAGAATGCACTGGAATAGCCATCAGGCCCTGGTGCTTTATGATTAGGAATAGAGAAGAAAACATCCTTCACTTCTTGACCAGTAACAGGAGCTAACAAGATATTCTAATGACTAGAGGTGCATATACTACCCTTCTGAATGACTTTAAAATTCACAGAATCAGTGTATACCTCAATTCCCAACAGCTGCTTATAAAAGTTCAGAACGGACTCCTTACTTGCCTGAGGGTTAGTCTGAACAATACCATTCATATCAGTGACGCTCAAGACCTGATTCCTTATAAATATACTCTTAATAACTCTATGGAAAAATTTAGTATTCCTGGCCCCATCTTTACTCCAAGCAAGTTTGGCTTTCTGACTTAAAAACATGGAACAAGCATGCTGCAGATCATGATACTCAGAAAGGGCTTGTTTTTCCTTTTCCAGCCAAACAGTGCTACTGGGATCCTCTGCAAAAGTAGACTGGATAGATTCCAGTCTCTTTAAGGAAAGCATAGTAGAAGTCTTAATGTCTGCAAAGTGATCCTTATTAAATTGCCTAAGATGATTCTTCAAGTTCTTTAACTTCTTAACAAGTCTAAACATCTTAGTACCCTGAAACTGATCACTCCACCACAAGGACGGATTAGATAAGAAAAGGGGAGATTTACCCCACATGTTGTAATACTTAAAAGGTTTTTTGAAGCAATCAGTCTGACCAGCACATTTCACTAAGCATGGAGTATGATCAAAATCTCCTTCAGGAAGGAAATGAGCATACATATTAGGCATATCCATACTCCATTCTCTATTAATTAAAACCCTATCAAGTCTGCTGTACACCCTAGTACTTGGATCATGGCTATTATTTCAAGTATAAAAAGCTCCCAAAGCAGGACTATCAACTAACCCACACTGATCCAAGCACCTTTGAAAATCATCAATTTCAGCATCACTGCTTTCACCACCAAGCCTCTCAGCATGTGATAAAACACAGTTAAAATCTCCACAGACCATCCAAGGTTCATTTACAAAACCAGCAAACTTTCTTAATTGTTCCCAAAGAGGCAGTCTATCATTGAGAGCATTAAATGCATACACCATGGAAACAAAGAAACTCTTAGAAGTAGCTATATCTGTTACTTTCATGTTGATGCACTGAGCAGAGTAGTCAAAAAAATCCACTAACAATACATTAGGGTTCAAAACAATCCAAATTCTTCCTCCTTTATGCCATCTATTATTTGTAGTAATACTCCAGCCATCAACAAGGATACCATTTATACTTTTCAGAGATAAGGCTTTCACCTTAGTCTCTAGGAGCCCAAATAATGCCACCTTATTCATATGAAGAAACCACTTGATATGTCTTTGTTTGGTGGGATTATTAAGGCCCCTCACATTCCAAAACTCAAGGTTATTCATTCCCCACCTTGTGAGGAACACTACCACTTATCCCAATGCCTACCTTGGGTGTAGAATATTTATTGAGAGATTCCAGAAAGGAATACTGACCAAATCTGTGGACAGTATAACCCTCATCAGCAATCTCCTGTCTACTCAGTCTCACTATAGGTCTTGCTGGAGCAGGCCCAGAAGAGTAATTGCCATTAGGTTGCGAGACCACTGGAGTATTCAATTGGATTTCAACAGGAGAAGGTGGAGTACAACAGCAGTAGTTTGTGGAACAGACTGTGATACAAGCTGCTTACTACCACCTGCTGGAAGAGTCTTAGGTCTCCAAACCTGCTTCTTTTGTTTAGAAGGAGCATTGGTGGCAGGTTGAGCTTTTTTAGCTTTCCTACAGTCCCCAGTATAGTGCCCAATGCCCTTGCACACAGAGCACACAACTGGTTTCCATTCAAACTCAACTGCAACAACCACTAAATTGCCATTTTCATCCAAAAACTTAACATTTTCACGGAGAGTGTTGCCTATTGTTAACTCAATCAACACACGTGCATACCCAATCCTAGTATTGTCCTCAGTAGCTAAATCACATTTGATAAAAGTACCAAACAATCCATAAATTTTTGAGATACCTTTACCCCAAAATTTCAAAGGTAAACGATGCAATTTAACCCAAACAGGCACATATTTCACTTCATGTTTCACAAGTTCAGTATCACTAGTCCAAGGGTTAACTATGAGTGGCTTGTTATCAAATAAAAAGTGACCCTGTTTCAACACAGCCTCTCTAGCAGCCTTGGTTTTGAAACGAACCATAAAGACACCATTGGGGAGAAAGGAGAGTTTGTCTACCTGATGGTTCACCTAAAGACGTCGTATGAAACTTTCAACGATTTCCCAAGGGGGATTGGCTCCTAAGATGAAGAAGTAGACAGAGTTTTGCCAGTAACTTAACTCTGCCTGCACTTCCTCAGCAGTAAACTGAAGCAAGCCAGCCGGTTCCTCTGGTATCGTCGGAAGGGGGACACTTGCAGGAACTTGTTCAGCCTTGTCATCCATTTCCTCATCCTCTTCAGTAACATCTTCCACCAGTACATCCAGATTCAGTGCAGGAACACCAAAAACTTCATGAATATTCTTCTCTTTGTGCACATCTGTACTCGATGGACCTATCACAGTTCTTGTTAAAGCAGGGAATTCCTCCAAATTATCATGAGAAAGCAAACTAAATTTATTAGAATTTTTTTGAGAATTTTTTTGAGAATTTTTTTGCGGTGATTTTCCAGTAATCGAAGACGATTTGGCGGCCGTCATGATTAGGGTTCTCTTTTTTTTTGTGTTTTCCGGAATTCTATGCTCTTTCTCCTTCTATCTCTAGCTTTCTCATTTTTTTCGATTTATTATTATTATTATTATTATTATTATTTATTATTATTATTATTATTATTATTATTATTATTATTATTATTATTATTATTATTATTATAAATATTATAAATATTATTATTATAAATATTATTTTTTTTTGCAAGAAGATATACCTCATTTTATTAGAAAGAGGATAAAACCTTACAAAGCTATCCACTAAGAGGCATAAAGCCTTAAGTAAGACGAGCAACGAGACAACTAGGAAGAGAACTACAAGCTAATAGACGATGTTTGACAGTAAATTGAATCTGACTGAGAAGAGATACAGTAGAATGCTGATGACCCGTAAAAATTCTTTGATTTCTCTCCTGCCATAAGTAGTAGACAAAGCAAAGCAACAAGGCAAGTTTGTCGCCACATATGCTTCCAATGACTCGACCCCGAGTTTGTGCCATCCAATGGAGTTCGGTCAAAGATTATCGTAACGATTGCAAAGGTGCATCCATCGAAGTAATGCATGCCGGACTTCCGAGAGAAAGTACTGGTGAAAAAGAGATGTTCATGGCTTTTCAGTGCTGCTGAGACAGAGAACACATCTGTTTATGAAAAGCAGTGCCCCTACTAATAAGTAGATCAACCGTGGGTAGATGTTTAGAAGCAGCTAAGATGGCACAGATCCTATGCTTAGGAACAATAGCATTCCCCTGCAAAGATTTATACCAGTAGACTGTCTCCCCCTTATCTCTGAACCAGTGGTAAGCATCACTGACCTGGAATTGGCCCTTCCTAACCCAAGAGTTTAGAATCTGGGTAGCAGCATCAAGAGAACCAGAACGAGCCACAAGATAGTCTTTTACTGCAAGAATACTACAGAGACTCTCACAATAGCGATCCTTGGCACTAAGAGTCCAAATAGACCCAGAGGAGAGGATATAGGCTTTATTACACAAAGCCCAGATTCCAGAAGAGTCATTCTCCAGGAGCCAGAGCCATTTTGCAAGGAGGGCTTTGTTCCAGGAAAGAATTTCCTTAACACCAAGACCACCCTCTTGAACAGGTCGACAAATAACCTTCCAGGAGTGGAAAACATGCTTCCTGCAGTCCTTATCAACATACCAGAAGAAATCCTTGCAGATTTTAGTAATACGTTTTAAAATGGCTTTGGGAAGTAAAGCACTAGCACACCAAAAATTAGTAATGCCAAAAATAACAGAGTTGAGTATCTGAATCCTCCCAACATAGGAAAGAAAGCTATTAGACCAGTGGAGGAGAGAAGTCTGAACTTTGGTAAGGAGGGTACCATAAATCTCAGTAGAATTTCGACAAGAGTTCAGAGGGATGCCAAGATATCTAAAGGGGAAACTACCTTCAGTAAACCCAGTATGCTGAAGAATAAGGGCTTTAACTGCAGGAGAAACCCCACCAAAATAGATCTCAGTTTTACTGATATTAGGTTTTAGACCAGACCATTTAGCAAAAAGATTCAACAGATGGACAGCTCCTTGAACAGAAGGGAGATCACCCCTAACAAAAAGCATGAGATCATCTGCAAAGATCAAGTGAGTAAGCTTGAGTTGAGAGCATTTAGGATGCAAGAAGACTTGAGGTTGGAGGGTTAATTGCCTAAGATAACGAGAAAGAACCTCCATGCTAAGGACAAATATATAGGGAGAGAGTGGGTCACCTTGCCTGACACCACTTTTCCCTTTAAAGAAACCATGCACAGCTCCATTAACCTTAATGGAAAACCAGGAACCTGAGATACAACCCATAATCCAGTTTATGAAGATAGGAGGGAACTTCAAAGCTTCAAGCATACTCCTAACAAAATCCCATTGGAGGGAATCAAAAGCTTTTTGAATGTCAACCTTGATCAAGCTCCTAGGAGTAATGTATTTCCTAGTATAATTCCTAACCAAGGACTGTGAGAGCATAATATTCTCAAAAATGCTTCTTCCCTGAATAAAAGCAGCCTGTTCAGGGCCTATGATCGAGGGGAGAATAACTTTGAGTCTGTTTGCAATGACCTTACTCACAGTTTTATATATAGTAGTGCAACATGAGATAGGTCGAAAATCAAGAACAGACTGACTAACTTTCTTTTTAGGAATGAGAGTAATAAGGGTGGAATTTGCTTGCTTACTCATTTTACCAGTCCTGAAAAATTCCTGGGCAGCAGAACAAAAATCCTTCCCTATGAGATCCCAAGAATCCTTAAAGAAAGCAGAAGAAAACCCATCAGGGCCAGGACTCCTATCGAGCCAATCTCGAACAAAGCATCCTTGATTTCAGAGATAGTAACAGGCTTGGTAAGAGCAGCATAGTCAGTATCAGGAACACAAGGGCCTTGTTGGATAAACTCTACATCTAAGGGAGCAACCTCAGTACTTGCCCCCAAAAGAGAAGTGTAGTAATCCACAAAGCCATCAGCAACATCAGCTAAGCCAGTCCTCTCTTTACCATCTTTATCAAGGATCCTACCAATAATTTGCTGCTTCTTTCTTTCATGAATTTTAGCAAAGAAAAACTTAGAAGAGCAATCCCCATGTTTAATATCATCTACCTTAGCTTTTTGTTTGAGCATGCTCATCTCAGCAGCTTTGAGACTATTATATTCAGCCAAAAGTCTCCTTTCCAAGTCAATCAGGGATTGAGACAAAGGAGAAACTTGGAGCTCATGTTGACAATCCATGAGAGAAGATCGAGCAAGTGAAACTCTTTCAGAGAGAGAACTGAAATGGTTCTTATGAAGCTGGAGTAAACCATGCTTAACATACTTGAGCTTGCTAAAGACTCTAAACATAGCAGAACCCTGAACATAAGTCTGCCAAGCCTGAGAAACAATGCCCTTGTATTGAGAATGGCCAATCCAACAATTCAAAAAAGTAAACCTGGATTTAACAGGGGGGTCATCAAAAACATTGACCATGACAGGAGAGTGATCTGAGACACCAGCAGGGAGAAAAGTGACATGAGTGGTAGAAAAGTTAGAGAGCCCGGAAGGATTTGCAAGGCCCCTATCTAACTTGGACCAAACCCTAGTAGTATCATCTTGCTTGTTGGTCCAGGTAAATTCACAACCAGAACCATTCAAAAGGCATTCATTGAAGTCCAGGATATCAGTTAAATCAGGGGGGGAGGAACTGACCCTTTCAGAGACATCCCAAACCACATTGAAATCACCCAGGACAAGCCAATCAGTAACAGTACACTTAATAGAGGCAAGAGCAGACCATAAAGCCATTCTGATTTGAGGATCATTATTTCCATAGACAAGTGTCAAATGGAACTTGTGAGAAGTGGCATAATGAACTATGCTACAATGAATGAGCTGGTCATGAACCAGCAAGGTGGTAACAGCAACAGTGGCAGGGTTCCAAATAAGCCAAATCCGGCCATTATAGTGTTTAGAGTAGTTGCAAACCACTTTATAGTTAGTGAACCTATTCTTGATAATCTTTTTAGCTTTATTTTCTTTGATTCTAGTCTCAAGAACTACAAAAATATCAAGTTTATGAGCCCACAGGAAATCACTAAGCTCCTGCTGCTTAAGAGGGTCATTACACCCTCTAATGTTCCAAGAGCAGATCCTCATGACAGGGTTTATCAGGGGGAGCTTTATCCACTAGTTCAGGAACAGGAAGATCACTAGATTGAAGGAGGTCAAACTTGTTGGGAGTAACCCAGAATTGGTCATCAGAAGTGGGTGTGACAGGAGCCTCTATGCAGTCTCTCTTCTTGGCAATTTGAGACTCACTACTTATCACACTAGCATCATCAGGAGGAGGGGGACAATGGCCTAGCTCATGGCATTCTGAGTGCTTTTCAGCAGCCAAGGGAGAAGATACCACCAACTGAGTAGGGGTAGAAGCCTCCAACTCCTTACCACCACCAGGGTTAGTAGATTCATCAAGGCCAACTGAGGTACCACCTAGCTCAAGGCATCCAGAGCCTTGTCCCTCCTCTTGCTGAGAAACACTAGGGACAGTAGCTGGCACAGGCTTAGAAACAGGTTGGTAAACTTTCTTGGAGACAGCTGGGACCTTTGGCTGGTGCCATTTACAGCTACCCAGCTGATGACCCAACTTCCCACAACCAGAACAATGGAAAGGTAACCATTCATAAATGACCCTCTGAGAGGATTGCCCATCATAAGGAGTATTAAGAACAATATGGTCAGGCAGAGTGGTGGAAACATCAGCTTCAACCATGATTCTAGCAAAAGACAGTTTGGCTTTACATGTGGTATTGAGATCAGCAAACAAAGGCTTCCCAATCTTACTAGCCATCTTACTAAGAACATTCTCAGACCACAGAAATGGTTCCAAATCAGGGAACAAGACCCAAATAGGAACAGTGGACACCCTATCCATTTCCATAGAAAAATTAGGGTACCATTGCTTCAGAATGAGGGAGCCATTCCCTAATTTCCAAGGACCTTCGTTTAACACATTATTCATATCTTCCAGACTTGTAAATCTGAAACTGAACCACCCTTTTTTATAGTATTGGACAACAGGAGAAGCTATATGATGCCAACATTTTTGTGCAAACTCCTGAACCTGTTTTAAAGTAGGTTTTGAACCTAGGAAATTACCCATCAAAGTAAATTGCCAGAACTCAAGTTCACTCTTAAAGTCATCAAGTTCAACATCAATTTCAGTAGAATGCTTACTATGTTCGTCAAAGAACAAGGACATACCCAATTGATTCCCCCCTTTTACAACATCCTTCCATGGACGCTTATCAGTCCCAGTATCTCCCTTAGCAGCACTAGGACTTTTAGGGATAGGGTCATGGTTTTCAGTAGTACCACAAGGATTAGGTTCAACTGTAGGACTAGGTTCAGGGACCATAGATTCAGACACACTAGCGCTACCAGTCGCTACGATGATCGATAAAGAAGCACGATACGGCCTCAATAACAATGGCGGAAGAATTCTCAACAACACCATCAAGAATTCTCAACAACAATGGTGGAATCAACAGAAGTACAACTAGGAGAAACATTTGGAGCCATAACAATTGATTTACGAGCTGCAGTTTGAACAGTAGGAACAATATATTATTATTATTATTATTATTATTATTATTATTCTTAATTTTTTTGGGGAAAGTATAAGTATATTAATATCAACAAAAATACATCATCCGGTGTGAGTTCTTACAAATATGGTGCTACCAATCAAATCTAGCTAACAAAAAAGACTAAATGTTCTGAATACTATTAATCCATTTTTCATCCTCCCGAGTAATTTTAGCCTTGTTTCTAGCCCAAAACCTGCTAATAACATCACTAATGGCCTGTTGGACTAGCATTCTTGGATGAACCACAGTAAATAAGACCCGAGCTCTGTTTCGTGCATTATTATTATTCTTAGTATTATTCTTATTATATACTATTATTATTATTATTATTATTATTATTATTATTATTATTATTATTATTATTATTATTATTATTATTATTATTATTATTATTATTATTATTATTATTATTATTATTATTATTATTATTATTATTATATCAATACTACTCGAGGACTACGAGCCCAACATACCCATACACGGCCCAATATCCAATTCCCGACTCACTTATTATTTTATTATTAATTATCGTCTTATTTACAATTATTAATATAAATGCTTTTTAATTAATTATTTGAATTGCATAAATTATTCTCATAAATACTTATCAAATTACTGGGTATTACAGTCGATGTGTGAAGGCTATGTGAAATATGGTTTACTTACATGTATTCTATACAAGTTGATAGGATTCTTACATGATGTAGTTATTCATTTGGTACATGTTAATATGTGAAAATTGGATGAAAAATAGTAATGTGTATAACGTGTTTTGAAAGTAGTTATTACGTATTGGTGTGTGAGGGGCACTAGCCCCGTCCTTTGGCATGTTAATGACGCATATATGTTTGAATTTTACTAGTGCCATAGTAGGGTGTGATTAGTAATAGTTGTTAGTAAAGTGGTCGCTAGTATGAGAATAGTATCCTTAGTCGGAAATTTCAAACCATAGAGAGGCACCCAACCGAGTGCGAGCTAGTACTCGACCGAGTACCAGTCACTCGACCGAGTGAAGCCTACCACTCGATCGAGTGGACCAATTTCCAGAAACTCAAAAATTTCTGGAAGTGAGTCATTCGAGCGAGTGGAGAGGGCACTCGAGCGAGTGGACTCGCACTCGACCGGGTGGACTTAGCACTCGACCGAGTACCATTTTCTGGGTTGTAAATTTCGCGATAATTGCATTGTTACCTTATTTCTTGCATTTATTCGTCATTTCTCATAACAAAAATACCAAATTCTCTTTAATTTTTTCTGAAACTCCATTGTTAACGATTGTTGCTTGGATTTAAGCTTTCTACTCCATTGTTATTCTCTTAAATCTTGCTAATTAAACAATGTGAGTGATTTTCTCATTGCTTAAAATATTTCAAATTTGATTTCGTTTAAATCCACGCTATTACCTTCAAATCTTCTTAATTAATTCCATGTTTTGTTTAATTAATGATATTAATCACTTTTTTACATCATTTATGATGTCAAGTGTAACATTTTCATGTTGAATTTTGCCCAAATTTTATAAACTAGCCCAAAACGAAACTTGTGGTTGATAGTAAAACATCGATTTTTCTGTTGAGACTTAATCCTATCTTGATAAATTTCCCTAGATATTTTCTTACGAAGCTTTGTTATAGCATCTATAACTGCTTCCGGTCTTGGAGCAAAGTCTCTATTCCTTAGTAATCGAAGCCCAAAGATCTATGAACTAGCCCATGTTTGGCTAGCCAAGCAGACAAACGACCCTGCATCTTGTTTATATCTCCCACATTCTTTTTTTTAGATTAAATTTATGAAAATGAATCCGCCGCTTATGTTTACAATTACACAAAAGTGAATCTCATATAATTCACTAATTCCTGGGAAGATACTGAATTTTTGTATTCGAAAAATGTTTCGGGAGGAATCTCTGAAGTAAATTGAGATTTATATTTATAAAGTACTTCTTGATCATAATTTCCCGTATGTATACTCCGCCCAACCCGAAACTTGTCGTTGATTTTAAAACATCGATTTTTCTGTTGAGACTTAATCCTATCTTGATAAATTTCCCTAGATATTTTCATACGAAGCTTCGTTATAGCATCTATAACTGCTTCCGGTTTTGGAGGACAGCCCGGCAAATAGACATCCACGGGAATTAGTTTATCGACCCCGAACAAGATCTTGTAGGAATCAGTCATCGAACATCCCCGGTAATTGTACACGCTCCCATAGAAATAACATATTTAGGTTCGGGCATTTTCTCATATAATCTCACTAAAGAAGGCGCCATTTTCATTGTTCTTTGTCCGCATTTTGTTAAAATTAGGTCCGCTTGTCTAGGGCTCGATCTTGGTACCAGCCCATAACTGTCAAAGTCGAATCGCGAGCCTGTTAATGAATCAAATTCAATGATACAACAGTTGGTCCCATAATGAAGCGGCCATAAACTAGAGAGTCTTGACCAATATGAAAAATCATTTGATGTAGTTGAAATAACTGAGTTTTGGGTTATTTGATTAAGTAGTGGAAACTCAATAGAATTCATAACTATTTCCATCTTTTTTTTACTTTTTTTATTGTATAAATTTTCGGTGATTAAGACCATTCCAATGCTCCTTTTCTCCATGCATAAACTTCACCAACAATTAGGATTAGCATGAAAATTAAAGCTTCTATAAATACGGATACGCCCAATATATCGAAACTCACTGCCCATGGATAAAGAAAAACTGTTTCAACATCAAAAACAACAAAAACTAGACCAAACGTATAATAACGGATTCTAAATTGTAACCAAGCATCCCCCATCGGTTCTATACCTGATTCGTAGCTAGAAAGTTTCTCTGAACCTTTGCCACTAGGTGCTAAAATTTCTTAAAATAGAAATGCTAAAATAGGAATAACGTTTGATATTATTAAAAATGCCCAGAAAATGTCATTATAAGCAATATCAATCAAAGAGCTATGATCTTTGATCGCGAATGTTCATCTTGATAAGAAATTATCTACCTGTTAAAATAGGTTATGTAGCACAAGTAAAAGGCTATAGCTCAGTTAGGTAGAGCACCTCGTTTACACGCGCGCCAATGTTTTTCAAATCATGCAATCAAAGAAATTCTATTAATTAATTTTTCTGATAAATTTGTGGGAAATAATCTATATACTTCCCTTATTATTAAGGATTATAACGATTTATAATGATGAATTCTAGTCATAAAATAAATTACATAAACGAAAAGGTAGAGAATTAAGAAATCAACCTTCGGTCCTAGCAAAATCGGCCTAAGAACAATATCACAATGATATTCACCTATCAGTTGCACCCAAGACGATATGAGATATGCCCTTTGCTTCTTGCTAGAATCGATCCCCAATTTCTGTAAAAACTTAGGGTTTTCGTTTTTGTGTTTTTAGATGAGAGGCAAGAAAAGGTTAGAAAATTAGGTTAGAAAAATGAGCTCCCTACTCTTCTTATTCTAACCGAAAAAGAGAAGTGAATGGGGAGATTTTCTTTCTCCTAATTTCGGCCCAATACCACCGAAACAATAATAGGATATTTCCTCTTATTTTCGCTGTTTCTAAAATTATATATAATGTGTACATTTTATTAATTGTCATACATATTGTCCCGTTTTAATAAGTTCATACATAACTGATTGTAGTCGATTTATTAAGTCCGGCCTGACAACATATATTATAACAATCTCGAGTAAAATATACTTTAACTATAAATATCGCATATTTATAATTAGCTAACTAAATATAACCGATTACATTTAATTACGAATTAACATCTTAATTCGTTTAAGCTAACATTATATACATTTATTAAATATAACATATTATATTCAATTTACGAATTGACAGTTAATTCGTCTCAGCTAATATTATTTAATCGGCATTAAATAATCGTCTCATCAACACATTGACTAACTGTTTAGTCATATAAGCCATCAATGTGATTACATTTCCATAATCACATCTCTCAAACACATCCTTTAGGTGTAACTTTTAGAGACCAGTTGATCACCGCCATCTGTATGATAATAACGTCAAACTTTCTAGCAAGCCAACCGTTATTAGGTAATCGTTAATCAACTGATAAAATACGAAGTATACCCTTGTGAACCTATAAGAGATTTATTAATGTTATCACACTAATTTGTGTAGGACACAAGCTCCAACAAACTCCCACTTGTCCTCACAAGTGTATGTGCGATAACCGATTCTCATATCCTAAAATTTCTCCCACTCAATGTAAAACAATTTGCAAAATCCGTATTCACAAAGGTTGTATTTTACAAGTGATCTGTATCAAGAGTGGTTTCCCCGCCTAGAGAGTAACTTAACTGATAAACGAATCATCATTCGAGCATGGCCATGCATTTCAGTTATAACTCCTCGAGTGGCCCTGAGAAATAACTATACCTGATAAAGGTTGGATACTTTCCTCAACTCGAATCCTGCAAATGTAAGCACAGTATGAAATGACCCAGAAAAAATCTACTTAGCCTCCAGTTACGGCAGACCGTGAGAAAGAAACCAAAGTCACCCAAAAACTGCCTTAATCTCAAGAGACAGTCGATAGTCAAAATAATCGACTCTAGGAACACAATGGATGTCCTATCCACGACCTGGCACCGAATGTTGTTAAACATTTAGAACTCCATTACGTTGTCACAAAAATTTGTCCTACGAGGTATCGTTATAATCTCGCATTTGTGATCGATCAGTCAACCGTTTGACTTATGGCTCGTTGAACCCACCATCAATCGACTGCACAATATAATAGCCAGAGTTATCAGCTCATATGGGCGATTACGGACCAAACAAAATATAATGTAATTCAGTTCACTTTGTGGCGTTCAATGTTGTCAGTATAATCCACATGAAAAACAAAATATTATAAAAACGATGAAGTTATAAATAGTATATGAAAAAGATAATGTATCAAATCCATAATTAACTACTACAACTCAGGAACACGTTTAATTCCCATGGAAATAACGTGCCCTTCATGCTTATCAAAATTCAACGGTTTAGTGAGAGGGACCGCGATGTTATCATCCGAAGCTATCTTGTCAATCACTATCTCTTCTTGCTCCATGTAATCACGGATCAGGTGAGCTTTCCGATGTACATGTCTAGATTTGTTGCTAGACTTTGGCTCCTTAGCCTGGAAGATGGCACCTCTATTGTCACAATAGATGGTGATCGGGTCATTCGAACTAGGAACTATCGTAAGTCCTTGTAAGAATTGACGCATCCATATCGCTTCCTTAGCTGCTTCCGAAGCGGCATAGTACTCGGATTCAGTGGTAGAATCTGCTACAACACTCTGTTTGGAACTCTTCCAGCTGACCGCAGCACCATTAAGAGTGAAGACGAACCCGGACTGAAATTTTGAATCATCTCGATCCGTTTGGAAGCGAGCATCTGCATAACCGATTGCGCATAGCTTAGTATCGCCTCCATAAGACAATACCCTATCCTTAGTCTTCCGTAGGTACTTGAGGATATTTTTAACAACTATCCAGTGTGTTTCACCTGGATTCTTTTGGTACCGACTCGTCATACTCAATGCATATGCTACGTCTGGACGTGTGCATATCATGGCATACATGATTGATCCTATTACAGATACATAAGGAACACGACTCATGCGCTCAATCCCTTCAGGTGTCGTGGGTGACTGAGACTTGCTCAACTGCATCCCAGACGTCATTGGAAGGTTCCCCTTCTTGGAGTTGGTCATGCTGAACTTCTCAAGAATCTTATCCAAATAAGACTCCTGACTAAGTGATAACGTCCGTCGTGATCTATCTCGGTAGATACGGATTTCCAAAATACGTTGTGCCTCACCCATATCTTTCATCTGGAAATGGTTCTTCAACCATTCTTTAACCGAAGATAGGAGAGTAATGTCATTCCCAATCAAGAGTATGTCATCGACATACAATATGAAGAATACAATCTTGCTCCCACTCGACTTGATATATAAGCATGGTTCCTCGACCGATCGAGTGAAACCATACTCTTTTATCACCCGGTCGAAACAATGATTCCAACTCCGAGAAGCTTCCTTAAGTCCATAAATGGAGCGTTTAAGCTTGCATACTTTCTTAGGATGTTCAGGATCTATGAAACCTTCGGGTTGCACCATGTACAACTCTTCCTCCAAATAACCGTTTAGGAAGCCGGTTTTCACATCCATTAGCCAAATTTCATAGTCATGAAATGCGGCAATCGCTAAGATTATCCGAATGGAACGTAGCATGATTACAGGTCCAAAAATCTCATAATAATGCATTCCGTGCACTTGAGTGAAACCTTTTGCCACTAGTCGTGCCCTATAGGTATCTGGTTGCGCGTCTACAGAACTCTTTATTTTGTAAAGCCATTTGCACTGTAGAGGTTTTACCTTATTAGGTAAATCAACAAGATCCCATACGTCATTCTCATACATGGAGTCCATCTCGGATTGCATGGCTTCGAGCCATAGCTTTGAGTCGGAACAGGCCATAACACCTTTATAGGTAGCGGGTTCATTACTCTCTAGGAGCAAAACGTCATTCTCCTCGACCATACCAATGTATCTGTCCGGAGGATTAGAGACTCTACCCGACCTCCTAGGTTCCTCAGGAATATTAACCGTATCATCAGTTGGAGGAACAACTTCCTCCATCCGTTCCTCGGTTGTTGGTTCTGGAATATCCGACAGCTCGAAGGTTCTATTACTTGTCTTGTTCTCGAGAAATTCTTTCTCTAAGAACGTCGCACTAGCCGCAACAAAAACTCGATGTTCGGTAGGCGAATAGAAGTAATGACCAAACGTTCCTTTTGGATAACCTATAAAGTATGTCTTGACCGATCACGGGCCGAGCTTATCCTCGTGTCTCCACTTGACATAAGCCTCGCAGCCCCAAACCCGAATAAAGGACAAGTTAGGGACCGTTCCCTTCCACATTTCATATGGAGTCTTGTCGACAGCTTTAGTCGGACTTCGGTTAAGTATAAGAGCAGCTGACAAAAGAGCAAAACCCCATAATGAATCAGGTACTACCGTGTGACTAATCATGGACCGAACCATATCAAGTAAGGTTCGATTTCTCCGTTCGGACACACCATTCAATTGAGGTGTTCCATATGGAGTTAACTGCAAAACGATTCCACAGTCTTTAAGGTGTTGATCAAACTCATTTGAAAATTATTTGCCACCCCGATCTGAACGGAGTGCTTTAACCTTTCTACCCAGTTGGTTCTCAACTCTGTTCTGGTATTCTTTGAATTTCTCAAAGGACTCATTTTTATGCTTCATTAAGTAGACATATCCGTATCTACTCAAATCGTCCGTGAAAGTGATAAAATATCTATAGCCATCTCTAGCGGTAATTGACATAGGTCCACAAACATCAGTATGTATGAGTCCCAATAGGTCACTAGCGTGCATTCCAACACCTTTGAAGGAAATTCGAGTCATTTTGCCAATGAGACATGATTCACAAGTGCCATATGTAGAAAATTCGAATGCGGGAATAGTCCCATTATCGACGAGTTTCTTCACGCGTTTCTCATTGTTGTGTCCCATTCTACAATGCCATAGATGGGTTTGATCTTTGTCACCAACCTTTAATTTCTTATTATTCACGTGTAATACTTCCGTGGTTTGATCTAAGATATAAATTCCATTCATGAAAACCGCTTTGCCATAAATCATTTCATTGAAAGAGAAAATACAGCTATTATCCTTTATTAAAAATGAATATCCGTCTTTATCAAGTACGGAAACTGAAATAATGTTCTTAGACAAACTGGGTACATAGTAACAGTTATTTAAAAATAACTCAAAACCACTAGGGAGTTGGATTACATATGTTCCCTTCGAGACAGCGGCAACTCTAGCTCCATTCCCGACTCGCAGGGCCACATCACCCTTTCCGAGAGGTGTGATGTTTCTTAGGCCCTGCAAATGATTACACAGATGAGAACCACAACCAGTATCAAGTACCCAAGTTCCGAAACTTGCATGGTTAATCTCAATCATATGAATATAAGATGACATACCAACAGGAACGATGCGGCCTGCTTTTATGTCCTCACGGTACACGGGACAGTTCCTCCTCCAATGTCCAGTCTTGTGACAATGGTGGCACTCAATGTCACCGCCCTTGCTCTTTGCCTTGCCCTGTGAGCCACTAGTCTCACCAAGCCCACTCTTACCGTTTCCTGGCTTCTTGAATTTTGGCTTACCTACAGTTAGGTCGCCTGGAGCTTTGCCCTTACCTTTACCCTTGTTGGAAATCGTGAGAACATCCTGCTTCATGCTCCCACTCAATTTCATATCCTTCTCGGTCTGTACGAGAAGTGAGTGTAGCTCATGAGGACTTTTCTTTAAGTCATTCATGTAGTAGTTCACCCTGAAAAGGGCAAAACCATCGTGAAGAGAATGAAGCATACGGTCAATGACTATGCTCTCACTGATTTTACAATCAAGTGCCTCCAATTTCTCGACATTCTCAATCATGTTAAGAATGTGTGGGCTAACCGGTTGGCCCTTTTGGAGTTTCGCAGCAAAGAAGCGACAGGTATGCTCATAAGTAACGATTCTCGGTGCTTTTGAAAACTCGTTAGTGAGCGTGGCGAAAATCTTGTTCGCACCTTGGGCAATGAAGCGTCTCTGCAAATTTGTTTCCATTGCAAAGATGAGTACGTTCTTTATCGCACCCGCTTCCATGACAAAATCACTATAAGCAAGTGACTCGTTAACTCCCGCATTGGGGGCTGGTTTGACCGGTATTGGCTCAGTTAAGTACTTGAGCTTACCTTTCAGCAACGGCAGCATTCCGTAGTGCTGCCTCCCAGTCCGCAAAGTTGGACCCATCATTCTTCAGTCGTGTAAACTCATTCATGTTGTCCATAAAAATCTTAAGCCAGGACTCGCGTCCAAGTGTGGCACTCGGCATTGGGATTTCGTTATTTCCAGCCATTTGTTGTAACAGTAAAATAAACGTGTTCTACATTTAAAAAAAGAAGAATAAATAATAAGCATGTGCATCGATTTTAATTTAAGTCTAATGCAATACTATTATAACGCGAAGACTCAAGCATTTATACAATTGACCTTCCTCAAGAATTATATAAATGATCCCAAGACTCAATTATCTGTAAATTCATAAGCCAACCTTTTGGCTAATTCTACTGTTAGAATTCTTGGTCGATAAATTTCTGTAAATTCTATCTTTAGTCCATCATAATCACGAGAAACTCTTCGGACTATAATGTTGAGATAAACTAAGTCAACACAAACTACTTACCCAACGTAGAAGGGGTCATATTATGCCTACCGACGAAGAAGGGATTCATAGTTGTTTGCCCTTATAAAGACTAGTCTCAATTTCTGTTTTAGAGGAAGATCCCATCAACTTTATTTTAATTCATTTTAAGTGAACTAATATCTAGCATGCGTGAATGAATAAACTAAGGTGATGGCTTAATAAACATGTGACATCTGTATGTCTATGAAAACTAACATACAACCTATATGTGGCAATTTTCATGCATTTTAGTAGGTGGTTTGGTTTTAGGCGGAATATGATGCATTAACTAGCATGTGAATGAAAAGCAATAAGAACGGTAAAACGTAAAACAAAATAAAGTCCTAGTGTGGCCTATCCTATCAAAATGAACATAAATACAAGTTTGGAATCCATCCATGGACCCGAGAAGCTTGTCTTGATGTTCCATCTTGATCCATGTAGCGGGAGTGAGCTCCAATCTCCATCTTTAGTCTTCTCAAAAATTACAATTTAAAATTACATAATAAACCTATTTACATTCTAATTTCAAAACCGTAATAAATAAAGAAAACCAAACGGAGATACGAGATCTCAAATTACATTAAAAATTATGTTCCCATCATTACGAAAACATAATTTGACTAAGGCCACACTAGGTATTACAAATTACAACCGATTGCAAAAATACGTAAATATAACCATTCAACGATTCATCCAACTAAAATAAAATGCATCAACTAAAAAAAATTAAACATACAAGACATAGTTCTTTAATTATAAAGATTAATTTTATCCAAACCACCTATTTAATTGATCAAATTAAGTGACAATTCCTCAATTAATCACATTAATTTTAATCGTAATTCACATTAAACTTGTAATATGAATTTAATCCAATCATTATTTTAAACCTCTTTAAAATAATTAGGTATCTATGAATTATGAACCGCTTCACAATAATTTATTATACATTGTAAATTTAATGTATAATCTTTCTAGGTCAAAACAAACCAAGCAAAATCCCCTTTTTTTTCTTTTGGTCTCGGCAAAACTAAAAAAAAAAAACAACGAATTTTTTTTTTCCCAGCTCGGCCGAAAAAAAACAGAAAAAAAAAGACTTTTCTTTCTTTCGGTAATTCTGCAAAAACCGAAACATAACAGTTTTTTTTTATTTTCTCGGCAGGACTAAAAAAAATACAAAACATCTTTTTTTTTATTTATTTCGGCAATAGCCCAAAAAAAACAAAAAATAGAAACTTTTTTTCTTTTGGAGCTCTCGGCAAACCCAAATAATGCCCCTTTTTTTCTTTTTGCGGCAAAAATGCCCTAAAACAAAAATTCGATGAAGAAAATCGTTTATAGTTGCTATTAGAACATGATTAGCATATGAATTAATGAAACATGATTAACCGTATATGCCAAAAACTATATAGCAAAAACAATTTTTATATCATCAACATGACGATTCCATTTACATTTTAACTGAATCTTCATTAAATCAAACATCTACCAATTCTTCATATAATTATTTTAACTGATTAAAACAAAAATATGAAAAATAAAAATGGAAATAGCATCAAGAAAAAAAAAACAAAAACCGGCTGCTCAAAAAAAAATTTCAATCGGCATAAAAAAAAATTTGCAGCCGTGTATATTTTTTTCGATTCATAAACCCTTTGTTCACATTCATTTTATGAAAATCATCAAAAATAAAATCGTGGCCTTGTCTCTGATACCACTTGTGGGAAATAATCTGTATACTTCCCTTATTATTAAGGATTATAACGATTTATAATGATGAATGCTAGTCATAAAATAAGTTACATAAACGAAAAGGTAGAGAATTAAGAAATCAACCTTCGGTCCTAGCAAAATCGGCCTAAGAACAATATCGCAATGATATTCACCTATCAGTTGCACCCAAGACGATATGAGATATGCCATTTGCTTCTTGCTAGAATCGATCCCCAATTTCTGTAAAAACTTAGGGTTTTTCGTTTTTGTGTTTTTAGATGAGAGGCAAGAATAGGTTAGAAAATTAGGTTAGAAAAATGAGCTCCCTACTCTTCTTATTCTAACCGAAAAAGAGAAGTGAATGGGGAGATTTTATTTCTCCTAATTTCGGCCCAATACCACCGAAACAATAATATGATATTTCCTCTTATTTTCGGTTTTTCTAAAATTATATATAATGTGTACATTTTATTAATTGTCATACATGTTATCCCGTTTTAATAAGTCCACACATAACTGATTGTAGTCGATTTATTAAGTCCGGCCTGACAACATATATTATAACAATCTCGAGTAAAATATACTTTAACTATAAATATCGCATATTTATAATTAGCTAATTAAATATAACCGATTACATTTAATTACGAATTAACATCTTAATTCGTTTAAGCTAACATTATATACATTTATTAAATATTACATATTATATTCAATTTACGAATTGACAGTTAATTCGTCTCAGCTAATATTATTTAATCGGCATTAAATAATCGTCTCATCAACACATTGACTAATTGTTTAGTCATATAAGGCATCAATGTGATTACATTTCCATAATCACATCTCTCAAACACATCCTTTAGGTGTGACTTTTAGGGACCAGATGATCACCGTCATCTGTATGATAATAACGTCAAACTTTCTAGCAAGCCAACCGTTATTAGGTAATCGTTAATCAACTGATAAAATACGAAGTATACCCTTGTGAACCTATAAGAGATTTATTAATGTTATCACACTAATTTGTGGAGGACACAAGCTCCAACAAAATTGATGTCTTACTCTATGATTTTGAGGAAACAAAACAAGAGAACAATAGCGTGACAATTAGTTCTAATTTGGTACGATTCAGGTGTCCCCAAATAGAACCCATTTTTTTAATATTGATAAGGTGAATACCCAGCCTATTAATGCTAGGCTTAATGAGTATAACGGTCTCAAAAAATCTCTTTTGGTCCTATGAACTTTAAGGTGTATGAGGTTTCATATTATATTCTTTAAGCAGAACGATAGAGACTCCATTAAATTTTAAAATTTCTCTAGGCCAAAAGCAGACCTACGTCACTATATCTCTTTTTTGAAACACTTTGGTAGTGCTTCTGAATCAAAGTTCAAATAAATAATGAATCACAGCACATGGAACCATTTTCTTTCTATCAAGAAAAATTATGGTAGAATAACTGATATTTATATCAGTTAATGAAAAAGCCCAATGCAAAAAAATCGCATGTTGGGTCTTTGAAACAGTTCAAATCATTTTGATAATAAAAGAAAAAGTTTGATTTGTTTACCGAGAAGGTCTACGGTTCGAATCCGTATAGCCCTAAAAATATATATATATATATATATATATATATATATATATATATATATATATATATATATACTATAATAATTTATATTAAAAATTTAATTATTAGTTGATTGCTTTTATAACCCATCATTTGTCTCTCATCAAATAAAACAAAATGGCAATAAACTTATTAATGAGTATCATTTATGGCGGAGAAAAAAAAATTTCACTGGATCCAATCTAGGATAATCAACCCTTAATTTTCTTTTGTAAGTATAAGTATAAAATTTTATAGGAATCTTATTTTTATCGTTCCTACCCAATCAAATTATTTATTATATTACCCCCTTTAATAGGTATTATACCTAACTCTAACTTTAATTGTTAGAAGCAAAACCCTGGGATAAATTGACTATTAAACATTTCTTTTTAGCCCAATGAACCAACTACAGTTGATTATAAGAAATAGGTTTAGGAATACCCTACATTATACTAACTCTAGCAAAAAAATTCTCGTTTTTTTTAAGCCCGGGTTTCAAAAAGATCTTTGGTCAATGGTCAATTTCATTGGCAACCTTATCAAATAAACTTTGTAGTTTAATAGACCGTGTGTGACACCCCGCAATAAAGCGGAAAATATAACTTATAAATTCAAGCGGAAATTAGGAAATTTTTGAAACTTTTAAAATTTAAAGCGTGGGTTCATTAAAAACTAAAACTCAGATAAAGAATGCGGAATTAAAGATTAAGTTATACAAACGTGATAGTCAAGGTGAGGGAAAATATATCCCTCGAATGACAAAACAATAAAAGGTGAGTCGAAGCAATCCTAATAAAACGACTACTAGTCCAAGGTGCTCGCTAGCTCACACGTCTAAACCTCACAAATGCATCTTCACAAACCTGTCATTCATGTAAACATGAAAGCCACAGTCAGTGGGGAGTAACTCAAGGTTCTCCCAGCCACAAAATGTCAAAACGAACACAACAAAGAACATGAACAAATAATCATATTAGATAAGTTATAAGTGAATCGATTTATAACTAAACATGGGATCATACATGTTTAAACCAACAAGGATAAAGAAATGATGAAATAAATAAGTAAGGCATAAGCGACAATAAAACAAATGGAGAAGAAAGACAGGGAAGGAGACACGACCACTTAGCCACGAGCACGTATTTCAAGGAGATATGACCAAAGTAACCATCCAAATAATACAAGACATTTATCGCTCTTAGACTATAATTTCCCCGGGTAGGACTACGATAATAATACGGTCCTAGTCTAAATCTGCAAATTCTCGAGTGTACATCCCGATTCGACGTGCACCAGCACAGCACGCACCCAAGCACGCACCCAAGACTCGACTACTAATGAGACCGAGTACCCCAATCGCCAGAACAGAACGAAAGTGGCGGAAAGACTAAGATAAGACTCACTTGCCAGAACAGCACAAGTGGCCAAAAGCCGTACTTGCCAGAACAGCACAAGTAGGTCAAACCCGTACTTGCCAGAACAGCACAAGCAGGGCGGAAATGTATGTCAAGCATATACGAGGGTATTATGACATTTCTACAAGAATACGACTCTTTTCAATTAATCATGTGCAATAAATTACTCGTATTTGAAATACGATAAATAAATGAGAATAAATGAGTTAAAGCTCATATAATAGATAAATGAAGATATTTCATATAGTTATGACATGAATAAACAATAAGTTCCACATTTATGATTCATGAGAGAAATATATAAATAAACGGCAAATAATGAATTTAAGATACATAAAACATGTGACAGAATTCAATTTAATTAAACCCGAACAAAAATATTTCACGGATAAAAATTAACCCAATTTAATTAACATGTAGAATAAATCATACGTACTTGAGGCGTGATAAATAAATAAAAACGAGCAAGTAAAAACTCGTAAATGGAGTATTCCACGTCATTTCATACTTTTATAACGAGGACTACCATTTTATTTCATATAACTAAGCCATTTGAGCAAAAAGAAAACAAGCGGGAATGAACAATTCCATTATGTAAAACAGGAGATGAAACGTAAATAATCACATGTGAGCCATTCATAAGCATATGCCGCAATATACGAGTGACCCAACAACCACAAGGCATGTTCAAAACTTAACATAGGATATGAGAAGGCATAAAACAAAGGAGGAAAGACGGTCACGGACTACACAAAAGACGAGCTGGACACACACGGATTAAAGCCGTGCTGCCCAGCCGGCTTGCTCGCCCCTGACCACTGCCCAGGCCTGGTCTGGCCCCTGCACAGAAACACGCACAAGCAGCCTGTAGTACGCAAACAGTCCAGCAGTACAGAGCACCTCAGAAAAAACGCAGCTCCCCTTCATTGCCCAGCCATCTTAGAGCGGTTTTCTAGGCCAAACTAGGACGGATTCCACCCGAACCAAAGACTCAATCCAAACACGTACATGTACTTGAGACAATAGCAAGAAAGTTGGTCGAATTTAACATAAAGAAACCCGTCAAACCAGCCCGCAAAAACTGCTCAACAAAGTCCATTTTCACGATTTATGAAGATCATTTGTGACCGTCTTAAGACGAAATTTTAAGCATGAAAAGAGTGGAATTTCTTACATACAACCAACCTATTACATACATGGATATACACATGAGACGGGGATTAACAAATTGGCTCAAATCATCCGTGAAATAACAGTCCAAGAAAATCACCCATACACAACCTATATACATGGTTTCTAGACAATTTGTGAAGCCGTCTTAAGACAAAATTTTTTAAGCATGAAACATGTAATCCTCATTCAAACAAACTACCCAATTCCTTTACCCACTTCACCATGAATCCAAAGGTACCATCCTTTCTCAAAATAAATAAGTAAAACTTGTATAAAACCGTCGTATTGTTCAAGTGGTTATTTGGCAACCTATGCAGATTACCAAACATTAGCATAATAGAGTAAGACAGAATAAAACAATTTTAGAGGAGCGAGGCTGTCTAAATTGCGAAATGGTCAGCCTTTTGTACGATCATCCCCTGGAGCTATTTTCATAATAAAAGTTCAAAATTGAACATCTAGAAACTAGAAAGAACGGATATACTATACCAACATCCATCATCATCCTTTAAAATACTAATCTAGAACACCAACTTAAGCCTACATTAGCCGCAACACTTTCACTTAGTCAAGGTACCATGTGTCCGACACAAATCAACACTATACACTTTATTTTAAACCCAAAACATCCAATTTTTCACAGAATAGGAGTGTCCAACATTTACAGTAGAGTAGGCAAACAATAGAATTAATAAACCAGTTAAATAGGAAGTAGTGGTCACATACAAACATGGTACAAACACAAGTAAAAATGTAAACTTGTTCACTAAAGAGTATACAACCACATAAACACACATAAATTCAACATAATGTCGAGTAACCTATCACCGTTACCTTTTTTCCTTTCAAAACTCCGAGGAAAACGCCTAAAGAGTACGAGCCTCCCACCGGGTCTTCAGTTTCTTCAACTAGAGGGTAGAAAACGAGATAAAGGAGCTAAAAATCAGAACTTTCATGAGACGGGTCAATCTGAAATCACCACAAAAACAAGACTTTCTTACCTTCAAAGGAGGAGGAAGGAAAGGGGAAGAGGATGGTACAAAAACTATAAAATTTGGTCGAGAAACGGAGGAGGGATCTCGGTTTTAATGTCGAAATGAAAATGGTGCTTGAGGTCCCTAGATATTGTTGCTGCTGTAAGTGTTTTCGCAAAAAGGAAGGGGATGTGAAGGGGGGTACTGGGTAGGGACGGGATGTAGTGTAATAATAATAATAATAATAATAATAATAATAATAATAATAATAATAATAATAATAATAATAATAATAATAATAATAATAATAATAATAATAATATTTAAAAGAGTGTAAGAGAGGTAGGTGAGTTTATTGTCGATCTTTGGTTGGTCCGAGTGAAAGCAGGTACAAAGTGAAATGTGACGGTCTATAGCTAGACGGAATAATGTCTCGAGTCTATATTAACTTAAAACGGAAACTAATATTATTACTGTCACTATTATTATTGTCCGACCAAAAATATGTGTACATTTATTCTTATATAAATTATGCCTCAAGAATATAATTTAATAATACGTATTTTTATAAAAAGAGCTATTATATAATACATTTATAAAAAAAATCGTGTTTGACATAAAATTAATTAAATTGAATAATTCAAAAATATTTAATAAATGGATTAAACGGTTTAATAAATTTTAAATGTCAAAATGGGAAATTCGCGGGTGTTACACCGTGGCTACAAAAGTGCAAAACAAGTATTTGTTTCCTTATACAATCAATAAAAGAAAAGCTACTTGGCCCGAATTCGGATTAAATTAAATAGAATATACTAATTACTAATGTCATTCTAACACATTTTGAAATCTAAATTTATAAACATCCTCCTACATGTGAATTATCTCTATCTACGAAAAAAAATGTGAAGTCCTTGTTTGAATTTATTTTCTTTGTTTATTTAGGTAAAACCTAGGTGAAAGCGAATAAGAAAAATCTCTATTTATATTCTATTTATATATAGAATAGAATTTGATAATTATAAAAAAATGCGGTGGAATGGAGAACAAAAGATAAAAAAAAATATTCAAGTCAATCACGTTTGAGATGAGACACAACAAATGAAACTTTTTTTTATAATAAATTTTTTATAATAAAAAATCGTTCGCTCAAAATTTATTGTTGTTTTGACTAAGGAGTTATGGATAACTTGACAATTCTAAATCGGAATCAACCAATTAAAAATATTTTCCAAATTCTTGAGGAGTCTGTCTATGTTTATACTTTATGAATATGACATTTTCTAGGCATTTTTAATAATATCAAGCGTTATTCCTATTTTAGCATTTCTATTTTCCGGAATTTTAGCGCCTAGTAGAAAAGGTCCAGAGAAACTTTCTAGCTACGAATTGGGTATAGAACCGATGGGGGGTGCTTGGTTACAATTTAGAATCCGTTATTATATGTTTGCTCTAGTTTTTGTTGTTTTTGATGTTGAAACAGTTTTTCTTTATCCATGGGCAATGAGTTTCGATATATTGGGCGTATCTGTATTTATAGAAGCTTTAATTTTCGTGCTTGTCCTAATTGTTGCTTTAGTTTATGCATGGCGAAAAGGAGCATTGGAATGGTCTTAATCCCCGAAAATTTATACAATAAATAAATAAAAAAAAGGATGGAAATAGTTATGAATTCCATTGAGTTTCCACTACTTAATCAAATAACCCAAAACTCAGTTATTTCAACTACATCAAATGATTTTTCAAATTGGTCAAGACTCTCTAGTTTACGGCCGCTTCTCTATGGGACCAACTGTTGTTTCATTGAATTTGCCTCATTAATAGGCTCACGATTCGACTTTGACGGTTATGGGCTGGTACCAAGATCGAGCCCTAGACAAGCGGGCCTAATTTTAACAGCCGGTACAATAACAATGAAAATGGCGCCTTCTTTAGTGAGATTATATGAGCAAATGTCCGAACCTAAATATGTTATTGCTATGGGAGCGTGTATAATTACCGGAGGGATGTTCAATACCGATTCCTACAGTACTGTACGGGGGGTCTATAAACTAATTCCCGTGGATGTCTATTTGCCGGGCTGTCCTCCAAAATCGGAAGCAGTTATAGATCCTATAACAAAGCTTCGTAAGAAAATATCTAGGGAAATTTATCAAGATAGGATTAAGTCTCAACATAAAAATCGATGTTTTACTATCAACCCAAATTTTCATGTTGAAATTGGAAATTTTTTTAATGATATTCAAGAAAAGAGTTTTCTAGAAAAATTCATGGAATTAGAAGAGCTGCGCTTGTTGGAGGAAATGGTAAAGGAATACCCTGAAACACATCTACAAAAACTTCGCATCGGAATCCACAACGAAACGATTCAATTTATCATGATGTATAATGAGGATTGTATCCATATGATTTTCCAATTCTCGACAAATATAATATGTTTCTTTATTCTAAGCAGTTATTCTATTCTGGCGAATAAAGAACTTATTCTTATTAATTCTTGGGTTCAGGAATTCCTATGTAACTTAAGTGACACAATAATAGCTTTTTCTATTCTGTTATTAACGGATTTATGTATTGGATTTCATTCGCCCCATGGTTGGGAACTAATGATTGGCTCTATCTACAAAGATTTTGGATTTGCTCATAATGATCAAATTATATCGGGTCTTGTTTCCACTTTTCCGGTCATTCTTGATACAATTTTTAAATATTGGATTTTCCACTATTTAAATCGTATATCCCCATCACCTGTAGTGATTTATCATTCACTGAATGATTGAAAAGAAAAAATATAATTAAGGATATAAATAAAATTATAATTTAAAATAATGTTTCTTTTTTTTTTTTACATAAACATAAGCAAACCATTCAAAATCATACTTTATCTTTCCATTTTTAACCATCCAAGGCGGGCCGATCTTTCTATATTCCAGTAATATTCTTTCTTATTTCATTAAATTAAGTTTAAAAATAGCAGAATCGCGGATAGGAAACTATACTAGCAACCTACCCAATTTATTGTAGAAATGTTCAGCATAAATGATTGGACCATGCAAATGCAAACTATAAATACTTTTTCTTGGATAAAAGAACAGATTACTCGATTCATTTCCGTCTCGCTCATGATATATATAATGACTAAGCTCTTCAGTTCAAATGCGTATCCCATTTTTGCCCAGCAAGGCTATGAAAATCCGCGAGAAGCGACTGGACGCATTGTATGTGCCAATTGCCATTTAGCTAACAAGCCCGTGGATATTGAGGTTCCCCAAGCGATTCTTCCGGATACTGTATTTGAAGCAGTTGTTCGAATTCCTTATGATATGCAATTAAAACAAGTTCTTGCTAACGGCAAGAAAGGGGGATTGAATATCGGGGATGTTCTTATTTTACCTGAGGGATTTGAATTAGCCCCAGCCGATCATATTTCTCCAGAGATGAAAGAAAAGGTCGGATATATATATATGAACTCGAAAATATATGTTTTCTTGAGTCAACAATTTGAATTTTGTGTTTATTGCTTGGTTTAGTCGTCCAATAAGGACTTAACCTTGGTTGTTAATGCTAAATCTTGTCTTACAATTGTAGTTTTACCTTAGAATGTTACCCCAAAGCTTCGAAATTTTAGTATTCATACCAAAATTTAATTGATTAATTTAGAACATGGTTTAGTTGCTTTATCGATCATGTTTCAAACCGTGTTGGTAGTGTCATGTATAGTCTTAAAACTCGGAATGTGTTTTAAAAGTGTCCCAATATTTTCAAAATTGGGTAGAATAAATACATACCCAAGCCTTGATTCCCACGTGTATTTCTTCTCCTAACTGGGTCACAAGACTTCAATTTTGTTAATAATGCTATGTATTGTCTTAAGTTGGGAATTTCGCCTTAAAATCTTGCCCAAATTTTTTAATTTCCCATTTTTGAAAACTTGGCTTAATTGTCTCATGGTGCCCCAACCTTTGTTAATGGTGATATGTGTGGAAAATTATGGTGTTTATGCTCAAATTTTTATTTTGTGTGCTTAATACTTTGTTTTATTGTGCTGCAAGCTTACAATTTTGTTAATAATGTGATGTATTGTCCTAAATTGGTAAATTTTATCTTAAATTTTCTTCAAAGATTTTTTTATATATACCCAACATTCATGCCAAAGTTTGATTTCATGCTTCGTCATTAGCTTAACCATGTAAATTGCCTTGGTGTTCCATAATTTGTTGTGTATTGCCTCAAATTAGGATCATCATTTGTGTGATTTCACTTCAGCTCATCTTTTCATGTGTGTCTTGAAAGTCATGAACACGAGACATGTATTTTAGTAGGGTTAATATGAGCTTAGTCTTTTGATGAGGATTTGAACCGTATAAGTAGGTAATTGCAGAATCATATTTGGAAATTAGGAATAGAAGAAAGTGACTTTAGCTTGCATAAGGCGTCTTGAATTGAGTAAAATGATTGTGTGAAGTAATTTGTGGATACCGAGGGATGTGTAATCTAGGTTAAATATTTGTTGAGTGTTTGAATATGGATAGTGAATGAGGTTTGAGTTGCGTGTTGAGGGATATCGTTATTGAGCATGACTTGGAAATTTAGTTGATAAATAATTGAGGTATATGATGGTGGATTTAGTGTTACCAAGTTTGGTTTTCGCGGTCATGAGAGTAAGAGTGTGGCATGTAATGCTTGAAGATTCAATCATATTGTTGAGGTATTTGATCATTCGTGTTATAGAGTGTAACCGTTTAATTTGATTAGGTGTGTATAAGTGTGGAAGTGGTTGTGTGGGAACCCGACCCTATGAGTGGTAGTATAGATATTATTGTAAAGTTGCCTCCCAATTGTGAGTTAAAGTGTACATGGTATACATCGTGAGCTTGTTGTAGTATTCCGTTGGGTTGAAATGTTGTTATTGTCATAGGTAATATTAGTACCATGTCCATGAGATTGCATAGATGCGATGAGTGTTAATGTGATTATGATATTTCACGCTACTGTGCGTTTGTTGGTGACGGTAACGTGATGCCGTCACCAGGTATAAGGGGGATACAATGCTTATGAAACGGATTTGAAATATCATGTTGTATTTCGTTTTATTTTAGTTGGGTTGTAATAATGGGCATAAGGCTATGAGTTTGTTTTAATTTGGTTATTTGATGATGTATTAGTCACCATCGGAGTCTATTAGCATTTTTGTGATGAAATAAAAAAGTTTGGAACCGAGTTGAGAATGAAAACATTCTGCCCAGGTGACACTCGACCGAGTGAACCATGCACTCAACCGAGTGGTCGCCTACTCGGCCGAGTGGCCTCCTACACTCGACCGAGTGACCTTCTTTGAACCTTGTTTTGTTGATATTTGACAAAATATATATGGAGCGTGTACCCTTATTTCGTTGTTTATACTAGTTGAGTTGTGCTTGGATGAGCATGTTGACCTTACATGGGTGATATTTTGTGAATTGTTTACGTTTGATTATATGGTGTGGCAATTTGCAAGTGAATAGAAATTGTTGATTCGACATAAGTGGATTGATGACAGAAATAATATGATAATCTTGTTTGATGTGTGTTAATCGACGTGAGTTTATTTCGTTGTGTAAAAGTAAGATTAAAAATGAAAATTTTGTGTCGCATAGTGGTCATTTACATGATTGTCGTTATGGTCTTCCGTATAAACGAAAGTGTTGATGATGGATGGGAATGAATATGGAAACACATGTGTGATCATGTGGTGGATTTTACGCGGTATATGCGTGGCATGATGTTCAGAAATTGGAGTGTTGATCATTGTTGAGTCAAACTACGAGTAATTTTGGCATTGTTTAATCGTTTCATGGAGTCCGCATATTCGTGATTGATGTGCATACATGTTAATGTATGATATTTGACGAGATATAGATACGTAATAACAATAATCGAGTTATAATCCGCGATAGATACTTGGACATAACCAACATGAGTTGGGGGTTATTTATGGGATTATAGATTGGAACTGTGGGTTTGACCTAACACTTGACCTTTGGGAGGCTTGTAGATGAGGGGATTATACATTTTTATCAATGGAATTAGAACTACATGAGGTTTGATTACGGAATTACAATGAGTAAAAGATAGTGTTGAACATAGAACATAGTCATTTGTGGAATTTAGTAATGAACGTATGAGAGCACACTATGAGGTTTGATAGTTGAACTTCGGGACGAAGTTCTCTTTTAGGGGGAGTGAATGTAACAATTTGGAAATTAAGGAAAGAGGAAGTACGGAATGTGAGAAAACAATGAGAGTAGAACAAAGAACTATGATGTGAGAGTGATAATTAGAAAGAGCGTATACGGTTGATAAGCATGTGAGGCGAGAGAGAGAGTACATGAGAATCAGTGATGAGACTTGAGGAAAGACGAGAGTGGGGCGAACTTCGGGGACGAAGTTTATTTTAAGAGGGGAAGACTGTAATACCCCGTATTTTATTACCTTGGTCAAAGGCTAGTCAACGGTAAATGGGTAATTATATTTTATAAATATATATATATATTTTATATTATTTATACGAGTTATGCATGAGGCGGAATAATAATAATAATAATAATAATAATAATAATAATAATAATAATAATAATAATAATAATAATAATAATAATAATAATAATAATAATAATAATAATAATAATAATAATAATAATAATAATAATAATAATAATAATAATAATAATAATAATAATAATAATAATAATAATAATAATAATAATAATAATAATAATAATAATAATAATGATAATAATAATAATAATAATAATAATAATGATAATAATAATGATAATGATATTGATAATGATATTGATGATGATAATGATGATAATAATAATAATAATAATAATAATAATAATAATAATAATAATAATAATAATAATAATAATAATAATAATAATAATAATAATAATAATAATAATAATAATAATAATAATAATAATAATAATAATAGTAATAATAATAATAATAATAATAATAATAATAACAATAATAATAATAACAATAACAATAACAATAATAATAATAATAATAATAATAATAATAATAATAATAATAATAATAATAATAATAATAATAATAATAATAATAATAATAATAATAATAATAATAATAATAATAATAATAATAATAATAATAATAATAATAATAATAATAATAATAATAATAATAATAATAATAATAATAATAATAATAATGATAATAATAATAATAATAATGGGCGGAAGATTTCTGATGGCCACTATACCGATGCTGTCCGGGTGCTTTCATCCTCTGGGGTCGCCCCTACTCCGATGCCACTCTTGTGGCCCCTGCGTGAGAAGCATCCCCGTCGCCCGCCTCCTTCATTGCCTCCTTTGTCCGGGGATCATCATCCTCTGGTTGCCTCTTACCGTGGTCTTGGATATGATTCGGAGCTTCCCACGTGGTACTTCTTGTGGGAGGGATGGTTTTTGTGCCCAAAGACACCTTATGGATTTGTTTGAGTGGCGCCGCTTTGTGGCTATCTCTGATGATTTGATCACTTCTATTACTAGGGTGGTTAATCTTTTTCTTGAGGGCCGGTGTCCTCTTCCTCTGGGTGAGTACATTGCCAGCGCCCCTCTCATGCCACTCGTTAAACCGGGTGGTGCGTTTCGTCCTATTGTTGTTGGTACGGTCTGGAGACGGCTCGTCTCTAAGGTTGGTGCTTTTATGGTTGGTCTGTCTTTATCTTCTTATTTTGATGGGCTTCAGTTCGGGGTGGGTGTGGCCGGTGGAGGAGAGGCTATCTTACATGCCTTGAACCGGCTGATTGAGGTTCGGGGGGGCTCAGGTGGGGCTTTCTATGTTGCTGGTTGATTTCCAGAATGCGTTCAACCTTGTCGACCGTTCGACCATGCTTCATGAGGTCCGCCGCCGTTGCCCGATTCTTTCCCGTTGGGTGGAGTTTTGTTATTCCAGCCCTGCCCGTCTTTTTTATGGGGAGCACTACTTGTGGTCTTGTCAGGGTGTTCAGCAGGGTGATCCGTTGGGCCCTTTGCTTTTCGCTTTGGTTTTGCATCCTTTAGTTTGCAAGATCCGGGATACTTTTGACCTCACTTTGCAGGCGTGGTACTTAGATGATGACACCGTTGTGGGTGATACTTTGGAGGTGGGGAAGGTTTTGGACTTGATTATGGTGGATGGCCCTCGTTTTGGACTATATCTTAATGTCTCCAAGACGGAGGTCTTTTGGCCTGCTGAGGATCCTCGGAGTCGGCTTCTTGGGGTTTTCCCACCTTCTATTTCTCGGCCATTGCGTGGTGTTACAGTTTTGGGTGGACCTGTCAGTACTTGTCCTGGTTTTAGCAGTGAGATTGTGGCGAAGAGAGTAACTAAGACCATTAAGCTTATGGACTTGGTTGCGAGGATTGAGGACCCGCAGTGTGAGTTGCTTCTACTTCGAGCTTGTACTGGTATTTCTAAGCTCTATTTCTCACTTCGTACTTGCTCCCCTAGTGTTTTTGGGTCAGTCCATCTTCCTTTTGATGTCGCTCTTCGTTCCAGCTTGGAACGTATTGTCACCGCGTCTGGGCCGGGTTTTGGGGATTGGCAGTGGCGCCTTGCTACTTTCCCTTTTCACCTTGGTGGTCTTCGTGTCTATGCGGCGGGAGATGTTTTATTCTATGCTTTTATTGCGTCCCATTTGCAGTCTGCTGGTTTGCAGGCTAAGCTCCTTGGCCCTTTTGGTATTGTAGCTGCTGGCCCTGCTTTTGATGATGTCGCGCGGGTGTTTACTGTGACTATAGGTTCTGGTATCTTAGGTAACCCTAGTGAAATTGCTGCCCCCAAACTTATGAAGAAATTGCAGACATTTATTTCGCGACGGTTGCTGCTGCCTCAGAGTTTGTTTTCTCTTTGACACCACGCCAGCTTGCTTTATGGCAGTCTCAGCAGGGGTCTCACTCCTCTGATTGGTTACGTGCGGTTCCTATCTCGGGGTTGGGTCAGACTATGAACGGGAGGACTTACCGTAGTGTGCTTGGGTATCGTCTGGGTGTTCCGTTATTCACGGTATCTAGGCCCCGCCCCCGCTTGCTCTCGGGTTTTTTTGAGGATTTTTTGGGGACCACGCTGTTTCTTGTCTTTGGCACTTGTGGGCGTTAAACATCGGCATAACCTCGTCCGGGACACTCTTTTCGACATCTGTTATAGATCTGGTATTACTGCGGGAAAGGAGGTTGATATCGGTTTGGTTGATGGGCATGGTGGCTCTCTTCGTCCTGCGGATTTGCTGCTTTATTCTTGGGACAGAGGGCGGGATGTGTGTGTTGACTTGACTGGGTCTTCTCCTTTGACTCAGACTGGGATGACGGATTTTGTGCCTGGCCGAGTTGTCGCTGATGCTGCTCAGCGTAAGTGTGCTAAGTACGGGGACTTGTGTGCGGCAGCGGGTTATGGTTTCCTTCCTTTCTCTTTCTCATCACTTGGGGAGCTGGGTTCGGATGCTGTTGCCTTGCTCAAGCGGATCCAGAAATTCTCGGTATCTCAGGATGCGGGGGGCTCGGGTGGCCGCTTATATTTTTACTAGACTTAGCTTTGCTGTTGCTAAGGGTGTGGGAGCCCAGATTGTCTCTCGGCTCCCCACTAATTTCATGTAAATTTCTATTTTCATTTTAATGAAAGCTGCGCGCATCCTTTTTAAAAATAAAAATAAATAAATAAATAAATAAATAATAATAATAATAATAATAATAATAATAATATAATAATAATAATAATAATAATGATAATAATAACGATAATAATAATAATAACGATAATAATAATGATAATAATAACGATAATAATAATGATAATGATAATAACGATAATAATAATAATAATAATAACGATAATAATAATAATAATAATAATAATAATAACGATAATAATAATAATAATAATAATAATAATAATAATAATAATAATAATATTAATAATAATAAGTTGTAACGATAATAATATGATACGCATATAGGTATACATATACTCAACCTCACCTTATATACTCCACCCTTATCCACCCATCACCCTTATCCTAACATAATCTCACAAAATCCACCAAAAGATGACGGAAAAGAGAAAAAGAGGAAAAGAAGGAGATTTCGTCCCTCCGCCTCGTAATCGTAAGGTAATACCGTCTTACATTAATTTATATATTATTTAATTTATACCATCGACCCGCCTTGACCCTGACCCACCTCTGGCCGTAGTTGACCACCCGTTTGACCACCTTTGACTGCCCAAAATCGGGTTGACCAATAGATCTAGGGCACGTTTTTGGGTTTGTGTGACTCAGTTTTAAGACGGGATTTTAGCCCTTAAACCGTGACTGAACTGGGCTGACCTTGGGGTGGTTGTATCGTAGGTTGAGTGGGGAGTATAGTGGTGGTCATGGGTATTGGTTAGGGTGGTTGTAGGTGGCGCAAGCAAGGTAAAAAGGAGGGTATCGGGTTGGGTTATGTTGTGGTGTCGTGTTGTGATTGTTGTTGTTGTCGTTGATGTTGCTACTGTTGCTGGTTGCAGCTGCTGAAATGGTGGCCGTGGTTGGACCCACCATGGTCAGAAGGGTGCCACGGTGGTGTTGGTGGTGGTGGTGGCTGCTGCAGTGGTGACGAGTTGGTGGTGAAAGAGGGAGTTGTGTGTGTGGTGCGGGTTGTGTGTCGTGTGTATGGTGTGTGTGGGTTGTTGGTCGTGGACCACCATGGCTAGTCGTGGTGGTCCACGGTGGCAGCGGGTGTAGTGGTTGTCGGGGCTAGGAGTGAGTATGATTATGAGTCGGGTTTTTAAATAGCTTAAGATGGGTTTTTATTTAATTAATTAATTACATATTTAGTTTAATTAGATTAGTTAGTAATTAAATATATTTAATCATTATATCCAGGTGATGGTTTTTGTGGAAGATTATTATTAGCCTGATTGCTTACGGAGTATGCTAAAAGGTAGGTTTATCCTACTCCGTTTCGATATTGTGTATATTTTTCAATGGGTCATTTGTCATTACTTGCATTGGATGAGTCGTATTGCATCTCATATTGGTATTTGAGGATTTGGGTGAATCTCATATGTGTCGGGATTGGCATGTTTGGAATATCATGTTATATATTATGTATATTGTGATGGTTGTATATGTTAGAGGTTGGTGATGATATTGTGATTGTTATGGAGAAGGAAGGCGGTTGGGAGACCGTCTTCCGCTTGAGTCGCCTCTTGGAGCTTCCCATTTTTAGAGGGATGTGCACATTAATGACTTGAATTTGGAGGGACTCGTGTAGTTGAGACACGACGTGTAGCAGGGGATCCAATTGGCTTCCGGACCCGATACTTCTGGGCGTGTCCTGGTACCTATTTGTGGTTGTCGGTATGTGGGCGTGTCCCGGTACCATGGTGGTTGTGGGTACGTCTGAGCGTGTCCCGGTACCGGAGTGGTGGTTGTTTGATAGAGTTTCATTTATATTATAGTCATGTTGCATACTTACACACTTTGAGTTGTGTCTCACTTTATTTATTGAAACTAACGTTTGTGTGTCTCTGTAATTGTCACCTATTTTCGGGGTAGCCTGTGTCGATCTATATGATATTTTCGATCATATAGGGAGCAGGTTGAGTACAGGTGTTGCTTGTTAACTTGATCGGGATTCGGGCCGCGCAATGGACTTTGGAGTTGAGTACATAGCCACTTGGTGGATGATATAGTCATAGACGAGTTGTATTTCATTTATTAATTAGTTATGTTTGTAATAACTAAACATGTTATTTATTTAAAGAAGTTTCTTAATTTTAATTCTGATTTCACTGCCTCGGGAAACCGAGACAGTAACATCACCCAATTACCTTGGCCTGGTAAGAAGGGGGTGTTACAGTCTCTCCCTTGTGACGGATAGTGCATGTCACAAGGGAGAAGAACTAAATTATTGACTGTGTGGTTAATAATATTATTGTTTTGGTTTCTTTAATCAATATTGTCATTGCGAAATTGAATCTAGAATGCTTTTGTTGTATCATTCAATAGTTAGGGTCATATAATATCTCTGTTAGATTTATTTAACTACTCATAAGAAGGAACATATATCTATATTACATATATAGTAATGACACAATAAATACTTATAGGTAAATTGGTTTTGAGATTTTTAATGATCATTTGACTAAATTAGTAGTGAATATAAGTTTTCTTGGGTTATGTGGTATCCAAAGACGGAGTTGCGGTGGATCAAGGAAAGATCGAGGCCATTCGTTCTTTGTTAGCTCCTAAGCCTAAGAGACAGAGGACAGAGGTTCGTTCTTTTGCTCCATTAGACAGAGGGTCAACTTCAGATTTAGGGGAAGATTCTTTTGTAGGGGAGAAGTCGTTTCGGGAACGATTTCCTGGTTTACGACAAATGCACTGGAGTAATAGGAATTACGGGCTAACTCAATTTGCTCACCTATCTTTTGATTTGATGAGTCATAATTGTATACACGTTTATGCCTCCCCTTAGTTACTTTAAAGACGGTTTTCTGCTATAATATGTTAATTATATGCCGTTTATATTTGAAATGTTGATACTCCCGTCTTTTAGTGTTTTAATGCAGATTGGATGCTCATGCTAACGATGATGGAGATGCGCAGTAGTTGGTCTCTATTTTTTCCCCATTGTTGCAGCTAGTTTGGGGGAGCTTTTATGCTTATACCTGGTAATCTCCTTCCTTGTATTTTCTTTTATTGTATTATCTTTAAGATGCTAGTCTTTCCCTTTCCTTTTGTTAGATGTGTCCTTTAGGTTGCTGGTTATATATTATGTTGTGATTGCTGTGTTGTTAGGGTCACAATGAGGACACTGTGACATTTAGGTTTGGGGGAGGAGTCTTTACATTCCGTTGTGCTGGTTATATATTATGTTGTGATTTCATGTTGTGTGCTTATTTAAAAATCCATAAATATTTAATAATCTACGAACTTCCTATTTATATTACAAATAGACCGACTTAAGGAATTTTCGTGGAAAGAAGGAAATAAGGAAACACTCGATCAAGTATAACGACACTCGATCGAGTATTTAACCCTCGCGACTTGATCGAGTCTTCAGACATTCGATCGAGTGTTCTCAGTCTTTAGCCTTTATTTGTGTCCTTTCTGCGTGTTTCCTTCTCGATTTTTGTGCTAATCCTTTCGTGCTCCATCATGCCGACTCCGCGGTGTTCCATAATCATCATTTGCTCCACGAATGCATCCAATCTGCATTAAAACACCAAAAGGCAGGAGTATCGATATTTCAAATATAAACGACATATAATTAACATGTTATAGCACAAAACCATCTTAAAAGTAACTAAGGGGAGGCATAAACGTGTATACAATTATGATTCATCAAACTCCCCCAAACCAACTCTTTGCTTGTCCCTAACCAAAGCAAACACTCAATACAAAAAGCAATCATACAAATGGTGAATGAATAACTCATAGCTAATGTCAATGCAAATACAAATCTCAAGCTATCAACATCTGTAACAAAGTAGTGATCAATATTGTGCTAATAAAACAAATTCAAAGGCACGGGAATTAGAAAAACGCAGCTCAAGTCTCAAGATGTAACATGATACCGTAGTATAGACAATAACCAAATATCATTCAATCTTGCAATACAAATTTGTCGGATTCTCGCGGATTCACTCATGCACTCATAAATATGTAAGGGTGAGTTATATGTGAAGATTGAAAGAAATAGAACACTCACTCAACTTATGAAACATGCATGCAATCTAATGTGATAGAAATTTCTCCAACTTAATATGCATCCACAACATAGATAAAAGTACATGTATCAAGGATAATAAAGATGGTTAATGGGTGAAGGTATATAAATGGTTTGTGTTAAGGCATGTATGGATATGTGAGGCTAAGACGGTAGTCGCAGCGCTAAAACCAAAACCAAAACCAAATCAATGATAATAAGCACAAATTAACCCAGCTAGAGAAATTATCTCAACTTTTGACAACACATGAGAGGCAAAATTACTACTCTCCAAAATTGCATTAGGATCTATTACCATCTTTTCGTTCCCTTAATACAAATGAAGCATCTCTATTTTTTTCAATCTTTTTTTTTCCTTTTGAACTTTTTTCTCTTCTTGCTTGCTTCATATTTTCCTCTTTTTCCGCACAAGGGATACAACACAATTGCTAATCAAATTTCTACTACACCCACATGACAAAGATAAGTCCCAACTTAACCATAGTAGTAAAATAAAATTGATAAACAAGCAACTGCGACTGTCCCGATAAGGTAGGCAAATACTTGGATTGTAGCTATTAGATGGAATATAAAGCGGCTATAAGGGTTCAAACGGGATAAACAAAAGGTAATGTTATTTGAATGGTAAGAACCGCCTTTCCTCATGTACTTTATCATATGAACGCGTAAAGTATTAAGAAATTAATGTCACACTTATGCAGTTTGATATTACACATTCCACAAGGAGAAACCACACTCAAGCCTAAATAACAATGAGACCAGTTTATTGATGTTCCTGGCCTAGGAAGCTCTATAGACCTCGGAATTTAAGTAGTTTACCAACATAATTTTGTCAAATCTAATCAGCATAAGGCATGTTAATACGGTCAAGACTTGAGTTATGAGCTTTGTTTTCAAAGAAAATATGTCAAAACAATGTTAATTGAAAACTAAATTGGGATTCAAATGCAAAAACAATGCAAATTATCATCATTGTTAGACAATTCACCAAGACTCGACCTAAAACAAAGGAAAAAAACATGTTTTTGAGTTTAATAAATTTTTAAATTTTTGTGGACTTTTAAAGAAGCACACAACATGAAATAAAGCACACAACGGAATGTAAAGACTCCTCCCCCAAACCTAAATATCACAGTGTCCTCGTTGTGTCCCTAACAGCACAGCAATCAACACATAACATATAACCAGCAACCTAAAGGACACATCTAACAAAAGGAAAGGGAAACACTAGCATCTTAAAGATAATACAATAAAATAGAGGAAAAATTATAAATAACCACCACGTATTAGCGTTTGTTTACAACTTACCATCACGTATTTGTCTTTTTACAAATAACCCCCAACTTCATTGTATTTTCCCGATTACTTCCGTATTTTTACCCCAAGCATGATTTTTCTTAATTTCCGACTATTTAAGTGACGATTTAGGGGAAATACCAAAATTGCCTTCATTTAATTACACTAACATAAAAATTTCCAAATCATCCACCCAAATAAAACGACACTTTCCCAATTCAATTAAGAAACCTTGAATCCCCAAATTCATAAAAGAAACTTCCCAATTCCTTTGCTTCTCACTCCTCAATTCATTATATGAGCGCAAATCACAATGAATTGGGCAGACCACCGTCTAGCAGCGGTGCTACGGTACTGCTACCCACGAGCCAAGTAGCAAACCCTGACATCGGAATCAACTCGCTCCACCTTAATTGACCCAAAGATGAACCAGAAATCAGCCACCTTTGATGGCCTGCAACTACTTTGCTACTGCCCAGAATCATCACCTCCGACGCATGGCCTGCTTCTTTTGCAAATCCCAATTCGATGGCATCGGTCTCGATATCATCAACTCGACGCACAACCAACAACTTCTTCAACCAAACACCATAGCTGCTCCGTGCAACCAACGACCGAGCTCAGAAAACGACAACCTGGCGATCGTCACCTGCTCTCGATTGGAGCTGCTCCGTTATCAACATAGCAGGCCACAAACCAAATCCATCGTGCACCACCTATAACACCCCCATACACCAAGGTGCCTTACGAAGACCACCTAATGCATGGAAGTGCTACCATCTCGGTTACCCGAGGCAATGTATATAAAATTGACCATAAAAGAACATACTTAAATAAATGAGTTTAAGTGATTGCATAACCAAAATCCCAAAACTGAAAAGTGAAATACATTTGTTCATTAATATCAAAACCAACTAAAAGAAATATAAGTTCATCGACTCAGCGGAAGACTCTAATGACACGTGGTGACTCGATCCCAGCTATCCCTTGCGCAGTCCATCTCATACCTGCTCAATAACTGCTCACCATCCCCGAATGGATCACCACAGTTTTTAAAACAATTAAACGGGGTCAGTTACCGATTACACAATACAAGTTAAAAAATATCAACAATACATACAATCACCCAACTTCATCACATCTCCAATCACCTGACTAGCCAGAAGGTCGAGTCTTGCCAGATTACGGCCACAACCAGTAATCCTCGCTGCCAGTGGGAGACCGCAGCCGTACCCACCAAATCCCCGCTCATCAACACCGAGCGAAAACCCAAGTTCCTTAATGTGCACATCCCCCTTGTGACGGGAACCACAAGGGGCGAATCAAGGGCATGAAGCCACTCCAGTAAGTGACTCCACTCAGCCGAGGACGTACCTCGCGAACCACAGACAAACACAACCAACCAACTCTGCAACAACAATCACCAATTACCAATTCCAATACAACATAGATCAACAACAGTAAACAACCAACACAATCAACCAACATCTAATGCAATGTAATCAGTAACCGAGTAGGAAAACCCTACCTGGAAAAGCAATCACCAAGATCGTCACAATCAGCTAATCAAACCGTTCTTCTACGAAATCACCTCATATCAATCACACAATCATACAAATACCATCTAATAATCACAATACTCCCAAAACCCCCAAAATATCCAATTAGGGTTTCAACCAAAATCAATGAAATGATATAAAAATCATACTAGAAACTTACCCACAACGCGACGGTCTCAACGGTGTAAAGAACTCAACGATCTGACGACTCTAGCCCTTAGGATTTCATAGCAATGAGAGAAGGGGAAGTTACATAACTTTTCTCTTATGTAAATTGTTTAGAAATAGTGAAAAAGTAAAGAGGAATTGATAAAATAACTTTATATATCATTCTCACGTTGCTATCAAAATCCGGCGAAAATAACCCGTAAACCGACTTACTCGATCGAGTAAGTCACTTACTCGATCGAGTGCCCCCTACTCGATCGAGTGCCACCTACTCAATCGAGTACCCATCAGACAGTTCACTGTTTCGTAACCAAAACTCACTTACTCGACAGAGTAAGCCTTACTCGATAGAGTACCCAACAGCACATAAAACCGTATTATTACAGTCTTCCCTCCTTAAAAACGAACTTCGTCTCCGAAGTTCAAACCCAACCTATAAGACCTGAACTCCTAACACTAACTCCACCAATAATGCCTACCTCCACAACATGGCTCACGATATCGTATCAACTACATTATAGCCTCTCGACACTAACTCCATACACTACCGAATACCATCCATAAACGCCGCTAGCTCCGTCTCACTAACATATTATTCACTAGAAAATCCAATATCAAGACAATCCACCAAGCGAGATCAACCACCAAAAGGAATGTTAGATTTTACCACCCTTAAAAGAACTTCGTCCTTGAAGTTTACTCACACTCATAAACATCATCACCCAACTGTTAACACTATCGAAGTTTACTCACCCTCCTAACATCATACTACTACCAGCACGGCCATGACCTTTAATAAGACCAACCACAACACAAATCCATCCTTTATTCTACAACAACACTCAAACTTCCAATTATACTACAACATGTACAACCATCAAACTCTCTTTGTCGCATCCTACTCCTCTTAAGATAAATGTTACGTCCTCGTAACCCACTAATACTAGATCCTTTACTATACTTCCTGTTGGGCCCAGAATTATCCTGTCTGACCTGACAGAGGCCAAGCAATAACCAAAACCAAGTTCCAAGCTAAAGACACCTGAAACCAGGCATTTATCAATTATGGATAGGCACCAAACAGGAGTTGATGTAAGGCAGGCAATAGCTAACCAGCAGCCTGAAAGGAGAACATGTCAGGTATAAAACAAAGGTTGAACAAGCATGGCAGGCAACAACCAAGCAGTTTATATATGCTCCCTACAAACAAGGAAGACCAATTCAGAAGGAAAAGATATGGAGAATAGTCAAAAGCAATGGGTAGATAAATGGCAACCATGGTCGTGATCCCTAGTGAGGGGTTTAGTTTTTAGTACTTGTCGTCAAGAGCACCTAGACCAAAACACAATTTATAACTTCACCAACAACTCTACAATTAGTAAAGAGGCAAGTAAAGGTCGGATCCCAAGGGACAGGAATTGAGATGAGATTTCTATTGCAACTAGTGGTGTATTAAGGGTGTCACAATTGAGGTTTGAAGTAGAAGGTCACTAAACTAAATAGCAACAAAAGTAAACAAGCAAGATGAATTGAAAGGGATGTAAACAATTGATAAAAAGCACCAGGGTGTCATGGGGTCATAGGGGATTCATGGGAATTGATCATACAAACATATTCTCAAGTTATAAGCAAGCAATTATTGTTGTGATGGATCGAGTTGGTTTATATCTTACAATCCTAGGAAAGTTTGGGTCCCGGAGCCGAATCGATTAGATTTGTACAACACCTACAAGTCGACTTAATCTTTCCTACTCAACAATATGCATGGTCTAATGAGACTCGAGTTGGTTTATATCTTACAAGTCTCATTGAAAAGATAGGTGATGGGTAAAAAATGCAAGGATTCATAGGCTCACATTTCATCAAACATAACATGTGCATAAGTTGAGATCACAACAAGCAAGCAAATAAATTATGAAAACATATTAAATTAAGCATGAATCATTCCCCATGTTGGTTTCCCCTAAGTACCCATTAACCCTAGCTAAGGAAACTACTCACTCATTATCATGTTGAACATGCTAGCAAGGTTGTCAATCATACCAACAAAGTGAAACATGATGAATAAATGAAAGTAATTAACAATAATTAAAAAGGGATTAAGAGAATTATATCCTACTAATGATTCCAATAATAAAGCAAAGAATAAAAGAAGTACTTGATGCTTGATTGGAAGGTTGTCAATCTCCCAATAATAACCCAAATAATCTTCAATTACCCAAAATAAAGGATGAACAAGAGAGAGATTAAGGAAATAAAACTTGTATTAAAACTTGATTAAATGTTGATTACAAGATTAAAGAGATTTGATTGATATTAACTACTCTAAAGATTGCTAAGAAGAACATGCTCTTCTAATTAGACTAATGGGGTATTTATAATGGGGATTAGGTACATGAATTAGGGTTAACTAAGGGCTTAAATGATGATTAAGTCCCTTGTTGAGGAAACGTCGGTCTTTTTGGGAAGACTCCGGTCTCTAGGGAGACTCCGGTCTCTAGAAAAAGATGTGCATCCTTCCTTGAAGCTTGAAGAAGACGAAATGGGTCTGCCTGGGATTCCGGGCGTCTTTAGCACGGGACGGGCGGATTTGGTGGTTTCTGCCCAGGCGTCTTGGGAGTGAAGACGGGCGTCTTCTGGAGCTTTTGCCCGGGCGTCCAGAGGGTGAAGACGCACGGGTTGTGGTTGGTGGACGGGCGTCTTCAGGGGAAGACGCACGGATTGTTAGGCAGTCTTGTTTATTCTTCTTTTCTTCCTTTTTCTTCATAAAATCCTTGGGGATTTCCTCGGGGATGCAAGGATCTTTTCTCATCATTGCCCATCTACTATAGTATGTACAAAGGCCTTCTAATCTTGTCTCTCCTTGATGCTTGGTCATTGAATTCAATCAATTTAGTCTCATTTTGCCATGAAAATGCAAGGTTTGCACTCCTTTCCTACCAAGGGATCAAAACCTCAAAGAATATGCAAAACAAAGAACTAAAGACAATAAATGACCCAAATATGCACTAAAATGCATGGGAACAAAGCTAATGCGGGGACTAAATATGCTCTAATTATGGTCACATCAAATATCCCCAAACCGAACCTTTGCTCATCCCATATGTAGTGAGGGTTCCTTATATTTGAAGCTTTAGGAGTCTATTTTTGTTCCTCTTTTCATTTGATGCATTTTTGCAAACTTTCTTTCACTTCTCATTTCATTGAACTCAAATTGATTTCTTTTTGTGCCCATTCCCTTTGATGACAAAAATGTGGTAGAACATGGATGATGGATGCATGGTTTCAAGGGTCACCTTGGAATAAACGGTAGCCAAGGAGTTATCACACCACAAGGTACTCTTGACTAGGCCTTAATCCATGGGTCAAAGGATACTAGCATGACACATCCTAGGGTGTTTTACAAGTATTCTAACAAGCAAAGTCTTAAGAAGAAAAAACATCTACTAGGGCTTATATACACTTGTCAAGCTTCCCAAGTAGACGGTTTCACAAAATTTTTCTAACATGAAAACTACATGCCATGATGCAACTAACATATATACTTTGTACTCCAATTCGATTAGCAAATGACATGCTTTTCCATAGACAAGCTTGTAAGGGGAGGCTCATATGGGAGTCTTATAGGCCGTCCTATAAGCCCAAAGAGCATCATCAAGCTTTGTGCTCCAATCTTTTCGGGGCTTGTTCACAACTTTCTCAAGGATTTGCTTGATCTCTCTATTCGAAACTTCAACTTGACCGCTTGTTTGAGGATGATATCCCAAGCCGGTTCTATGTTGAACACCATATTTGGTCAAAAGAGATGCAAGTTTCTTTTCATGAAAATGCGTTCCTCCATCACTTATGATTGCTCTAGGAACTCCAAATCTTGGGAAGATTATTTTCTTGAAGAGCTTGGTGACCGTTTTTGCATCATCATTTGGAGTGGCAATTGCCTCCACCCACTTTGAGACGTAGTCTACGGCCACAAGGATGTACTTATTCCCATTAGATGTCACAAACGAACCTTGGTAGTCGATCCCCCAAACATCGAAGATCTCCACCTCTAGAATACCCCTTTGTGGCATTTCGTTCCTCCACGAGATATTCCCCGTTCTTTGACAAGCATCACAATGAATGATGAATTCTCTTGTGTCTTGAAACATTGTAGGCCAATAGAAGCCCGATTGAAGAATTTTTGCAATGGTCCTCCTTGCTCCATGGTGCCCACCGTAGGGTGATGAGTGACACCCTTCCAAGATTCCTTGGACTTCCCATTGAGGGATGCATCTCCGGTAGAGCCCATCACTACACTCTTTGTAGAGGTTTGGGTTATCCCAAAAGTACCTCTTAACTTCGAATAGGAACCTCTTTCTTTGGTTGTAGTTCAAATTTGGAGGGAGTACTCTTCCAACAATGTAGTTGGCATAATCGGCAAACCATGGGGTGATGTGCCTTTCAAGTTGTGTTTGAATGGCCATCAAAATATCGTCGGGAAATGAGTCATTGATCGGGGTTTCTCCTTGTTCATCATGAAACCGGATCCTTGACAAGTGATCCGCCACTACATTTTCGGCTCCTTTCTTGTCTCTTATTTCCAAGTCAAATTCTTGAAGAAGCAAAATCCATCTCAACAACCTTGGTTTTGCCTCTTTTTTTATCAAGAGATATCGGAGAGCACGGTGATCCGAAAAGACAATCACCTTGGATCCAAGTAAGTAGGAACGGAATTTGTCCAAAGCATAGACAATGGCAAGAAGCTCTTTCTCGGTGGTATCATAGTTCACTTGGGAGGGATCAAGAGTCTTGCTTATATAATAGATGGCATGAAGAGCTCTTCCTACCCGTTGGCCAAGAACCGCTCCAACGGCGTAGTTACTAGCATCACACATAATCTCGAATGGTAGTTCCCAATTTGGAGGTTGAATGATCGGTGCCAAGATTAGTGCTTCCTTGATTCTATTAAAGGCTTCAACACACTCATCGGTGAAATGGAATTGGGCATCCTTAAGTAAGAGTTGAGTGAGGGGTTTCGCTATTTTTGAAAAATCTTTTATGAAACGGCGATAGAAACCCGCGTGACCGAGAAAACTTCTCACCCCTTTAACATTCACGAGAGGTGGGAGTTTCTCTATCACCTCAACTTTAGCTTTATCGACCTCGATGCCCTTTTCCGAGATTAAATGACCCAAAACAATTCCTTCATTGACCATGAAGTGACACTTTTCCCAATTTAAAACAAGACTAACATCTTCACATTTTTGCAATACAAGAGAAAGATTATGCAAACATGAGTCAAAGTCCTTTTATAAACACTAAAATCATCCATAAAAACTTCCATTATGGTCTCTAGGTAGTCGGAGAAGACACTCATCATGCATCTTTGGAAAGTGGCGGGGGCATTACATAAACCAAAAGGCATCCTCCTATATGCAAAAGTACCATAAGGACATGTGAAGGTGGTCTTATTGTTGGAATATGTGTCCTCCGACAATGATGCGATCACGACTGTTGATCATGATGATCACATGTTTAAGTCTCATCATATAGAATACAATTGTGAAGTAATTTTGTTACTGTCAACTGGTCAACATATATCGGTAATGATTGGCTGACTAGAGTTTGACATTACTGTCGTGTGACGGTGGTGATCAGTTGACCCCCTAGGTCATACCTATAGGGCAACACTGTTAATTGATTATTTAATTAATTGTATAACGTTACGAGTTAATTAAATTACTTGAAAATTGACGGACAATTTTGGAAGTAAAATTTACGTATCATATTAAAATGCGATTAAATGAGATACGGTCTGAGTAATCGAATTGTTTCATTACTCGGATGAATTTATTGTTTAAAGAAACAATCGAAATTGAATGAATTTTTATAAATACAATATGTTGTGATTTATAAATGGTAAAATATTTTGGTACAAGTAATTATGAAATTACAAAGTCGATTTTTGTATGTGACGTATTTTAATAATACGTTGATTTTTAAAATGTTAAAAATACATAACAAATTTATGTGACATATGACATGTGACATATTGACAATTGACAAAAATAATATGGAATCCATATTAAGTAAAGTGCCGAAAATTGGAGGAGTATTTAGCTACATATTGTGTTTATATTATAATTAGAAAACACAATGATTACTAACAAGAGTAGGCATGCAACCCTAGTTTGCATTGTGAAGGCAAACAAGGGCATGCATTGGGTGAGTTTTCTTCCCTCCTCTTCCCTCCTACCCGGTTTTACCAAGGGAAAGGCAAGGGTTTTGCCTTAGATTTTAGATGAACACATTACTTCAAGTGTGTGCATTATTATTCATTCTATCCTATCATCCAAAATACAATTTCTAGAGAGAATAAAAATCCTCCTCTTCTTCTCTCTATAAACCGAAATATTTAAGTGTTCTATAAATATTTTTGGTTCAATTTTCTACTAGATTAATATTATACTAGTACTTATAATATTAATTTGAATTAAGAGAAAGCTTTGGGTATTAATCCTAAGGAGAGATCCTATACTTGGATCTTGTTCTTCCATCTTAGGAAAGCTCAAGAACAAAAGAAAAGGAGATTTCTTTTGTGCCCAATAAATCCGAAATCACCAATGTAAGGACATGATTTCTCCTCTATTTTTCATATTGTTTGCATGCATAAAATCCGTATTTAATTTTATGACAGATTAATTAAGACATATATGAGTATGTTAACATGTATATGAATCTACTTTTCATTCAATCGGTATCAAGAGCCACGGTTGTTTGCATGCAAATCGGTTAAAAGTTTTTCCGAGTTATAAGAATAACAAATAAAACTTGTAAAATTTGTGTTATTATGATATATCACGAAATTAATCCATGCATGTTAATATTTCTGGTCCTAAAATGTTTTAGGATATTTTGGTTAATTTTACGGATTTTTATTGTTCATATTATACTATAATGACATTTAAATATGATTTTATGAGTAAAAATGTCATTTTTGGTCTAAAATTAGCTATACTTCGAATTTTGGGTTTATTTTTGGATATGTTGTCACATATATTATTTTGAGATAACCTGTAAATTTTCATAATATTTGGACTTGTTATGCTCGAAAAATGGATTTGTCATTATTAAATTCGGATTTAGGTGAAAAATAGGTTAATATGAGTTAAATTTCGAATCTGGTCATAGAAAATTAACATGTTGTCACATGCAATTTTACAAGATGTGTGTAAAATAATTGGCTATAAAGAAGTCTTTTTGCATGATTTATGGATTTTTGAAGAAAAATAGCATAAATAGTGACATTATTAGTGTAATAACTAATAAAACATAATCTATGACTTAGGAAAAACGTCTAATGTTGCATTTTATTATATTTTTCAGATATAAAATTGAAAAGTTAATGAATATAATTTATCCCATGTGTTTATGATTATTTTATTAAAAATCGATAAACCGCAACATTGTCTTTCCGGAAAATTTTCGAAATTTTTAACCTAATATTTTGAATATTATGAGTGTCATGGTATTTTTCCAGAATGTTCATAAGTTTAAATTTTGAATTTTGAATTTATTTGAAATTTTGTGATTTATTTGAAGTTTATAGCTTATTTTTGTAATTTTTGGTCCATTTATGAACAATTTTATAAAATATTGGTTAATTATGGTCAAATTATTAGTGAAGACTAAATTTTGAGTCCTAAGAGGTTAGGGTAATTAACTTATGCATAAATATGAGTTTATGTATTTTTGTGATTATAAAAATGTTGAAATCACGCAAATCCGTAAAAACCGAGTAATATACGATATTGGCTAATTAAAGGCGATTTAGCATAAAATTGAGCATGTTCATACATATTATAATGCTGCATTTTTCTTTATGATTGTCATAATTTTAATTTATGTAATTTTGAATTATGTAATTTTACTTAGTATGGCCTTAGATTTTAATTGGTATTTCCCGAAATGTATGGGAATATCGATTCGGTTGTAATTTTATTGTGATCTCGTATCACCGTTATGTAATTTAATAGATTTATTTTATTTTAGTTACAAATGTATAATAGGAAATTATGTAATTTATTATGTAATTTTATTCATTAGGAGTTCCCAAAGACGGATTTCTTCAAGAATGGCGATACATAAAGACGGTGTTACCTCGAGATGCGTGTCACAACCGAAGTTCAAGGGACCAATGGAGTTGGTTTCCGAATTTGTAATAGTTAAATAGTTTTTCTATTCTAGGAAAGGCCATACTAGGATTTGTTTATTTATTTTTATGCTTGCATTTTATTTTATGTCGCATGCATCGCTAAATCGCCATAACTAAAACATGCATCTTTTATCGAGTTTATCGACCGTGTCAATTAGAATTATCGTAGTTCACCGCTTTAGTTCACTTAAAACGTGATAGATAATAAATTGACATGACCTCTCGCTAAAACAAACAATTGAGACATAGCCTTACCAAATAGTAGAAACCATGAAAACCTATTTCGCGAGGGAGTGCACTCGGCTACCCCGGGGTACAAACCTTGTTACGTAGGGGAAGTGGGTGATAAATGTCTATCCACCGAATTCATGTTGATGAGGGTTGCATCGGCTACCCCGTGCCTAAGTTGATGTGGGTTTGGATAATGGACACATTTATTCGAAATTTGGATTGAACTCAACAAAAGTTATTGATAAGGGTTGCATCGGCGGCCCCGTGCCCTTGTTGATGTGTTTTGGGCTATAGATAAACATTAGAGTAATTTTATCGACCAAGAGTTCTAAAAGTAGAATCGATTAAAAGGTTAATCCACCGAGTTATATTGATAAAGGTTGCATCGGCTACCCCGTGCCTAAGTTGATATGGATTTGGGTCTTGGAATCATTTATCTAGTTGGGTAGAGGTCACTAGAAAAATGCATAAAACTTGTTTAAATCATACATTTTTTACGAGTATTATTATTAAAACGACATTTGTTTTACTTCTTCTATTTTGTTTTGTAGACCACTTCTCTTTTCTCATAACAAATGGCAACACCAACCCCTAATGCCACGCCTCTTGCTAGTTCGTCTTGGCTCCGATCCTTTATGGATCGATGTAAAGTTGAAAAGAATGGGTCAAATTTCTCCGAATGGGATGCCCAACTCAAATTAGCCGCCGAAGGTGACGACAAGCTTCGTTACCTTACCGAGGCCTCTCCACCCGAACCCTCCACTAGGTCCACCGCGGCCACTAGGGAAGTATATGAGGCTTACCAAAAGGAGTCCGCCGCAATGAAAAATGTCTTGATATTTGCGATGAAGGCGGACCTCCAAAGGAGAGCCTTTAAAATGGGCAATGCTAATGAGATTTACTCCAAACTTGTGACCATGTTTTCACAAACTCCGCGGATCGTCCAATATGAGGCGGCCGCGGCATTCTTTGATCTCGACTTCAAAGACGGCCAAAAGGTTAGCCCTCATGTGCTCAAACTCATGGAGCTTGTCGAGACCTTGAAAATTCAAAAGGTTGAAATCCCCAAAGAACTCATCGTAGATAGGATTCTACACTCCTTGTCCAAAGTCAAGGCATATGTGCAATTCCGGGTGAATTTCAACATGCAAGACAAGGATGTGTCTCTTGAGGAGTTGCACAAGTTACTTGTGCAAGCCGAGAGGGACATGGGGTTAAATGTGAACCCTCCCAAGGATGTGCTTAACATAAGCACTAAAAGTAAGGGGAAGTTCAAGAAGAATGGGAGAAAGGGCAAGAAGCAAGCTCCCACATTCACCAAAGCTAAGCCTAATGAAGCTAGCACCTCGAAAGTCAGAAGGGTCCTCTTGATAAATGCCATTATTGTAATGGCATGGGACATTGGAAAAGAAATTGTTCCAAATACCTTGGTGATATCAAAGCTGGAAAGATCACTCCAGTAGGTAAATGACTATCCTTCTTTTATGTTTCTAATTCAACTATGGTATTATGATGCAAAGTTGTGATAATGTATCTCCCTTTTTATTGTAAATAGGGCCTCCACCAAGCAAAGACAAAGGAAAGGAAAAGCAAGCATGAAAACCATGGAGAAGCTATGGATAGCTTTTATGGAGTTTTGCTTTTCATTGTCTTACTTTAATTTATGTTTTGAATTTTTAGAACTTTAAGTTTCCGTGTTCGACATGGAAAAGTATTTTGGATAATGGTTTGTATTTTGGATGATGGTGACTTGGTTTGCAACCCAAGTCACCCGTTTTATCATTTATCCTTTATGTTCTAAATTTTCATCTTTAAATGCTTGCTCTTAGGAACATAAGATTATTCACTTAAAGTGATCTAATAGACAAATATAATGACGGGTTTATTATATGTCCACATGCCTAAGGCTTGTGTATGATCATTTATAAAGATATTTTGAGTCTATGAACTCTCTTAAAGGAATGTCGACCACCAAGTACACATATGAAATCAAGAACTATTAGTCTATCTATGAGATAGTTCTCCTTATACTTCAACATCATTAATTTGTGTCTCATATGCTATCTTTGAATCTATAGTGTATTTATTCTAAAGATAGAGTGGGAGAAATATGAGGACACAACACACAAGGCAAGATAAAAATTGTGTACTTGTGTAAATGAAGATCTACGCAAGAGAGAATGATTTGAATGAAGGTATAACTATTTGCATAGTATGCCGAATAGATGAGATCTATAGTCTCATGTTAGCTCTATATGACTAAAGAGACCAAGTGAAGTAATCATAAGAGTATATTCTCAAGATAACTACACGAGGAGACCAAAAGAAGGTTTTGAAAGAAAATGACTAATGTAAAGTCTCAACAAGTTTTTGACTAAGTTTATGAAATATTTAACCAATAGTTTCAACCTTGAGATTTACTTAAGAGCCTAAATGAATCATAGTAACATACTAGTTATGATCGAGTTGCAAAAATTAATATACCGATATCTTCAATGGCCAAAGTTTTAACCACGCAAATGTCATTGCTTAACCTCACTATGAAATGGTTAAACCTCCTTCCAAAAGGGTATTTGCGAAGGACGTATTCTAGATATTGTTTATACTTGAATAATGACATTGCTACACATCATTATGACATGAGTGTGTTGGAGATTTAAAATCTCTTTCCGTAAGGTTAAGATGAGACCACTTCAAAATAGGTATTTTGAAAGGATATGATGGGAACATATATGGTTTTATCCTAATAACTTGGCAATGCAATTTATATTTCAATTCTTGATAAATTTCGATTGAGAAGTCAATTTCGAAATGTGTAGAATTGAGTGGGAGTTAGGAAATTCTCATGTGAAGACATGGAATTTAGTGGGAGCTATCATCCTTTGAATGTTTACAACTCATCACTCATTAAAGAATGACGAGCTAATACCTTCTTTCATAGAGAAGCATTTGAGTTTTCAATTCTGGATGAAAATGGACAATGATGAATCCAATTACATTAAGGGATGTTGGATTAGTATTAAGAGATACACATCGTATCAACATTCACAAAGGTTATTCATGTAGATGAAAATGGAATTACCATTAGCAGTCATGGTCGTTCATTGAACCTATGAACGGTTGATCTCATGATTATTAGTAACTAATGTTTCCGCCATTAGAATAATCATGTACATGTCCAATTATGAATCATATGCATAAGAGCATGATGATTGATTGGTGAGCCATAATAGAAACGTCATGAATTCTCAAGTAGAATCCGATGAGCGATTTCGGTGTTTTACGGAATACTCCATTATGTGATAAGAGGTTGCACATATTATAGAAAGTCCGAGCACATGTAAGGATTTATGAGAATCCCAAATCTTTCAAACCTAGAAAAAGAAATAAGAAGTTTTGGAAAGATGCTTGGTCGAATAAGAAGTTATTCAAAAATAATCTTTCCTAGTTAAGCTAGGACTTGTGAGAAGTACTTAGCTAATAATCTTGTCAATTGTTACAAGATTCTACAAAACATATACCTAGTGCATTGTGTGTGGATGGGGTACTTGATCAGTACAAGTTATATCATTCATCACAAATTCAGTCGTTATGTGATAGTCGATAAGAAAGTTCTTTCAAGTTAAAGAACCGAAACCAAGGTCGCGAACCTTGATGTGTACTTGGTAAGATTCATCTTTGTGAGAGAGAACATGAATGTAAAGGAGATTGCAAGTGTAAGAAGTTTGAACACATGGACACATGGGATGTTAAACTCCTATTGCAATCAATAAGTGTTTACACTTACGATATACATCACAAGGTTGTAATATGATATTGACTACCCGAGTGTGATGTCGACATTTGTCATTTGAGTTATCATCAACTCACCTTGTACATTGTTATATCCAAACGGGTTGTAGAGACAATTGAACGCCGTTAAAGTGAACATGGATTAACATTGTACTTGCCCGTAGTTACTTATATGAGGTGACGTCTCGAAGTGACTAGAGTGTGATGCGATTGATGGCAAGTTCAATTGCCATAGAGTCATGTGAGATGACTAGTCGATCACATAGCAGGCACTGTTAGGAACTTTTTGTCGGGCCTAATGACCGCTTATAGAGTTCGGCAAATTTATATAGCCTGGTCGTGGCGAGAGCTACTATAGTATTCGAATGAGTCGATTCTTTTGACTAAAGACTATTCGCCTAAGATGGCACAGTTTCAGATTAACTTTGATTTGTGTTACTACGACCTTCGTAAATGGGGTCAAATGGGCATATTTTGGGTTATGATGGCTGTGGCTAGTCGAAGGGAATGAGTGCGATAGGAATTGTCCACCCCTAGTCAGGGTTATAACAATATCTCGGGGCCACTCGAGGAGTAATGAACTGGAAATGCGTGGCCACGCTCGGAAAGTATCTATGATAGATAAGTCCGGTCAATCGTTATTCTCCGGATCGAGGAAACCACTCTCGATATGATCACTTGCAAGTACGACCGAAAGACACCTTGCATTGAGTGGGAGATAGTAATAGGACAAGAGAATTGGTGACGCACACTTGTCGAGGACAAGTGGGAGATTGTTGGAATATGTGTCCTCCGACAATGATGCGATCACGACTGTTGATCATGATGATCACATGTTTAAGTCCCATCATATAGAATACAATTGGGAAGTAATTTTGTTATCACAACTGGTCAACATATATCGGTAATGATTGGTCGACTAGAGTTTGACATTTTGTCGTGTGACGGTGGTGATCAGTTGACCCCCTAGGTCATACCTATAGGGCAACACTCTTAATTGATTATTTAATTAATCGTATAACGTTACGAGTTAATTAAATTACTTGAAAATTGACGGACAATTTTGGAAGTAAAATTTACGTATCATATTAAAATGCGATTAAATGAGATACGGTCTGAGTAAGCGAATTGTTTCATTACTCGGATGAAATTATTGTTTAAAGAAACAATCGAAATTGAATGAATTTTTATAAATACAATCTGTTGTGATTTATAAATGGTAAAATATTTTGGTACAAGTAATTATGAAATTACAAAGTCGATTTTTGTATGTGACGTATTTTAATAATACGTTGATTTTTAAAATGTTAAAAATACATAACAAATTTATGTGACATATGACATGTGACATATTGACAATTGACAAAAATAATATGGAATCCATATTAAGTAAAGTGCCGAAAATTGGAGGAGTATTTAGCTACATATTGTGTTTATATTATAATTAGAAAACACAATGATTACTAACAAGAGTAGGCATGCAACCCTAGTTTGCATTGTGAAGGCAAACAAGGGCATGCATTGGGTGAGTTTTCTTCCCTCCTCTTCCCTCCTACCCGGTTTTACCAAGGGAAAGGCAAGGGTTTTGCCTTAGATTTTAGATGAACACATTACTTCAAGTGTGTGCATTATTATTCATTCTATCCTATCATCCAAAATACAATTTCTAGAGAGAATAAAAATCCTCCTCTTCTTCTCTCTATAAACCGAAATATTTAAGTGTTCTATAAATATTTTTGGTTCAATTTTCTACTAGATTAATATTATACTAGTACTTATAATATTAATTTGAATTAAGAGAAAGCTTTGGGTATTAATCCTAAAGAGAGATCCTATACTTGGATCTTGTTCTTCCATCTTAGGAAAGCTCAAGAACAAAAGAAAAGGAGATTTCTTTTGTGCCCAATAAATCCGAAATCACCAATGTAAGGACATGATTTCTCCTCTATTTTTCATATTGTTTGCATGCATAAAATCCGTATTTAATTTTATGACAAATTAATTAAGACATATATGAGTATGTTAACATGTATATGAATCTACTTTTCCTTCACTTATGTTGGTCATCCGGGTGTATAGGGATTTGGAAGAATCCCGAATACCCGTCAAGGTAACAAAAAAATTTGTTAGAGGCTAACCTCTCAAGCATTTGGTCAATGAATGGTAGGGGGAAATGATCCTTTCTTATTGCGGAATTCAATTTTCGATAGTCAATGCACATACGCCAACCGATGATCTTCCTTGTGGGTATTAGCTCGTTCTTTTCATTTGTCACCACCGTGGTACCTCCTTTCTTAGGTACCACTTGAACGGGGCTAACCCACAAAGAATCCTATATGGGATATATGATTCCCGCATCAAGTAATTTTATAACCTCTCCCTTGACAACTTCTTGCATGTGGGGGTTTAATCTTCTTTGAGGTTGAATGGTAGGTCTATGGTCCTCCTCTAGATGAATTCTATGCATGCAAAATTTGGGACTTATCCCCTTAAGGTCATCTAGACTATAACCTATAGCCTTCTCATATTGTTTCAACACATCAAGCAATTTTCCCAATTGGTTCTCATCAAGTCTATCATTAACAATCACGGGTTTGGTCTTTGATCCATCAAGGTAAGCATATTTCAAATTTGGGGGAAGGGGTTTTAAAGTAGGAGTTTGTACCTCACTTTCCTCCTTTGGAGTTTCATTGCGAATTTGCTCCATCTCCATTAGGCATTCCATTCTCATGGCATATTCAATTTGTTCTTCATTCTCATCAATCTCATCACATTCAAATTCCATGATGGATTCCTCTTGCTCTTGAGCTTGTAAAATGTCTTCTAAGATGGATTGCTCATCCTCTATAGGTTGACATGCTTCCACAAGGATGTTATGCACTAATTCGGATTGTGCATGAGTAAGTTCTTTGTTAGCTAGAGCGGCCTCAAAAAGATCTACCTCCAATTCCCAATACATATTTTTTGCCTCACTTGCTTCCAAGGCTTCCAATGCTTGCATGGGATATTTGAAGAAAGGTATACTTAAGTGGTCCTCTACAAAACAATCTATAAGGTCCATCTTGCAAAATATCAAACAACTTGAAAACAATTAGAACAAACCTTGAGGAGTTTTACTTCCCCAAGGCAAAGAAAAACACAACTAATAACAATGTAAGAAAATCTAAATCAAGTTAACACCGTCCCCGGCAACGGCGCCATTTTTGGTCGTGATCCCTAGTGAGGGGTTTAGTTTTCAGTACTTGTCGTCAAGAGCACCTAGACCAAAACACAATTTATAACTTCACCAACAACTCTACAATTAGTAAAGAGGCAAGTAAAGGTCGGATCCCAAGAGACGGGAATTGAGATGAGATTTCTATTGCAACTAGTAGTGTCTTAAGGGTGTCACAATTGACGTTTGAAGTAGAAGGTCACTAAAATAAATAGCAACAAAAGTAAACAAGCAAGATGAATTGAAAGGGATGTAAACAAATGATAAAAAGCACTAGGGTGTCATGGGGTCATAGGGGATTCATGGGAATTGATCATACAAACATATTCTCAAGTTATAAGCAAGCAATTATTGTTGTGATGGATCGAGTTGGTTTATATCTTACTATCCTAGGAAAGTTTGGGTCCCGGAGCCGAATCGATTAGATTGTACAACACCTACAAGTCGACTTAATCTTTCCTACTCAACAATATGCATGGTCTAATGAGACTCGAGTTGGTTTATGTCTTACAAGTCTCATTGAAAAGATAGGTGATGGGTAAAAAATGCAAGGATTCATAGGCTCACATTTCATCAAACATAACATGTGCATAAGTTGAGATCACAACAAGCAAGCAAATAAATTATGAAAACATATTAAATTAAGCATGAATCATTCCCCATGTTGGTTTCCCCTAATTACCCATTAACCCTAGCTAAGGAAACTACTCGCTCATTATCATCTTGAACATGCTAGCAAGGTTGTCAATCATACCAACAAAGTGAAACATGATGAATAAATGAAAGTAATTAGCAATAATTAAAAAGGGATTAAGAGAATTATACCTACTAATGATTCCAATAATAAAGCAAAGAATAAAAGAAGTACTTGATGCTTGATTGGAAGGTTGTCAATGTCCCAATAATAACCCAAATAATCTTCCATTACCCAAAATAAAGGATGAACAAGAGAGAGATTAAGGAAATAAAACTTGTATTAAAACTTGATTAAATGTTGATTACAAGATTAAAGAGAGATTTGATTGGTATTAACTACTCTAAAGATTGCTAAGAAGAACATGCTCTTCTAATTAGACTGATGGGGTATTTATAATGGGGATTAGGTACATGAATTAGGGTTAACTAAGGGCTTAAATGACGATTAAGTTCCTTGTTGAGGAAACGCCGGTCTTTTTGGGAAGACTCCGGTCTCTAGGGAGACTCCGGTCTCTAGAAAAAGATGTGCATCCTTCCTTGAAGCTTGAAGAAGACGAAATGGGTCTGCCTGGGAATCCGGGCGTCTTTAGCACGGGACGGGCGGATTTGGTGGTTTCTACCCGGGCGTCTTGGGAGTGAAGACAGGCGTCTTCTGGAGCTTTTGCCCGGGCGTCCAGAGGGTGAAGACGCACGGGTTGTGGTTGGTGGACGGGCATCTTCAGGGGAAGACGCACGGATTGTTAGGCAGTCTTGTTTCATCTTCTTTTCTTCCTTTTTCTTCGTAAAATCCTTGGGGATTTCCTCGGGGATGCAAGGATCTTTTCTCATCATTGCCCATCTACTATAGTATGTACAAAGGCCTTCTAATCTTGTCTCTCCTTGATGCTTGGTCATTGAATTCAATCAATTTAGTCTCATTTTGCCATGAAAATGCAAGGTTTGCACTCCTTTCCTACCAAGGGATCAAAACCTCAAAGAATATGCAAAACAAAGAAATAAAAACAATAAATGACCGAAATATGCACTAAAAAGCATGGGAACAAGGCTAATTCGGGGACTAAATATGCTTTAATTATGGTCACATCAAACCACTTCCGGGTAAATAGGGCACAAGCCCTATTTACCAGGAAACCCTAAACGGCAGAAAAAGGACTTTTAAAACGAGTATAAATGCAAGAGAAGACAAAATCAGAAAGGACATGCAACACAATCACACTCTCACTTTTATTCTTGTATTCTTAAGCAAAATAATTTTGCCTGTCGCGCCTGATATATCAACACTCTGTCAGGCTATCTAAAATCATAGTAACAATCACTCTTGGCTTGGTGCACGTGGTTTTTTCCCTTATTCCCAGGGTTTTTCCACGTATAAAATCTTTGTGTCCTTATTTATTATTTATTCTTTTACTTAAACTATACTAGTCAGGCAAGTTATTTGACTTAGATCACCCTACTTATACACCCCTGGCAGGACATTCTTATTCAGTAAAATCCTTGCCAAAATAATTGGCGCCCACCGTGGGGCATCTAGCTCAAAAATAATCAAAACCCATAACCAAACACCACAAAAAAAACTTAAGAAATGGCAGGAGATAGCATCGAGCAACAATTTGCTGCCGCCCAACAACAATTGTTGGAAATGGAACAGCTGAAACAGAAAATGGCCCAGGCTGAAGCAGAAGTTGCAAAATTAAAAGAATCAGAATCCAACCTGAAACTAAAGCTGGGGGAAAAAGCTTCGGATCAAAGTTGAAAGTTCAGCCTGGCACGCCATTCTCTTCAATTATCAGAAACATTGACTTCTCCAACATTGGCACTCCAACCCCACCAAAGTCCAAATCAGGAGAAGAAACAGATTCAGAAGAATTCAAAAATGAAGAAACTTCACCAGATCAAACCAACACAGCCATCATGATGGCTATGCTCCAGGAAATCCAAAAACTCCATGAAAGTTTTGAAAAGATTCCTGGAGTTCCTACCCCAATTGAAGAAGCAAATCCAGAGAGTTATGTTGATTCACCCTTTGTGGATGAAATAGCAAAAATAGACCTGCCAAAGAAATTTATGGTTCCCTCAATGAGAATCTATGATGGGACCACAAATCCATAAAATCATGTGGCCTACTACAAGCAAAGGATGTTGGCAGCATCAATTCCCAACGAACTACGCCAGTCTGCATGTGTAAAGGATTTGGAACAACCCTGAACGGACCTGCCCTGCAATGGTACATAAACCTGCCAAATAGAAGCATTAAGTCCTTTGCTGACCTGGTCAATTCTTTCAATCATCAGTTTGCCAACAGCAGGGAACTAGAAAAGAGATCCAGTAACCTATACAGGATCAAACAAAAGCCTGGAGAATCAATCAGATCCTACATGACAAGATTCAACAAAGAAAAGGTTTCAATCCCCAGATGTGATGTTGGAACAACCGTGGAAGCTTTCAGGCAAGGGTTACCCCTGGATAGTGACTTCTATGACGCAATGACCATGAAGCCCTGTCATACCTTTGAAGATGTCCAGGCATTAGCCATAGGCTATATTAGGCTGGAAGAAGACAATGGCTACAAGGCAGACAATGCTGACAGCAATTCAGGATATGACAAAGTCAACAGAAAATGTTCCAACCACAGAGGAAGCAGTTCCAGGCCATCTCCTTACACAAGACCTGACAGATCAGAAGTCAACTATACACATGAACAACGAGGTAACTCCTATACTTATCCTCCTATCCAAGAATATAACTTCTCTGTTGACATTGCAGGACTGATCAAGAGACTTGACCATATGGGAGACATTGTCAAGTGGCCAAAGAAATCAGACAACCCCAACTCAAGAAAGGATACCACCAGGTGGTGTGAATTTCACATGGATATAGGGCACACAACAAAAGAGTGCCTGGAATTGCGCAGACAAGTGGCTTACCTGCTAAAGAAAGGATATCTGAAAGACCTGATGCTAAAAAAGAACAGGGAAGAGGATGGAACAAGAAAGAACACAGAAAGGCAACAACGTGACTTACCCCCAGCACCACCCACCTATGAGGTTAAATTCATCAATGGAGGATCAGAGATTTGTGGCCTGACCAGTTCAGCTGCAAAGAAAATTGCCAGGGAGTCAAAAATGAAATCTCCTTTTAAACCTAGCAATTTACCTCAAATTACTTTTGACGACACTGATATGCAGGGCATTCCAGACCTCCACCACGACAGCCTGGTCATCACAATGCAAATAGGGACTGCACGTGTCATGAGAATCCTGGTAGATGGAGGCAGTTCAGTGAACCTGATCATCCTTGATGTCCTTAAAGCAATGAAGATTGATGAAAGCCAAATCATAAAGAAGTCTAATGTCCTGGTAGGATTCAGTGGAGAAACAAGGAACACACTGGGAGAAATACACCTGCCCACATATGTGGAAGGAGTATCCTCATACGAAAGATTTGGAGTCCTGGACTGCCTGTCATCCTACAACACCATACTAGGAAGACCATGGATCCACAATGTAAGGGCCATACCCTCCACCTACCACCAGTGCATCAAGATACCAACAGAATGGGGAGTAGCAACCATAAAAGGTGAACAAAAATCCGCCCAGGAATGCTATACTGAGTCACTAAAGCCTTCCAAGGCAGGTAAGTCTCTCGCCTAGCAATTACAGTACCCTGTCAGGACAACTCATGTGGCAGAAACCAAAATGGAAACAAATCAAGTAATTTTAGATCCTGAGTATTCTGCAGGCATGTACTGGTAGGATCTGATGTCCCTGACAACATCAGGCCAGAATTAGTAAGTTTTCTCAAAAGTAAATCTTCATGTTTTGCCTGGTCACATTTTAATATGACTGGTATAGATGCCAATATTATTACACATAAACTAGATATAGACAAATCTTATAAGCCTGTCCAACAGAAAAGAAGAAAGTTTGTCGCTGAACGAAATGCTAGTATTAATGAAGAAGTGGACAAACTATTGGATATGGGGATGATAAGAGAAGTCATGTACCCTGACTGGCTAGCCAATGTAGTAGTAGTACAAAAGAAGAATGGCAAGTGGAGAGTTTATGTAGATTACACAGACCTCAATAAAGCCTGCCCAAAAGATCCATTTCCACTCCCTCACATAGACGCAATGGTAGATGCTACAACAGGGCATGAACTCCTAACGTTCATGGATGCCTCAAGTGGATTCAACCAAATCAAAATGCACCCATCGGACCAGGAACATACTGCATTCATCACGGAAAGAGGCATATACTGCTACACAGCAATGCCCTTTGGCCTGAAAAATGCAGGGGCAACATACCAACGCCTGGTCAATACAATGTTCAAGGACCAAATAGGGGACACAATAGAAGTTTATATTGATGACATGGTGGTCAAATCAAAAAAGGCTGAAGACCATGTCAGGGACTTGGAAACAGCCTTCAAGATCCTGGAAGAATTCAACATGAAGCTTAACCCTTCCAAATGCCACTTTGGAGTCTCTTCAGGCAAATTCCTAGGTTACATGGTGACCAAAAGAGGAATAGAAGCCAGCCTAGAACAAATAAAAGCCATACTGGAACTGGAATCCCCTAAGTCAGTCAAAGACATTCAAAAGCTGACAGGACGAGTTGCAGCCCTGAATAGATTCATATCCAGATCATCAGAAAGGTGCAAGGCATTCTATGACCTACTCAGGAAAAACAAGACATTCAAATGGTTGCCTGAACATGAGACAACCTTCCAATATCTTAAGACATACCTGACCACACCTCCACTGCTTGCCAAACCAGACAAAGGAGAACCTCTGACGGTCTACCTATCTGTCACGGAGACAGCAGTAAGTGGAGTCCTGACTAAAGAAATTGACGGCCAACAGCATCCAGTCTACTATGTAAGTAACAGTCTCCTAGATGCAGAAACCAGGTATGGCTTACTTGAAAAATATGTACTTGCTTTAGTCATGTCCTGCACCAAACTTCGACCTTATTTTGAAAGCCACCCAATTATTGTAAGAACCAACCTGCCTATCAAATCTGTCCTGAGAAAGCCTGAGTTATCAGGCAGAATGGCAAAGTGGTCAGTACAAATTAGCACCTATGACATAACCTTTGAACCCAGGACAACAATTAAGTCTCAGGCATTAGCAGACTTCGTGGCTGAATTCAGCCCCACCCTAGAACCAGACCTCATAAAAGAGGTCAATCACCTTGACACCCATAAGACAGACCAGGAATGGACCCTACACGTAGATGGAGCAACAAATATGAAAGGAACTGGTCTAGGACTAGTCCTGAAATCACCACAGGGAGACCTAATTACACCGGCTATTAGTTGTGAATTCAAAGCCACAAACAATGAAGCTGAGTATGAAGCCCTGATAGCTGGACTTAAGGTATGCATAGAACTTGGTGTAGCAAACCTCAAGGTAAAAACTGACTCTCTCTTAATTTCTAATCAAGTCAAATGAATATATGCAGCAAAAGATTCAAAAATGATGCTTTATCTAGAATATGTCAAAAATCTTTGCAAAAAGTTCAAAACCTTTGACATTGACCAAATACCAAGGGACCTAAACACCCAGGCTGATGCCCTAGCCAGCCTGGGATCAAACTTCAACCCTGCTGTGTTTGATAAGATACCCATTATCCACCTGTTGGAACCAACCATAGAAAGGCCTGACCAAACTTATCCAATTCATGAGGACACAACCTCCTTGACCAAGCCATACTATGATTGGTTCTTACAGGGGACACTCCCTAATGACAAAAACGAAGCAAGGGCCCTAAAAATCAAAGCCTCTACTTATATCATTATCAATAACACGTTGTTTAAAAAGTCTCAGGCTGGACCTTATCTACATTGCCTGGAACCACATGAAGCCAAACAAGTTATAGAAGATATACATGACGAATACTGTGGAAATCACAAAGGTGGCAGAAGCCTGGCAAGCAAAGTTCTCAGGACAGGCTATTTTTGGCCAACCCTGAGAGCTGACTGCATAGCATACAGCTCTAAATGTGAAGCCTGTCAAATTCATTCTCCTTATATCCACCAACCGTCAGAGCTACTACACTCCATCTCAGCTCCCTGGCCATTCATGAAATGGGGCATGGACATAGTTGTGGGGTAATATCCGTATAAAACCCTTAAATTATAGGACTATAACGTAAATTTAATATGCAATTTATTGTCATAAACGAAAACAACAAAGAAACGATAAAGCATAAGAAATAACCTCGGGTCCTTTGAGATGCGGCCTAAGAACAGAAATCAAAGTAGATTTCCTCCTAATCGATACACCCAAGACCGTCTGAGACTATGCCCTTGTGCTAGTAATGTATTCTCTAATTGCCTTGCAATATTGAGAGAATTGTTGTGTGAGTTTTCCTTAGATGTGAGATCTAGTTTTTTTTTTGAGAGAAAAATACTCTTCAAAACCCTAATTTTGTTTTCAAAATGAATTAGGTTACAAAAGGAGAGAAGGCTCTCCTTTTGTTGCTCGGCCAACCGGAGCTCTCATGGGGAAGTGGGCTTCCACTTCCTCTTAATTTTAACTCGTGGTCCGGCTCGAAAAATGCTAAATGTATATGACACGCTTTTATTATAAATCGTCATCGGTTATCGGTTATTAAAACATCAACTAATAACACGGATTAGTTGAAATATTAATACATGTCCGACAAAGACGATATTGTATAATTAATTCAATATACATCAATTTAAATATAATCGTTTATATTTAATTTACGAATTAACTGTTTAATTCGTTTTAGCCATTATTATTTAATCTGGATTAAATAATTATTTCAACATCGCGTTTGACTAATTATTAGACAATGACTCCGACTAACTGCTTAGTCAACTTTGCCATCAACATGACTGTATTTTCATACCGTCACATCTCTCAAACGTATCCTATAGGTGTGACTTTTAGGGACCAGTTGATCACCGCCATCTGTATGACAATAACGTCAAACTTATCTAGCAAGCCAACCATTATTGATAAACGTGGACCAACTGATTATAATACAAAAGTATACCCTTTGATCCTTTTAGAGATTTATAAGTCCTTGCACTAACTGTAAAGGACACCAGCCCCAACAAGCTCCCACTTGTCCGTACAAGTGTATGTGCAATGACGTTATCCGCACTAATCGGAGGACACGGCTCAACAAACTCCCACTTGTCCGTACAAGTGTATGTGCGATAACCGATTCTCATATTCATTTAAAATTTCTCCCACTCAATGTAAAACAATTTGCAGATCCGGATCCGCAAAGGTCGTATTTTACAATCGATCTGTATCAAGAGTGGTTTCCCCGACTAGAGAGTAACTCAACTGATAAAACGAATTCGTATTCGAGCATGGCCATGCATTTCAGTTACAGCTCCTCGAGTGGCCCTGAGAAATATCGAGTACCTGATAAAGGCTGAATATTTCCTTCAACTCGACTCCTTCCGATCTAAGCACAGCATGAAATGACCCAGAAAAAATCTACTTGGCCCCCTGTTACGGATGACCGTGAGAAAGAAACCAAAGTCACCCAAAATCTGCCTTAGTCTCAAGAGACAGTCGATAGTCAAAAGAATCGACTCTTAGGATCACCATGGAGGTCCTATCCACGACCGGGCACCGAATGTTATAAAACATTTAGGACTCCACGTCGATGTCACAATTGTGTCCTACGAAATATCCGTATAAATCGCCTCTGTGATTGGTCAGTCAACCTTTTGACTTATGGTTCGTTAAACCCACCATCAACCAACGTCACAAAATAATTACCTTGAGTTATCAGCTCACGTGGGCAATTAAGGACCAAAAATATAATGTTTGTTCAGTTCACTTTGTGGTGTTCAAAATTGTCGTACAAATCCACATGAAAAACAAAATATATAAATATCAAAACGATGATGTCGTATAGAGTACAAAAGAGAATGAATCTAATCCATAAAAGAGTACTACAACTCAGGAACACGTTTAATTCCCATGGAATTAACATGCCCTTCATGCTTATCTTGTCGTAATGGTTTAGTGAGAGGATCTGCTATATTATCATCTGTAGCAATCATTTCTATCACTACTTCCTTTTGCTCCACGTAATCTCGGATTAGATGAGCTTTCCGTTGTACATGTCTAGACTTGTTGCTAGACTTAGGCTCCTTAGCTTGGAAGATGGCACCTCTATTGTCACAATAGATGGTGATCGGGTCATTCGAACTAGGCACTACGAATAGTCCTTGTAAGAATTGACGCATCCATATCGCTTCCTTTGCAGCTTCAGACGCGGCATAGTACTCGGACTCGTCGTAGAATCTCTTTGTAACACTTTGTTTGGAACTCTTCCGGTGATCGCATCGCCATTAAGAGTAAAAACGAATCCAGATCGAGATTTCGAGTCATCTCGATCCGTTTGGAAGCTAGCATCTGCAGAATCGGTTGCGCATAGCTTTTGATCGCCTCCATAAGTCAATGCCCAATCTTTAGTCCTCCGTAGGTACTTAAGAATGTTCTTGATAACCATCCAATGTGATTCACCTGGATGCTTTTGGAATCGACTTGTCATACTCAATGCATATGCCACGTCTGGACGTGTGCATATCATGGCATACATGATTGATCCTATAGCCGAGGCATAAGGAATCCGTGTCATGCGCTCTTTCTCTTCCGGTGTTTCGGTGCACGAGACTTGCTCAAATGCACCTCGGAGCCATAGGAAGAAACCCCTTTTTGGAGTTAGTCATCTTTGAATCTCTCTAGTATCTTGTCTATATAAGACTCGACCGAGAGATAACATCCGACGTGATCTATCTCGATAGATACGGATGCCCAAAATTCTTTGTGCCTCACCCAGATCTTTCATCTGGAAATGGTTCTTCAACCATACTTTTACCGAAGTTAAGAGAGGTATGTCATTCCCAATCAGGAGTATGTCATCGACATACAATATTAGGAAGACAATCTTGCTCCCACTCGACTTGATATATAGACATGGTTCCTCGACCGATCGAGTAAATCCATTTTCTTTTATCACTTGGTCGAAGCGATGATTCCAACTCCGAGATGCTTGCTTAAGTCCATAAATGGAACGCTTAAGCTTGCACACTTTCTTAGGATGTTCAGGATCGATGAAACCTTCGGGTTGTACCATGTACAACTCTTCCTCCAAATAACCGTTTAAGAAGGCGGTTTTCACATCCATCTGCCAAATTTCATAGTCATGAAAAGCGGCAATCGCTAAGATAATCTGAATGGAACGCAGCATGACTGCGGGTGCAAATATTTCATCGTAGTGCAAACCTGGCACTTGGGTGAAACCTCTAGCAACTAGTCGTGCTTTATAGATATCTTGTTGACCTTCCACAGAATGCTTTATCTTGTAAAGCCATTTGCATTGAAGGGGACGAACCTTAGCAGGTAAGTCAACAAGATCCCATACGTTGTTCTCATACATGGAGTCCATCTCGGATTGCATGGCCTCAAGCCATAGCTTTGAGTCAGAACTGGTCATGGCACCTTTATAGGTTGCGGGTTCACTACTTGTTAAGAGTAGTATGTCATCTATGTCATGTTCCTCGACCATACCAATGTATCTGTCCGGAGGAATAGAGACTCTTCCCGACCTCCTAGGTTCCTCAGGAATATTCACCGCAGCCGGGATTGAAGGAATTGGTTCCTCCAATGGTTGCTCGGTATTTGGTTCTGGAACCTCCGACAGCTCGAAGGTTCTATCACTCTTTGCATTATCGAGAAATTCCTTCTCTAAGAATGTCGCACTAGCCGCAACAAATACACGTTGTTCGGTTGGCGAATAAAAGTAATGACCAAGTGTTCCTTTAGGATAACCTATAAAGTATGTCTTGACCGATCGCGGGCCGAGCTTATCCTCGTGTCTCCACTTGACATAAGCCTCGCAGCCCCAAACCCGTATAAAGGACAAGTTAGGGACCGTTCCTTTCCATAGTTCATATGGAGTCTTGTCAACAACTTTAGACGGACTTCGGTTAAGTATTAGAGCAGCGATGTGAAGTGCATAACCCCACAATGAGGCAACACGGTGTGACTCATCATGGATCGAACCATATCAAGTAGTGTTCGATTTCTCCGTTCGGACACACCATTCAACCGAGGTGTTCCGGTGGAGTTAAGCGTAAGGCGATCCCACAGTCTTTGAGGTGTTGATCAAACTCGTGAGAAAGATACTCGCCACCACGGTCTGATCGCAGTGTTTTAATCTTTCTACCCAGTAGGTTCTGTACCCGATTCTGGTATTCCTTGAATTTCTCAAAGGATTCACTTTTGTGCTTCATTAAGTAGACATAGCCATATCTACTTAAATCGTCCGTGAAAGTGATGAAATACCTATTGCCTTCTCGTGCGGTGATTGACATAGGTCCACACACATCCGTATGTATGAGTCCTAATAGGTCAGCAGCGCGCATTCCAACACCTTTGAAGGAAATTCGAGTCATCTTATCAATGAGACATGATTCACACGTGCCAAATGATTGAAAATCAAAGGCCGAGATAGCTCCATTCTTTATGAGTTGTTTCACGCGTTTCTCATTAATGTGTCCCATACGGCAGTGCCATAGGTATGTTTGATCTTTGTCACCAACCTTTAACTTCTTATTCATTACGTGTAATATTTCGGTGGTCTGATCTAAAACATAAATTCCGTTCATGGAGACTGCCTTGCCATAAATCATATCGTGTAATGAGAAAATGCAAGTATTATTCTCTATTACAAATGAAAAACCAAGTTTGTCAAGTGCGTAAACCGAAATAATGTTTTTAGAAAGATGGGTACATAATAGCGAGTTATCTAAAAATAACTCAAATCCGCTAGGAAGCTGGATCACGTATGTTCCCCTCGAGACGGCAGCCACTCGTGCTCCATTCCCGACACGCAGATCCACCTCACCCTTTACGAGGGGTTCGATGTTTGAGCCCCGCACATGATTACGAGATGAGAACCACAACCAGTATCTAGTACCCAAGTTCCGTAACTTGCGTGGTTAATCTCAATCATATGAATAAAAGTAGAAGAGGAAGAAGACATACCAACAGGTTTAACGCGACCTGCTTTTATGTCCTCATGGTAAACAGGACATGTACGCCTCCAATGCCCAGTCTTGTGGCAATGATGGCATTCCATGTTATCGGTCTTGCTCTTTGTCGCGCCTGATGAGTTGCTCGACTCACCAGGCCCACTCTTACCTGATCCCGACTTCTTAAACTTCGGTTTACCTACTGCTAGGCCTGGCTGAACTTTGCCCTTTCCCTTGCCCTTGTTTGACACAACGAGAACATCTTGTTTCAGGCTCCCACTGAACTTCATGTCCTTCTCGGTCTGTACGAGAAGGGAGTGTAGTTCATGAGGACTTTTCTTCAAATCATTCATATAGTAATTCGCTCTAAAGAGCGCAAAACCCTCGTGGAGTGAATGAAGCATGCGGTCAATCACGATGTTCTCGCTGATTTTACAATCAAGCGCCTCCAGTTTCTCGACATTCTCAATCATGCTGAGAATGTGTGGGCTAACCGGTTGGCCCTTCTGGTGTCTCGCATCAAAGAAGCGAGTGGTATGCTCATAGGTCACGATTCTCGGTGCTTTCGAGAATTCCTTGGTGAGCGTGGTGAAAATCTTGTTCGCACCATGGGCTATGAAGCGTTTCTGCAAATTGGGTTCCATTGCAAAAATGAGTACGTTCTTTACCGCACCTGCTTCCATGGCGAAATCGTTATACTTGTCGATCTCGTTAATTCCAGCCGTGGGGCCTGGGTTTGGCGGGATGGGCTCAGTCAGATATTTGAGCTTCCCGTCGGCGGCGGCAGATTCCGTAATCCGCCTCCCGATCCGCGAAGTTTGATCCATCATTCTTGATCGAGTAGACTCGATTCATCCGATTCATGAAGATCCGAAGCCGGGACTCTCGGTCCAATGTGACACTTGGCATTGGGTCGTCAAGACGGCCACCATTATGTTATAAGCGATTAAATTATCGTGATCTACACTTTGAAAAAGAAAGGAAAAACAAAACGAAATAAGCAACTCATCGAGGTGATTTAAGTCTATTTAAAATTCATTTTAATCGTGTAGACTCATTGCACTTGCATAATTGATCTCCCTCAAGAATAATACAAGTGATCCCAAGACTCAATTTCCGTAAATTGATAAGCCAATTGTTTAGCTAGTTCTTCCGTAAGAACTCTTGGTCGATAGATTTCCGTAAATCCTATCTATAGTCCACCATAATCACAGGATCGTACGAGTGACCATAGTGTTGAGATAAAATAAGTCAATCAGTTCCAACTTACCCGACGTAGAAGGGGTCATATTATACCTACCGACGAAGAAGGGATTCATTGGATTTTGACCTATAAAGACTATTCTCAATTTTTGGTTATACGTGAATGAATTAACTTAGGTGATGGCTTAAATTGATCGTGTGACATAAGAATGTCAAAGAAAACTAACGCGTGACCTCTATATGAGTCAGTTTTCATGCAATTATTAGGTGGTTTGGTTTTAGGCGGAATATGATGCAATCTATCGTTACGATAAAATAAATAAAAGAATGCAAAACGTAAATAAAAATTCCTAGTGTGGCCTATCCTAGTAAAAAGAACATAATACAACTTTGGAATCCACCGTTGGACCCGAGAAGCTTGTCTTGATGTTCCATCTCTTTCATGCAGCGGGAGTGAGCATCCGGTCTCCATCTTTGGTCTTCTCAAAATTACAATTAAAATTTACAAAATATAAACCTATTTACATTCTAAATAAAAACTGTAATAAAGAAAAAGAAAATGGAGATGCGAGATCTCAAAATACAACCAAGACCGTGTTCCATCATTACGGTAACACGTTCTACTAAGGCCACACTAAGTTACAACCGTTTGTAAAAATTAAATACGTAATTTAAACATTCAAGGCATTCAAAATAACGATAAATAAAATGCATCAACTAAAAATAAAATTTATTCGTGACATAATTCCGTAATTATGTTAAATTTATCCAAACCTCCTTTAATAATTAAAATTATGTGACAAAACCGCTTTAATCAACTTAATTTTAATTCATTACAATCCGTTACTTTAAATCCCTTTAAAATAACTAAATGGTACGTGAGTGAACCGTTTCACTAACAAGCGAATGCATAAAGCCGTATTATGCAAAAATTGGCCCAAAAAAAAAATAAAACTCAAATTTTTTTTTCTTTTCTTCACGCCAGGACCGTGAACAGTACCAAAAAAAAAAAATTTTTTTTTTTTATAGCTGATGCCGAGAGCCAAAAAAAAAAACAGCGGCTCTAAAAAAAACGAGAGCCTCAACAAACAAAACAATATCGATTTGATAAAAACCAATTGCAATTTCACCTAATCCGTATAGAAATGAATTTACAATTGATACAACTTTAACATATTGCAATAATTATCGATTAAAATAACAATATGCAAAGAACGATTGAAAACAAAAGATCGTCTGATCATACATAAACCGTATAGCACGGTTTACTAGACAAAAACGCAGCAGCAAAAAAAAAATAATACCGAGACAAAAAAAATAGCTGCTGCCGCACGGTTTTCAATGCAACAAAAACAACAACAACCGTGTATACATGGCACGGTTTCCAATGAAAAAAAAACTAAAACAGGCCGTGTAAAAACAGTACGGCCGAACGTTTTTTTTTTTTTCAAAGCAAAAATCACCGTTTCAAAATCGTTTGATGAAAATCACATAGAAAAATTTACGTGGCCTCGCTCTGATACCACTTGTGGGGTAATATCCGTATAAAACCCTTAAATTATAGGACTATAACGTAAATTTAATATGCAATTTATTGTCATAAACGAAAACAACAAAGAAACGATAAAGCATAAGAAATAACCTCGGGTCCTTTGAGATGCGGCCTAAGAACAGAAATCAAAGTAGATTTCCTCCTCATCGATACACCCAAGACCGTCTGAGACTATGCCCTTGTGCTAGAAATGTATTCTCTAATTGCCTTGCAATATTGAGAGAATTGTTGTGTGAGTTTTCCTTAGATGTGAGATCTAGTTTTTTTTGAGAGAAAAATACTCTTCAAAACCCTAATTTTGTTTTCAAAATGAATTAGGTTACAAAAGGAGAGAAGGCTCTCCTTTTGTTGCTCGGCCAACCGTGAGCTCTCATGGGGAAGTGGGCTTCCATTTCCTCTTAATTTTAACTCGTGGTCCGGCTCGAAAAATGCTAAATGTATATGACACGCTTTTATTATAAATCGTCATCGGTTATCGGTTATTAAAACATCAACTAATAACACGGATTAGTTGAAATATTAATATATGTCCGACAAAGACGATATTGTATAATTAATTCAATATACATCAATTTAAATATAATCGTTTATATTTAATTTACGAATTAACTGTTTAATTCGTTTTAGCCATTATTATTTAATCTGGATTAAATAATTATCTCAACATCGCGTTTGACTAATTATTAGTCAATGACTCCGACTAACTGCTTAGTCAACTTTGGCATCAACATGACTGTATTTTCATACCGTCACATCTCTCAAACGTATCCTATAGGTGTGACTTTTAGGGACCAGTTGATCACCGCCATCTGTATGACAATAACGTCAAACTTATCTAGCAAGCCAACCGTTATTGATAAACGTGGACCAACTGATTATAATACAAAAGTATACCCTTTGATCCTTTTAGAGATTTATAAGTCCTTGCACTAACTGTAAAGGACACCAGCCCCAACAATAGTAGGAAAATTACCTCAAGCGCCTGGACAAAAAGTTTTCATGCTAGCAATGACTGACTACTTTTCCAAGTGGATAGAGGCAGACTTTTACAGGCAAATCAAATAGAAGGATGTCATATCATTTATCAAACGGAATATCATATGCAGATATGGAATACCTTCAGAAATAGTCTGTGACAACGGTACACAATTTGTGGGAAAGAGGACAGCAAACTTCTGTGCATAATGGAATATCAACCTAGTCACATCCACACCAGGCTATCCAAAAGCCAACGGTCAGGCAGAATCAAGCAACAAAGTAGTAATCAACTGCCAGAAGAAAAAGCTAAAAAGGAGAAAAGGAAGATGGGCTGAAGAACTCCCCTTAGTCCTGTGGGCTGACAGGACTACACCCAAAACAGCCACAGGCCAGACACCATATTCCCTGATCTATGGCTGTGAAGCAGTAATTCCAGCAGAAATTCATGTACCAACCACAAGAAGTAGCCTGAATACCATAGAGGAAAACAGACCACTATTGCAAGATAACCCGATCCTAACCGAAGAATTAAGGGATGCAGCCAAAGTCAGGATAGCCTCCTACCAACAGGCAGTAGCCAGAAGTTACAACAAGAATGTTAACATCAGAGTATTCAAGGAAGGAGACCTAGCCCTAAGAAAAGTCTTCCCTAACACCAGAGAGAAAAATACAGGCAAGTTCGCTCCCACATGGGAAGGACCATACCTAATTGACTCAATAGTAGTACAAGGAGCATACAGGCTACAAGCTCTGGAAGGAGAAATGATCCCCGTATCCTGGAACATTTCCCACTTAAAATTATTTCATGTTTAAATTAAAAACAGGTAAATCTATCTGACCCTTTTATGTTTCAATAGAACCTTATAGAAAATTCCAAATCTGCCTTCCTGCTATGTGCCAAATTGCCTGAAACATGCCTGTTATTTGTTGCTCTACCTAGAATGTTATTCCAATCGTTTTTTAAATCCTGAAAACTTGTTTCACGCATTCTTTTCATTCGTTATATGCTGCATTTAAGGCTTAAACAAATATTCAGGATTGAGGGCCACTCCACCCAACCTGAAAAGCATCCCTGAAATGCTCCACAATTTGGCACCTGCCTGCCTGACCCAAAAACTAAACTGAGCTAAGTACATAAAAGACAAGTACAATGGTGTAATAGACAAGACTACTTGCCCAAACAAGCCCTCCTGACAGGCTGAGTATGACACCCTCATTTTTAGCATTAAATAAACACGTAAATTCTACAGAAAAACTGACAGGATATGTTTGTAATTGGTTCAACTAGATAAAACCTGTAATTTCAAAAACTTTTCTAAACCATTCACAAACATTCCAAAATGAAGAGTGCCAAAACCTGCAAATACTAACAAACTAATTTACATAACAATACTAAGTCGTGAGAATAAAGTGATACAAACCAAAGTAAAAGAGGGAGACATATGTCCCTTCAAAATATAAACACAACCAAATGTTTAAGGGTTTACTACAAAATATAACCAAACTAAGTCCAAGGTTCTTTTGCTCACTAGCTCGTCCGTGTACCCCATCTAATCATCATCAACCTGTCAATCGCATTTTATACAAACACGAAAGCCACAATTCAGTGGGGAGTAACTTCGAGTCCTCCCAGCCACGAAATGTCATATTTAATGTAACATGTAATGTAACATGTAAACAACATCATAAATCAATTAATTATCGAATATTCTAACATATGAACACTAAATCGACCAATTATACTATCATGTGAAACATATAACAAGCGATAGTCCAAACTTTATCAATTGTAACCGGCTTGCATCTCACCTATTACAATTCATAAAATCACCATACAAGAAAGGGCAATATATCAAAGACAGGCATAAGTTCTTAGCACCGTCAATAGTCACTCAGAACTCGAGTCTATACCACGAGGTAGGGAAGGTAATCGAACCGGTATCTTGGCTCGAGGTTCTATCAAAACATGGCCAAGATACAACACAACCCTAGTCCTAAATCTTGAGACCTAGACATGCGGATACACACCACCGCACCCAAGACCCACAATTTTTTTAAACAAAGTGAGTACCCTAAGGAGTCCACCAAAGGGTTGGCTAGTACTTAAGCTGACCACTTACCCTCAAAATAAGTAACGAGGTCATGCCCCAACTTGGATATAAACCCACCAAGTCATGAACACAAAGGCTATTAAGCAGTGAACATATACTCGTCAAAGACTATAAAGGCCTATCTATGACAAACACAACAACCTGCAAGAAGTATTCAATACCAATTCCATTTCAAGCAATATTAACAATATTAAAGGTTTCAGGGAATCTAAGGCCGTTTCTACAATATGAGAAACCATTCAATTCAACCAAAAACACATGTGAACTAAAAACATAATAAATGGCCTAAAACAAGAATAAGGCCAATTATCCACTTTTCACAATAATTTTCATCCAACCGAATTTTTACCCGCAACCCCAGTCCTGCAACAGGTACGGGTTCAATCGTGGCTGACCAATCACATAATTGACTGACATCGATTCAGTCAAAGGGACCAAGGGCTCAGTTTTCGGCATAATCATCCAAACATTACAATTATCGCTATAAAATTCATTTTAAGCCTATTCATTACAATTTCATATCATAACCTATCCTAACATGTATAAACTACCAATATAAGCATAATTTTACCAACATCATTATATTCATTACTAACATTATTCATTTCAAAAGATTACCCATATGTTACTTATACTAAATATAACATTAATAAACCCGAAACGACGAACAACGCATGAAAAACCGCGAAACAAGCAACGGGCCGATCCGGGCCAACCCCAAGGCTGCCGTGGGCCTGCCGGGCCTGCCGGGCCGTTTGGGCCGCCACCCCCAACCCTCCATTTCTCCATTTTTGTTCAGTTTAACATCGTCTGAAGCATCAATTAATCATTCTCATTTCATTTCCATACTAATAAGTGAACTTAACATACAAAAGACATGAATTTAACCTATATTTTCATGTGAAATAAACTACTCAAATAACATTCACAAAAATCATACAAAAAGCAAAGAATGTGACATTTATTCGTTGAGTAACTCGAAATATGTTACCTTAACCTAGAAAAAGACAAATAACCCTTGAGAAAACCCTAAAAACAGTAGCTACCCATCATCCTCTACTATATAGGAGTCCCCTATATCATCCTCATAATCTTCACCTATTAAAAACAAGAAAAACACAACAATAATCACTAAAACCGAAATTAAGCCCCAAAATCATCTTAAATCAACATAATGAAAACTGAAATTAAAACATACTAGGATGTAGATCTTGAAGAGAGGATTCTGAAAATATAAATTTTGCGAAAATCGGACTAGAAACGAAGAAGTTATGATGAAATTACGATTGTAAGATTATTTTTTTTTATTTTTTTTTGGTGGATTTCGGTCAAGAGGCACAAAAGAAGAACAAAGGAAGTTCTAGGAAGGAATGGGAAGGAGGAAGAGGAGGTGTGCCGAGAAAGGAGAAAGAGGAGCGGGATTTGGCGGAATTTCATTAGTCGGTTTTGGCTCGTTTCGACGATAATTAGAACCGTTTGTCAAATACAAATTCCGACAATGCCAAAGTTCTTAAACACGAGATTACAAGAAGATTGAGTACTCATATGACCCATTTCCAAAATCGTTTGCCCAATTTTCAAAAAAATTGCCATTTTTCCCGATATGCCCTTATTTCGAAATAAAATGTTTTTACATGGTTTAAACTATTTTTAAACATGTCGAAACTATCAAAATAAATACTTTACTTCAAAATATAATAGAATTATACTTCATTGAATTATTATTACTTCAAATACATTAATATTAAATTCAACTTGATTAATAAATTACTTTCGCAAAATAATCACGGTCCGAAATTACGGGGTGTTACAATCACCCCTCCTTTTAAAAAGTTTCGTCCTCGAAACTTAGAAGGAGAAATTATAGTAAACAACATCTTAATAATATAATCATAAGAAAAATATAGGTATCTTTTCAATGATACGGTGATACTCTTGTTGATCAGACAAGAACATCCACATTTCATATCAAGATATATAAATATTTCTACACCAATAAATGAGAAAACTCATTATTGGGACGTCACCAATAACAAGATTTAACACTCATTAATGTTAAAACCATTAAAAATCATAAAAGCCTTTCAAAATTTTAGTTTAAAATTCTATAATAAGAATAATATCTTTACTAATTATAATTAAATACGGCTTAGTAACGCGGAAACTGAGTAAGAAAAAAGGAATACCTTACGAGAATAATTCAGGATATTTAGCTAACATAGAAGCTTCAGTCTCCCAAGTCTCTTCTTCGACATTTCCACAACGCCAAAGAACACGGACTAGAGGTACAACTTTGCTCCTAAGTTGCTTGTTGGCTTTTTCAAGAATCCGAATTGGCCTTTCTTCAACCGCCAAGTTAGGCTCCAATTCAAGAATCTCTTCTTGGATGATATGGCTAGGGTCACTAATGTACTTCCTCAACTGAGAAACATGGAAGACATTGTGAACCTTGCTCGATTGGGGGCAATTCTAAACGGTAAGCAGCAGGACCAATCTTTTCAATCACCCGGAAAGGTCCAATATATTTAGGGCTCAGCTTCCCTTTTACGCCAAACCGTTTCACCCCTTTCATAGGTGACACTTTAAGGAACACTTGATCATCAACCTCAAAAGAAAGTGGTCGACGACGGACATCAGCATATGATTTTTGACGGTCCTGAGCGGCTTTCATCCGCTCCCGAATGATCTTAACTTGTTCAATGGACTCGGTCACCAAATCAGGTCCTAACATTGGAACATTTTGGGTTTGGTCCCAACAGACTGGAGTACGGCATTTTCTACCGTACAGAGCTTCATATGGTGCCATTTTAATGGAGGCTTGATAGCTGTTGTTGTAAGAGAACTCAACCAGAGGCAAACATTTCTCCCAGGAAGTTTGGAAATCTAAGGCACAGGCACGAAGAAGATCTTCTAAAGTTTGAATTGTTCTCTCGGTTTGACCATCAGTGGCGGCGTGAAAAGCAGTGCTCATTAATAGTTTACTACCCAAGGCCTCCTGTAATGCAGTCCAGAAACGAGAACAAAATCGAGGATCCCGGTCTGAAACTATATCTTTAGGAACCCCATGATAGCGCACTACCTCATCCACATAGACACGAGCTAGAACTTCTAAACTCCAGGTCTCTTTGATAGGAATAAACCGAGCACACTTAGTCAATCGGTCCACAACCACCCAAACAGCATTCTTCCCAGTGGAAGTCCTGGGTAAAGCCATCAAAAAATCCATGGAAATAGACTCCCATTTCCAAAGAGGAACATCCAAGGGTTGAAGCAAACCCCCGGGCTTTTGATGCTCTATCTTTACTTTCTGGCAGGTGAGGCATTTACTGACATACTCCATAACTTCAATTTTCATCCTAGGCCACCAGAATTGTAACCTCAAATCTTTGTACATTTTGGTACCTCCCGGATGAACGGAGTAAGGAGAGAGGTGTGCTTCATCAAGAATTCTTTTCCTCAAATCAGCTGCCCTCGGAACATAGATTCTACCCTGATAACGAAGATACCCGTCATCATCAATCTTACAATCCTTAGCTTGCCCAAGTTGAATTTTAGCTCGAATGGATTTGAAAGTAGGATCATCGGGAAGGCAAGCACGGATCTCACGGTAGAAGTCAGGTTCGGCTGACATGGCATTAAGATGATTAGAGCCCCTTTTTACAAGACTTATTCCCAATTTTTGAAGTTCTAAAGCGAGTTCAAGAGGTAATTCCCGAAAAGAATTCAAAGAATGACAGGATTTTCTGCTAAGAGCATCGGCCACCACATTAGCTTTTCCTTCGTGATAAATTAGATCGGCATCATAGTCATTCACCAATTCTAACCATCTTCTTTGCCTCATGTTCAGATCTTTTTGGGTAAAGAGGTATTTCAGGCTTTTGTGGTCGGTGTAGATGTTGCAATGGACTTCAATAAGGTAATGTCTCCAAATCTTCAAAGCATGCACCACCGCAGCTAATTCAAGATCATGAGTCGGGTAGTTAACTTCATGAACTCTAAGCTGTCGAGAGGCATACGCAATGACTTTCCCTTTTTGCATCAAGACACAACCTATACCATGCTTAGAAGCATCACAGTAAACATAAAAATCCACTCCTTCTTCAGGTAAGGTCAACACCGGAGCGGTAGTCAACCTCTTTTTCAATTCCTGGAAGGCATTTTCACACTCCTCAGACCACACAAATTTAGACTCTTTCTTCAAAGAATCGAGTCATCGGCCTAGCAATCTTTGAAAAATCCTTCACAAACCGCCGATAATAACCCGCCAAGCCAAGGAAACTACGGATTTCAGAAACATTGGTCGGACTTTTCCAATTAACAACGGCTTCAATTTTGGCAGGATCTACCATAACGCCCTCTTTCGAAATGACATGCCCAAGGAAGGTCACTTTAGATAACCAGAATTCACACTTAGAGAATTTAGCATACCATTTTTCACGGCGCAGAATCCCCAAAATAGCACGAAGGTGTTTGGCATGTTCTTCTTCAGATTTAGAATAGATCAGGATGTCATCAATGAACACCACAACGCATTTGTCAAGGTGTTCTCTGAAAGTACGGTTCATCTGATCCATGAATACTGCTGGAGCATTGGTCAAACCGAATGGCATCACTGTAAACTCGAAATGACCATATCTCGTACTTAAGGCGGTTTTAGGAATGTCAGCTTCTCGGACTGGAATTTGATGATAGCCCGAACGAAGATCAATTTTAGAAAAAGTGGAAGCACCTCGGAGTTGGTCGAAGAGATCATCAATTCTAGGAAGAGGATATTTATTCTTGCTAGTAACCCGGTTAAGTTCACGATAATCTATGCATAACCGCATAGATCCATCCTTCTTTCTTACAAAGAGAACAGGAGCACCCCAAGGTGAAGAGCTAGGTCGGATAAAACCTTTGGCAATCAAATCATCCAGCTGAGTCTTCAGCTCTTTCATTTCAGAAGGTGCCAGCCTATAAGGAGCTTTAGCAATAGGGCCGGTACCAGGAATAAGATCAATAGTAAATTCAACTTCCCTTTCAGGAGGAATTCCCGGTAGCTCATCAGGAAAAACATCAGGAAATTCACATACCACCGGAACGTTCTCCTTAGAAGGCAGAGAGGAAGAATCCGAAGGAGTCACCATACACAAGAAGGCTTGATGACCCTTTATCATCGCATTGACAAACTTCATAGCAGAAATTAATTTAGCACCGGTTTGTCTTTTAACCACTTGATAAGACACACGGTGACCTGAAGGGCTTGTAAGAATTATTTTCTGGTCCCGACATTCAAATCGAGCATGATAAGTATGTAACCAATCCATGCCCAAAATGACATCAAATTCTTCAAGCGGAAATCGGAAAAGATTTGCTGGAAATATAGATCCCGCAATAGAAATAGAAACTCTCGGATAGATTTTAGAACAGGAAAAGACATCACCAGAGGGTAAGGATATAGATGTGCTTTCTTCTTGTAATGATTCAAGTGATAACTTATCGGAGAGTTTCATTGAAATAAAAGATAAAGAGGCACCCGTATCAAATAGTACCAAACAAGGAGCATCAAAAATAGAAAATGTACCAGTGATGATATCAGGGTGTGCCTCAGCTTTTGCTCGGCTCATGACAAAAATCCGGCCTTTTTCGGCCTCTGGGGCAAAGCAGGAGTAGTAGGAGCCGTCACCTTCTTCTCCGGGCAAACATTAGCCTTGTGGCCCGGTTTGTTGCAAGAAAAGCATATGATAGGATCAACGAAGCATTTACCAGGATGTGCTGGTTTCTTGCAGTTATAGCACACTCGGTCTTTAGCACCTTTATTGTTGTTTAAAGCCAAAGATTGACCACCCCGGTTAACTTGCATAGTAGGATCAAATCTCCTCTTGTTTGGGTAAGAGGGAGAAGAGGTGAACCTGGGTGAAGGAGTATAGGGCCTAGAAGATGGATATAAAGGCCTCTTGCCAAGACTGGAACTGGTTGCACGAGCTTCATTTTCAATGTCTTTCAGGGAATTCTCAGCCCATAAAGCATCATTGTAAATTGAAACAAAGCTGGTGGAGTCCCGTCGGACCATGCTTTTGATTTTAGGAGAGAGTTTTTCAAGATAAAAGAAGGCTTTTTCGTTGTCATCCTTCACCAATCTAGTTGCATAATGAGCCAACTCGTTGTATTTATCGGTGAAGGCCACGAACAGGGAAGGCTTCCTTGCTTTAATTCCATGAATTCCTTCAACTTTTGCTGTTTAAGTTCTTGCGGATAGAATCGGGCCTCCACTAATTCCTTGAAACGTTCCCGGTCAAAACCCGGTTCGGATGAAACAAGAGGGCCCAGTCATAGACCACCATCGATCCGCTTCTCGTACTAGGAAGTGAGATGCCGGCTTCACTTTATGTTCCTTCGAACATCATACAACGAAAAGCTTTTCTCTAACTCTCGAAACCACCCCGCAAGAGCAACTGGATCAATTTCTCCACCATAAGTGGGAGTGTTGTTTCGGGTTAATTGATTAGCCACCCAAGTATAGGTGCCTGGAGTACCCTCAGGAGGCGGAGGAGGAGGAGGAGCTTGTTGATTCTGCTGATTTTGTTGGTTTTGGAGAATAAGAGTAAGAGCTTGTAAAATAGCATCATCAACTCTCCTTGGTGGAGCCATCTTGCAAAAGAGAAAATTTAATTAGTACCTAACAATTAGCAATCACAAACAGGCTACCACATAAAATCCTAAATCTACCCATCCTACCCATCTCTCAAGTTTATTATTTAAACGTCAAGTGATTTTAAGTGGGGTGCACAAACGTGCGTCGGGAGCAACAAGCTCTGATACCAACTGTGACACCCTCATTTTTAGCATTAAATAAACACGTAAATTCTACAGAAAAACTGACAGGATATGTTTGTAATTGGTTCAACTAGATAAAACCTGTAATTTCAAAAACTTTTCTAAACCATTCACAAACATTCCAAAATGAAGAGTGCCAAAACCTGCAAATACTAACAAACTAATTTACATAACAATACTAAGTCGTGAGAATAAAGTGATACAAACCAAAGTAAAAGAGGGAGACATATGTCCCTTCAAAATATAAACACAACCAAATGTTTAAGGGTTTACTACAAAATATAACCAAACTAAGTCCAAGGTTCTTTTGCTCACTAGCTCGTCCGTGTACCCCATCTAATCATCATCAACCTGTCAATCGCATTTTATACAAACACGAAAGCCACAATTCAGTGGGGAGTAACTTCGAGTCCTCCCAGCCACGAAATGTCATATTTAATGTAACATGTAATGTAACATGTAAACAACATCATAAATCAATTAATTATCGAATATTCTAACATATGAACACTAAACTGACCAATTATACTATCATGTGAAACATATAACAAGCAGTAGTCCAAACTTTATCAATTGTAACCGGCTTGCATCTCACCTATTACAATTCATAAAATCACCATACAAGAAAGGGCAATATATCAAAGACAGGCATAAGTTCTTAGCACCGTCAATAGTCACTCTGTAACTCGAGTCTATACCACGAGGTAGGGAAGGTAATCGAACCGGTATCTTGGCTCAGAGGTTCTATCAAAACATGGCCAAGACACAACACAACCCTAGTCCTAAATCTGCGCAGACCTAGACATGCGGATACACACCACCGCACCCAAGACCCACAATTTTTTTTAAACAAAGTGAGTACCCTAAGGAGTCCACCAAAGGGTTGGCTAGTACTTAAGCTGACCACTTACCCTCAAAATAAGTAACGAGGTCATGCCCCAACTTGGATATAAACCCACCAAGTCAGGAACACAAAGGCTATTAAGCAGTGAACATATACTCGTCAAAGACTATAAAGGCCTATCTATGACAAACACAACAACCTGCAAGAAGTATTCAATACCAATTCCATTTCAAGCAATATTAACAATATTAAAGGTTTCAGGGAATCTAAGGCCGTTTCTACAATATGAGAAACCATTCAATTCAACCAAAAACACATGTGAACTAAAAACATAATAAATGGCCTAAAACAAGAATAAGGCCAATTATCCACTTTTCACAATAATTTTCATCCAACCGAATTTTTACCCGCAACCCCAGTCCTGCGACAGGTACGGGTTCAATCGCTGGTCGACCAATCACACAATTGATCGACATCGATTCGGATCAAAGGGACCAAGGGCTCAGTTTTCGGCATAATCATCCAAACATTACAATTATCGCTATAAAATTCATTTTAAGCCTATTCATTACAATTTCATATCATAACCTATCCTAACATGTATAAACTACCAATATAAGCATAATTTTACCAACATCATTATATTCATTACTAACATTATTCATTTCAAAAGATTACCCATATGTTACTTATACTAAATATAACATTAATAAACCCGAAACGACGAACAACGCATGAAAAACCGCGAAACAAGCAACGGGCCGACCCGGGCCAACCCCAAGGTCGCTGTGTGGGCTGCCGGCCGGCCGGCTCTCTTTGGGCCGTTTGGGCCGCCACCCCCAACCCTCTATTTCTCCATTTTTGTTCAGTTTAACATCGTCTGAAGCATCAATTAATCATTCTCATTTCATTTCCATACTAATAAGTGAACTTAACATACTAATAAACTACTCAAATAACATTCCCAAAAATCATACAAAAAGCAAAGAATGTGACATTTATTCGTCGAGTAACTCGAAATATGTTACCTTAAGCTCGAAAAAGGCAAATAACCCTTGAGAAAACCCTAAAAACAGTAGCTACCCATCATCCTCTACTATATAGGAGTCCCCTATATCATCCTCATAATCTTCACCTATTAAAAACAACAAAAACACAACAATAATCACTAAAACCGAAATTAAGCCCCAAAATCATCTTAAATCAACATAATGAAAACTGAAATTAAAACATACTAGGATGTAGATCTTGAAGAGAGGATTCCGAAAATATAAATTTTGCGAAAATCGGACTAGAAACGAAGAAGTTATGATGAAATTACGATTGTAAGATTATTTTTTTTTTTTTTTTTTTTTTTTTTGTGGATTTCGGTCATGAGGCACAAAAGAAGAACAAAGGAAGTTCTAGGAAGGAATGGGAAGGAGGAAGAGGAGGTGTGCCGAGAAAGGAGAAAGAGGAGCGGGATTTGGCGGAATTTCATTAGTCGGTTTTGGCTCGTTTCGACGATAATTAGAACCGTTTGTCAAATACAAATTCCGACAATGCCAAAGTTCTTAAACATGAGATTACAAGAAGATTGAGTACTCATATGACCCATTTCCAAAATCGTTTGCCCAATTTTCAAAAGAATTGCCATTTTTCCCGATATGCCCTTATTTCGAAATAAAATGTTTTTACATGGTTTAAACTATTTTTAAACATTTCGAAACTATCAAAATAAATACTTTACTTCAAAATATAATAGAATTATACTTCATTGAATTATTATTACTTCAAATACAATAATATTAAATTCAACTTGATTAATAAATTACTTTCGCAAAATAATAACGGTCCGAAATTACGGGGTGTTACACTGAGGGCCATAAGCCCCCCTGACTGGCAACCACCCTCATCTTAGAAACAAGCCCTCCTGACATGCAACAAAGCCACCATTTTCCAAAAACAGGAATGAGGACCATAAGCCCTCCTGACAAGCATTATTCTAACAGAAAAACATCAAATGAATTACTTACAGGTACAAATCAAGCAAAGTCAAGCAAATCAAGGGAAAAAGATGATATATTTATACCAAACCAAAATGTTTACTCAAGATTATATCCCTCCTGGGGCAAGACAAAACAAACCTCCAAAAACCAAAAACCAATTGTTTGTCCAGGGAACATCCCTCCCTGGAATGGCCAAAAACCACACAAAACAAAAAATCAGCCTGCCTTGGAAGCCGTAGTAGAACTAATTCCCTCATCAGGAGCCTCCTCCTCTTCTTCATCATCACCCCCTTCCTCTTCAGCATCACCACTTTTTTCCTTAGACGGAGGAGAATCCACTTCCTCATCAGCATGCAGCTTGCAAAGCTCAGGATAAGTAATGTTGAGATTAGCCAACTCCTGATCAGGATTCCAAAAAGGCCTGACTTCAACAGGCACCTTCATGGCATCCACACGACCCTTGCCAAAGAAGTAGAGAGTGCAGCATCCTTATACCTGTCCTGTACCAGATCCCTCTCCACAGCCAATTCCTCATTCACCTTCAACTGCTCCTGCATGGCATGTTTTTCAGCCTTTAACTCTTCCTGGACAGTATCAAACTTGGCCTGAAGAGCTTTCAGAGCATCCTGGGCAGATTTCAGCTTAGAGGACTCCACCACCAACTGAGCCTTCCCTGCCTCATTATCCTCCTTTAAAGAATGATTCTCAGCCTTAGACACCTCCAACTCAGCCTTAAACTTTGTAGTATCTTTTTTCAAAATCTGTACCTCCCAATCCAGAGTATTTTTCAGGCTGTGGACTGAATCCAGCTGAGAGGCACCCCTTAGCATATCATTGACATTCTGACAAAGAAAACGTACCCATCTAAGCCACAAAAAACAAACACACACAAATACACACTCAAAATTAGACAAAAAACATACCTCCCGAAGCATGGTAATCAGGTTGGCAGCATAATCCCTGGTACGATACATGGCAGCCAAAGCACGGGCAGAAGAATCCTCCGCCTGATTCTTGAAATAAGGGTCATCAACCATGAAAGCCTGGGCCTGGATTTGTTCTTTAGCAAATTGAACCTCATCCAGCCGAGCCCTAACCCCCCTGACCTCGTGAACCCCTCCTGAAGATTCATCTACTCTTTTCCTCTTCTCAGGACGATCACTCTCATCCACAACCTTCTCAGGCGACGCCAACTGAACCTCCTGCATAGGCTCCTAAATCTGAACAGCACTATCACTCCCCGTGGCCTCACTACTCTTAGACTTCTCCCCTGTAATCTGAGAAACCTCTGCCTTCACCAGGGATAAACCAAAGCTAGAAATCCTGGCAGAAGCCCTGGTGGCTGCACGACGAGGTTCTAAATCATCAATATAAACACATGTCCAACACAGAAAACAAAAAGACAAAAGAAAGAAAAAACTTAATCCCTGACGAAGAAGCTCCTGAAGCCTTAGCACTCTTTACTGGCTTATATGTACTCAATTTGGCCTTCTTAAAACGAGGCATGGAGGCTTGCCCCAGACAGGCAGGCCACGCCCTCTCTTCTTCAGGCAACGCCATGAATGCTGCTATCCGGTCAACCGACCCTTCAGCATCAGGATTATTCACCCAATCATTTACTACAAGAAACAAAGGTAAAGTAAGTAAATTTTCCAAAATATATCACTGCCAAATCAAAATAATACAGAAAAGAAAGTTACCTCCTTCAACGGCTGGATAGTTAAGATAGTCCAGGTCAGGGGCAATTGAATCAGCCTTGATAAACATATAGGTTTGAGCCCATCCCTTGTCATCCCTTGAATCAAAGTTGGTAATCAGGTGAGCCATATTCGACCTGACTCGAAGGTTAAACCGTCCAGTAGAATGACTCTTCAGGTGATAGACATTCTTGAAGTCATCCAGGGTAATAACCAGCTTATGCTTGGAACACAAGTGCTCAACTGAATGAACGATCTTCCAGATCATTGGCATAAGTTGAAACGGGGGAACCCTGATAGCCCTGATCACCTCAGTCATGAAAGGAGAAAGGGGAAGCTGACATCCACCCCTGAATGCTCATTCAAAAATACAGAACCAGCCTGGACTACCCCAATTAGCCCTGACTGGACCACTCTCAGGGATCCAAACTTCAGCCCCACTGGGAATGAGGCCCCTACCCTTTATATAATGCTAAAGGTCAGTTTTAGCTGATTGGCTTCATGGAAAGAGGCTGCCAATGCCTTAACAGGAGTATATTCAACCTCCTTATATGACATGGATAGAATCTATGGGGCAGCAACAACTTCCACCACATCATCCTCAGGAATAACATCTGGAACTTTCTCAGCCTCAGCAGGAACCATTTCTACCTCAACAGGAACTTTCTCAGCCTCAGCAGAAGCCTTGGAAGCTGCCGTCTTTCTTCTACCACCAGCCATATTTTATTTTTTTCCCTGAAGAATGATTTTTTGCAAAGATGGAATTTTAGAAAGAGAAAGAAGAAATTTGGAGATTGGAATATGAAAACAAAACGCTGCAAGGCAATGTATTTATAGCCGCAAATCTAAAAACGGCAAGGAAAGCAAGTGGTTGAGGTTAATCATGACTCCCCTAGGGTTTTGTGAACCTACCCTATTTATGACAAATAGCCGTTACAAGAAGCTGAATCAAGCACAAACTCTGATCCGATAAAAGATTCCTGCACAATTCTTTGCCTGGCCCAAATTTTTATCTCCTTATTCCTGGCCAGACCCAATAATGGAATAAGCAGATAAGGGGCAATTGTTGGGCCCAGAATTATCGTGCCTGACCTGACAGAGGCCAAGCAATAACCAAAACTAAGTTCCAAGCTAAAGACACCTGAAACCAGGCATTTATCAATTATGGATAGGCACCAAACAGGAGTTGATGTAAGGCAGGCAATAGCTAACCAGCAGCCTGAAAGGAGAACACGTCAGGTATAAAACAAAGGTTGAACAAGCATGGCAGACAACAACCAAGCAGTTTATATATGCTCCCTGCAAACAAGAAAGACCAATTCAGAAGGAAAAGATATGGAGAATAGTCAAAAGCAATGGCTAGATAAATGGCAACCACCTCCGGGTAAATAGGGCACGAGCCCTATTTACCAGGAAACCCTAAACGGCAGAAAAAGGACTTGGAAAACGAGTATAAATGCAAGAAAAGACAAAATCAGAAAGGACATTCAACACACTCTCACTCTCACTTTTATTCTTGTATTCTTAAGCAATATAATTTTGCCTGTCGCGCCTGATATATCAACACTCTGTCAGGCTATCTAAAATCATAGTAACAATCACTCCTGGCTTGGTGCCCGTGATGTTTTCCCTTATTCCCAGGGTTTTTCCACGTATAAAATCTTTGTGTCCTTATTTATTATTTGTTTTTTTACTTAAACTATACTAGTCAGGCAAGTTATTTGAGTTAGATCACCATACTTATACACCCCTGGCAGGGCATTCTTATTCAGTAAAATCCATGCCAAAACACTTCCCATAATCCTCATCACCACCGCATGTCAACGATAACCGACTATAACCTCAACACCTATAACCATTCCTATATCCAGGGCTCTCTTTCTCTAATAGTTCTCATACCTCAAATTATTCTGCACTCCATCTAACCAATACCATAAAATCCTCAGCAAAACCACCCCACCAACTCTTCAACATTACTGCAAAACGACATACTTCTATATATATGCACTCATCTCCACGATCATAAATTACGATCCACAATTGTTACACGCACTCATATTAGCTTCTCAAGTTCTTTTCTTTTATTACCACAAAACTCACCCATAACTTAACATGATACTAAGTCCTAACACTCCGTACTCACTGCCCCAATAAAAGGTTATCACCCATCTGTGGTTTCCAGTTCAATAAAACACATGTTCCACAAATCACTTGCCACTACTATGTCAACCGATGCCTTCTCTAAAACAAAAGCAAAAGTACTCCAACAACCTCTCACAACTATGTCCCATTAACAGAATATCACTATACTATGACAACAACGGAAACATAAGCAACTCTCTTCCATATCATACTTTACCCTCACCCCCAAGACGAAACCGGTAAAAACATCAATAAACAAACAACAGTCTATATGTCCAAACCGACAATCTATATAACTAGTATACACTTTCGAAACTCGTCTCATAAGTATCCCGTATACTCCACCACAATCGATGACGGCATCACAACACCGCCACCAACAGCCGCGCCGCAGCACGAGAATACTCGTATCACAACATGAAGTACCGTGCCCGGATCGCCACCCAAGGCACAACAACTACATAGATAGACATCGCAACTTATACAATCCCATAAACACTGACTCAGTATAACTTCCTGACAAGAAACTTCCTTAAAACCGCTTTACTATATCACAACACAACATGTCGTACGGAATTAGCAGATAATAACCTTACGAATGTCATCCATACTATTTCTCATGAGGTCGGAACTTCACACTATCACTTACATATATCATAAATACACATACAAGTATAACTAGTCATGCCAGATCACCCAAATTATCACTTTTGAATATCGACCTATTAGGTTACCGTACCCAACATGTATTACGCAACACTCAGATAATGACTTTATGACTATTTGATTTGTGAAGTCGTCGGGTCACATCCAATCAAACACATTTATAATACTCAACATACAACTAGTAGCGGTAAGTCAAGGTCGATCCATGGGACGGTGTGCTTTGGGTTCTAAGTCTATCTATCTCAATTTATGCTAGTGTCACGATTTGTTTGGGTTTGTAGTTGTGTTCTAGGCTAATGCAAGCAATAAAGTATAACAAGCAATGAAATAAAGGATGTAAACAAATTATTAAAAGTGCTAGGATATCATGGGGTCATAGGGGATTCATGGTGTTGATCATACAAACATGTTCACAAAGTTGCAAGCAATTAATGTTGTGGAGAAACCGAGTTGGTTTATATCTTACGGTTCTTAGGAAGAGTTGGGTCCCGGAGCCGAATCGATTAGATTGTACAACACCTACAAGTCCACTTACTTTCCTCCTAATCAACTTCTATGCATGGTCTAACAAGACTCGAGTTGGTTTATATCTTACAAGTCAAGTTGAATAGATAAGAGATGGTTGTAAATGCAAGGATTCATAGGCTTAGCATTTCATCAAACATAACATGTGCATAAAGTTGACATCACAACAAGCAAGCAATTTAATTATGAAAACATATTAGATTAAGCATGAATCAATCCCATGTTGGTTTCCCTTAATTACCCACTAATCCTAGCTAAGTAACTACTCACTCATGATCAAGTTTAACATGTTAATAAGGTTGTCAATCATACTAACAAAGCCAAACATGATGAACAAGTAATAAAGATTAACAATAATTAAAACAAGGGTTAAGAGAATTATACCTATGGAGATTCCAAAATAATAAGGCAAAGAATAATAGAAGAACTTGATGATTGATGGAAGGTTGTCAATCTCCCAATAATAACCCAATAATCTTCAATTACCCAATAATAAACTTGAATAATAAACTTGAACAATGATTAAGGAAAGATTAATGTGTAATTTGTGGAAAGATTAAATGATAATCTATTCTAATCTACTCCTAATCTAATCTAAGAGAACTTGATTTAATCTAAGGAAACTTGATTCTAATCTAAAAACTTGATGGTTTGATTATTACAAATGGGGTATATATAGTGGGGATTAGGTGTAAGAATTAGGGTTAACTAAGGGCTTAAATGACGATTAAGTCCCTTGTTGAGGAAACGCCGGTCTTTTTGGAAAGACTCCGATCTCTAGGGAGACTCCGGTCTCTAGAAAAATATGTGCATCCTTCCTTGAAGCTTGAAGAAGACGAAATGGGTCTGCCTGGGAATCCGGGCGTCTTTAGCACGGGACGGGCGGATTCGGTTGTTTCTGCCTGGGCGTCTTGGGGAGAAGACGGACGTCTTCTGGGAAGACGGGCGGATTGGTCTCGGGACGCTCAGATTATGGGCTGTGTATTTATCTTTTCCTTCTGTCTAGCAATCCGAGCGTCTTGAGGGGAAGACGGGCGTCTTGTTGGGAAGACGGGCGTCTTCAGTCTCGGGACGCGCGGATTGACGAACAGCTTCTTTGTTTGAGCTCGGATTGTAAAACGGACGTCATTTTCTCATCCGGACTCCTATTGGAGTGATTCAAAAGCCTAGATCACTTGTTTTTTCGACGCCGTTCCATCTAGCATATTTTTAGACCCAAAGGAGCACCTCTTGGTTTGGGTTTCGAGCAATTTCTTCTTGTAATGCCTTCCCTCTCGTCATTCTTATTTTTAACCCTTTGATCTTTCTATATACACTTTATTCCTACATCTTTGGTCATCATTCTTGCCTCCTCTTCATACTAGTCCATCTAATATCATCAATAAGCTTCCAAATATGCACGAAAGACGGGAATTTCCGCCTTATTATCTCTTTTCCTACAAAACATGCACAATGCAATAGGAAAACGAAATAGGAAGGAATTGACGGATAAAATGGTCATGAAATGCTATAATAGTATGCAAAATAGGCTCAATTAGGGGACTAAATGTGCGCAAATAATGTTCACATAAAATATCCCCAAACCGAACCTTTACTCGTCCCGAGTAAAGAGGTGACAAAAACTAGACCTTTATTTAAACTAACCTACTAATATAACCGATATGAGACAATTAGTGGGTCTCACTCCGCCCCTTCAACTCACAACAAGACAACCATGAGGTAGGATGCCTTTTTGCAAGGCAAGGTGGGTCTTGCCAAAATGGCGACACATCCAAGCATTAAAGCACACAAAACAAGTAATAGATGCATCTACAAAAGGAATAGCCACTTTCCTCATCTAAGTGGCGGAAATTATCTACAAGGGAAGCAATTCAAGAGTACACACTCCTTCATAGATGCAATTTCTTCAAACTACTAAGCCTAGAAGGATACCAATAAATCACCTCCAAGTTGTGTCAAGCTAGGGTACCTTTGTCCTCAATCGTTAAATGCTTTTGTCAAGAGTAGGCTCCCTATGGTGTTAGAAACACTGGAGGATCGAGGAATTCCCCCTCTTGCCTAGAAAAGAAGAAGGGTCGTCCCCTCTATACCATGCACAAAAATAGATACGATGGATAAAGGGATCGATAGATATTTGAGTTTCACTTTGGGAGTTTGCTTTTGTTTTTCCCCCCAATTTCTTGTGGCATATAACATTTGAGAACATTTTCTTTTGCCATTTCTTTTTGATTTTTGGCAATTCAATACTTGACAACTTTCAACTTTTTTTTGCATTTCTTTTTGAACATTTTCAAAGTCACCCCATATGTAGTGAGGGTGCCTTATATTTGAAGCTTTAGGAGTTCTATTTTTGCTCCTCTTTTCATTTGATGCATTTTTTCAAACTTTCTTTCACTTTTCATTTCATTTCTTGAACTCAAATCAATTTCTTTTTGTGCCCATTCCCTTTGATGACAAAAATGTGGTAGAACATGGATGATGGATGGATGCATGGTTTCAAGGGTCACCTTGGAATAAATGGTAGCCAAGGAGTTATCACACCACAAGGTACTCTTGACTAGGCCTTAAACCATGGGTTAAAGGATACTAGCATGACACATCCTAGGGTGTTTTACAAGTATTCTAACAAGCAAAGTCTTATGAAGAAAAAGCATCTACTAGGGCCTATATACACTTGTCAAGCTTCCCAAGTAGACGGTTTCGCAAAATTTTCTAACATGCAAACTACATGCCATGATGCAACTAACATATATACATCATAATGCATATGATTCTACCAACTAATATGACATATAAACTAGATGCAAGTCCTAAATTCACAATGTTTATACCGCATCAATCAAAATAAAGCCACATAGTCATTAACATAAAGAGGAAAAAGGAGATTGGAAAGATCATACCATGCGGTCTTCAATATCCTCATGTCTCGGATGTGGCGTAGTCAATCAATGTGAACAAGGATGAAATAAACACAATATATACAAAACAATATATTCAAGACTACGCTAAAAATGAAATGAACATGTTTTTGGTTTTTGAAATTTTCAAATTTTTATGGTTTTTAATTTTATGAAATAAAAAGACATATTTTTGTGAGTTTTCGAAATTTTTCAATTTTTATGCATTTTTGGAATATAAATTCCCATCCCCCACTTTATTTTGGACATTGTCCTCAATGTACATGTAGGAGTGGGAATAAAAAGGAAAACATGTTTTTGAATTTTTGATTTTTTGAAATAAAGTACAAATGCAATGATATGATATGAATGAATGCAAGCTTTAACTAAATGCAATTCTATATGACATATATAACAAATGAATGCAATCTAAACTATACTATGTGATGCATGTTCTCACCTATGATCAAACCTCCCCAAACCGATTTAAGCACTATTTCTAGTGTAGGAGAAATGAGCTTTGGTCATTAGTGACTATGCATGAATTCTAGTCTATATGCAACTATCTACATGAATCATGTGAGAAATATTACAATGCAACTATACTATATGAACTAACTAATGCAAATGCAATATGAAATATTTCACAAATGCGAGCTAAATGTATATGTAAATAACTAAATGCAAGTGGAAATGTAATGCAAAGTGAAAGGAAATGATATCTTACAAATGGTGGTTTGAGGGAGGACTCCACCAAACTCATTCCTTATTGCCATGATTATTGATGTTGTCCATGTTGTTCAATGCTCTCAATAACCGGTCAAAGGCTTGAGCACAATCCTCAAATAAGCATGAATACGGTTTGTTCCAATTCAATATGAAGCTTGGCCAAGGTAGCTTGCCACTTACTTTCTCATTCACCTTGCCCTTGGCACTTGAGTCTTTGTAATGCTTCAAACCGATAAGCCCATAATTCTTGCCAACATAAGGTATGAAGTATGGCTTATTTTCATCCGGAGACTTCCACTTACCATCTTCTCCTCTAAGTCCGGTGATGATGATAGCACTTTGATTTGTCAATCCTTCCAAAGTAGAAGGAGAATTCTCATAACATTGATGATCGGATACCTTAGGAGTTGATATTGTGGGTGCCAAACCTCCACAAGCACGTTCATTTGCAATTTTGTTCTTGAGCTTCTCCACCAAGTACCCTTTATATGATGTTTTGACCTTTTGGAGAAGGTCCACCATATCATCTCCAACAATCATAGGTTCCATGGTGGGTGCGAAAAGGTCTTCATGGTCAATAGGAAAGAGGAATTCATCTTCTTCATGGAAGCATACCTCAAACTTCTCAAGGATGGGATCCTCAAGTGAGACAATCTCACAACTCCATTCCTCTTCTTCAATGCAAGACACATATTCCGCATAAGCTTCTTCCATAGGCTTGTCATCATCGCTATCTCCATACGAATCATAGATAGGGGCTTCACTCTTCTTCATTAATTCTTCCTCCACCATCTCAATATTCACATCAAAGGTCACACCCTCATACTCACAAAGGCTAAGAGTATTTGGCTTACTCAACCTCATGTCTTCATCATCAAATACCACACTTTCATACTCACAAGAGCTCAAGGAGATTGGCTCTTCCCACTTCACATCTTCTTCATCAAAGGTCATTGCCTCAAATTCACATTCATGTTAAATGCTCAAGGATTGGTGGGGAGTGTTTGTTTGGGTTGCTTTCATTTGGGCAATTCGAATTGCCAAATCCTCACCATGGGTAACAATACTTTGGAGAACATTGTTCCTATTTTGTCTCTCCTCTAGAATTTGTGTGAAGAAATTTTGTTGGTCTCCCATCATTTGGAGAACCATATGTTGAATGTCAAAGTCGGGCTCATCTTTTTGTTGTGGGTGGGTGTGAAAGTGCTCATATTGTGGCATTTGGAATTGGTTGCATAGTGAGTTTTGGGTGGGTGGTTGTTGTTGATATTGGATGTGGTGATTTTGGTGGGAAAGTTGGGGTAGTAGTTAGGATTTTCATTGTATGACGTGTAAGGTAGGTTTGTGTTGACTTGCTCCTCAAACTCCCCATACCCATAGTCATACTCAAAAGATCCACCACATACTCCATATGTCAAGTCTTGAGCCATCATAGCTAAGATAAGGAAACAACTACAACATGGAAACTACACGAAAACGGTAAGAACAATCCTTGAGGAACAAGTTCCCCAAGGTGAAAGCATAATTAAAATAGACAAACAAGCAAGAACTTAATCACATAGCACCATCCCCGGCAACGGCGCCATTTTGATGGGTGATGTCGTCGGGTCACATCCAATCAAACACATTTATAATACTCAACATACAACTAGTTAGCGGTAAGTCGAGGTCGATCCATGGGACGGTGTGCTTTGGGTTCTAAGTCTATCTATCTCAATTTATGCTAGTGTCACGATTTGTTTGGGTTTGTAGTTGTGTTCTAGGCTAATGCAAGCAATAAAGTATAACAAGCAATGAAATAAAGGATGTAAACAAATGATTAAAAGTGCTAGGATATCATGGGGTCATAGGGGATTCATGGTGTTGATCATACAAACATGTTCACAAAGTTGCAAGCAATTAATGTTTTGGAGAAACCGAGTTGGTTTATATCTTACGGTTCTTAAGAAGAGTTGGGTCCCGGAGCCGAATCGATTAGATTGTACAACACCTACAAGTCGACTTACTTTCCTCCTAATCAACTTCTATGCATGGTCTAACAAGACTCGAGTTGGTTTATATCTTACAAGTCAAGTTGAATAGATAAGAGATGGTTGTAAATGCAAGGATTCATAGGCTTAGCATTTCATCAAACATAACATGTGCATAAAGTTGACATCACAACAAGCAAGCAATTTAATTATGAAAACATATTAGATTAAGCATGAATCAATCCCATGTTGGTTTCCCTTAATTACCCACTAATCCTAGCTAAGTAACTACTCACTCATGATCAAGTTTAACATGTTAATAAGGTTGTCAATCATACTAACAAAGCTAAACATGATGAACAAGTAATAAAGATTTACAATAATTAAAACAAGGGTTAAGAGAATTATACCTATGGAGATTCCAAAATAATAATGCAAAGAATAATAGAAGAACTTGATGATTGATGGAAGGTTGTCAATCTCCCAATAATAACCCAATAATCTTCAATTACCCAATAATAAACTTGAATAATAAACTTGAACAATGATTAAGGAAAGATTAATGTGTAATTTGTGGAAAGATTAAATGATAATCTATTCTAATCTACTCCTAATCTAATCTAAGAGAACTTGATTTAATCTAAGGAAACTTGATTCTAATCTAAAAACTTGATGGTTTGATTATTACAAATGGGGTATATATAGTGGGGATTAGGTGTAAGTATTAGGGTTAACTAAGGGCTTAAATGACGATTAAGTCCCTTGTTGAGGAAACGCCGGTCTTTTTGGAAAGACTCCGGTCTCTAGGGAGACTCCGGTCTCTAGAAAAAGATGTGCATCCTTCCTTGAAGCTTGAAGAAGACGAAATGGGTCTGCCTGGGAATCCGGGCATCTTTAGCACGGGACGGGCGGATTCGGTTGTTTCTGCCCGGGCGTCTTGGGGAGAAGACGGACGTCTTCTGGGAAGACGGGCGGATTGGTCTCGGGACGCTCGAATTCTGGGCTGTGTATTTATCTTTTCCTTCTGTCTAGCCATCCGAGCGTCTTGAGGGGAAGACGGGCGTCTTGTAGGGAAGACGGGCGTCTTCAGTCTCGGGACGCGCGGATTGGCGAACAGCTTCTTTGTTTGAGCTCGGATTGTAAAACGGACGTCATTTTCTCATCCGGACTCCTATTTAAGTGATTCAAAAGCCTAGATCACTTGTTTATTCGACGGCGTTCCATCTAGCATATTTTCAGAGCCAAAGGAGCAACTCTTGGTTTGGGTTTCGAGCAATTTCTTCTTGTAATGTCTTCCCTCTCGTCATTCTTACTTTTAACCCTCTGATCCTTCTATATACACTTTATTCCTACATCTTTGGTCATCATTCTTGCCTCCTCTTCATACTAGTCCATCTAATATCATCAATAAGCTTCCAAATATGCACGAAAGATGGGAATTTCCGCCTTATTATCTCCTTTCCTACAAAACATGCACAATGCAATAGGAAAACGAAATAGGAAGGAATTGACGGATAAAATGGTCATGAAATGCTATAATAGTATGCAAAATAGGCTCAATTAGGGGACTAAATGTGCGCAAATAATGTTCACATCACTATCGCATTATACCACTACTAGTGAGGTCAGAACCTCACACAAACACTTACACACACCATAGACCCATAATCGAATCTAACTAGCCAATGTTGATCACGTAAGTTACCACTTGATAAAGGTTATCTCTCGCCCGAGCTTAACTCGCATGCCCTTCATAGCACATTCTTCCATTCGCATAACTATCACCTCCTGACATAAGTACTCATATTATTAATACCGAACTACTAGCAATTGTCTCCTATAACCACATCTTATACTCCATCACAACCATACATACCAATCCGGCCTCTATAAAATCAACCTCTTTAAGATGGCTACCTTTCCTATTAATCATCACCCTTAACTACTAGTGACACCACCACAACACCATCACTATTCGTATAACAAATATGTTACACTCACCTCTAAAGATCACGGTTTCTTTCCTATCCTCGGTTAACATCCCAAATAACGAATATCAAATCCATCGACAAAATTACCTCAACATTAATTCCAATACTATCCTTAATTGTATCGTCACCTAACTCCCCACCAAAATTTCATATCGTGCAAATACTCTACCAACTTCTTACTCCCTTAATTCCTCAAAACCCATGGCTAACATGTCATCTTGAAATTCCTATATAACCATTAACTCACACCGTCATGATAGTATCATACATCTCGACGATTCCTTACTTCCATATCACATAACGCTGGTCAACATTCTCTTAGTTTATTTCCCTCATCCTTTTCCCTTTATATTCGACAAAATCAATTAACAATTCAACTCTTTATTCCTACTACCTAACTCTTTAGGGTTCCGATTACCTTCTCATTGCTCCAATAAACTCAAATTCCATTAATTCATATCAATATCTTCTCATTCTTTCTTATCACTGATTCTCTCTCATCATGCTACTCACTCACACTTGTCACCATGAAGTCCACACAACCAACGGTTACTCTTCAATTAGTTGTATATTCCTTTCGTATCCCTAGAAAACCAAATATTCACCTCATACCGTTAATTGACCAAAGAATTACACACTAAGCTCACCTCTTAATAATGCAAATTCCCAAACTCAGTCACTATCTACAAATCCACGTCACAACATAACTCAATCTAAGTTCACTATATACCATTCTTCTTTATCCCTTTACAATGACCTTCCATTACATATATTCTTAACCAACACATTCCTAACCATCTCCCTCCATAAATCCTTACACATCTCAATTTGCCACTATTCGCATCCTCATCTCAATCTTTTTATTCTCACGTTCCTTACACTTAGATCACCCCTTGCCCATATACACTTACCTTACATTACCCGAAATCGCAATTATATCACTCACCATGTCTCACAAAACATGCTCCATGCCTCAATAAGCTCATCAATCTTCCCTTCCCATTTTCCATTATCCATTACAACCACATATAACTCATGTCCGCCCCACCAAACTCATACCCATCATAAGGTGCTACTCTTATATCATAAGATTGGGTAACTTACGCATCAGGACCAACACATATGTAATAAAATGCATAAAAGAGGAAAAGAACACCCTTCAATTAAATAAGATATGCGACGAGGTAAAAAGATAAGCAGATGACCCAAAACAAGGGTCACTAGATCGAGTACAGCCTACTCGATCGAGTAGGTGAAGATCAGAAGCACGTACAATAAATTTCCATGGCTACTCGATCGAGTAAGGGGTACTCGATCGAGTAACAAGAGGTGCATGATGCCTGTCGTTGTGTGCACCAAAAATAAAATTTTTAAAACCAAACTACAACTAGCAAGCGGTAGTAAGGGTCGATCCGCAGGGAGGTAGGGAGATAATAGTTGTTATTAATTCTAGTCTAAGGGTAACAGTTGTGGGGGTTTTGATATGTATTAAAGCTAAGTCTAACAACATAAACTAAATAAACAAATGAAAGTATATAAGGAAGGTAAACAATGGTAAAAGAAATGCTAAGACGGTCGGTTCACTATAGCTGCGATGGCACATAATCCTAGGTAAGTCCGAAATACAGTCGCGTAGGATGGGTAAAACAAGTCCTCTCGATCCAAGTTAACTAGTAGCTCCATTCGGCATGTGCTACTAGTCCCTAAGTCTCACTAATGCTAGCTCTCGCCCCGATTAGTGATTCCTAAAGCCTAAATTACATTATCTTTCGTTCTCAGCAATTTAGTCGTCTTAATTCGTTAATTAATGCCCTTCCCTATCTTTCGATCTACGGGTTGGTCAAAACTAAGCATCTAACAAGTCTCCTCTCGGTCTCATTGTTAAATATTGCACTTAACGAATTATACGGTGCTAATCAGACACGAAGTCAGTCGATCGACCAGCTACTCCAGTCGATCGACTAACCGGCTCAGTCGACCGACTAGTTAAGCCAGTCGATTGACCAAGCCCTAATGCGGGGTACCTATTCTAATGCCATCTACGCCATAGATCCCCTACATCTTAGCACGGGATGTTTAGCTAGACATATTAGCGATAATAATAACAGTAAAATTAACAACTAAAGCAAATGAACTCATAATTGAATTAACTAAACAAATAATCAACATGAAACGATAAATTGGCTTTGGGAAAACTAAACTTGCAAGAACTAAACTACGGAAGAAATAAAAGTAAACTGAAATTAAGGAATAGAGTTACCGAAGCAAAGGAATAAGCTATGAATCCGAAAGTAAGATGCGAACTTTGTTGAGAATTCTAACTACGAATAATTAATGTATTATAGGAACTAAATTAAACTAAGCTAATGAATGATAAATGTCAAGCAGGAGGTAAAGTTACGTTATATAGGAAAATAACATAACCTATTCCTAAACCTAATTACAATTGGGCTTCGGTCTCTCGTCTTTTAAATTGCGCATCAGCTTGTGGGGTGGTCGATCGACCACTTGGAACAGTCGATCGACCACAGGCGCTGTACAGTAATGCATTCTGACAATTCCTGCAGCGCGCACCGATTTTAAAACAGCTGCCATTTCTTCGTTACTTTGTAAAATCATGCGTTCTATGCGGCGTTGGAAAGCTAAGAGGATAAGCTTTCACCTCCAATTTGAATCACTCGATTATCTGCTCTATAACTCGAGATATAGCCATCTGAATAAGGCTGTAATATCGAGAAGCATTCGGAGAGTCTATAGACCATGTAGGTCAGTCTATAGACCACTGTAGCTGGTAATCCGCTTCTAAAACTCTCACAAATACATCTTTCAGGCCTTGAAATGCGCACCAAGTTCATCTCTCGAGTCACTACTCCATGTCGAATGCAATGCTAATTACTTAGGGACGGATTTGGCCCGATTTCCGCTGGATTCTTCACATTTCTGCAATATTATACAAAAATACAAAAGTAGACGGAAATAAGGAAAATAGTAGCATAAACTACATAAATGAGCTCTGAAATGCGTGTAAAATAGGGTGTAAAACATCATATAAATGACACGCATCAAACTTCCCCAAACCAAACTCTTGTTGTCCCCAAGCAAGAACTAGACTCGGTCTTAGGACCTAATGGAACGGGTTAAATCTCAGAGCGAAATGCAAACCGAATACCCTAAACCAATTTAATGCAACAACTAACAATCAATTAGCAATATGAATCATGCAAACGAGTTATGTAGTCGTTAGAAACTGCTGAACCGTCAACTATAGAGACTTATCAATATGGACTCTCACGGGTCGCTTAAATCACTCAATAAATACAGGTGAGTTTATGTAAAGATAGAAAGAAGTAATTGTAAAGACTCTCACCTAACTACGACCTATAAGAACATGCCTGCAGTCTAATATGAAAATGATCTCTACAACCGTACATATGCATTCCAACCAACAAATGACCATGACACATGCCGAGGTAAATATGGATATGTGAGGTAATGGGTAAGAAGGGGCTAAGATAAATTTGGATACGAGAGGTTATAGCCAAGCTAGTAACTACAATCCAAATTATAACAACATCCAACTTCTTGCTCAAGATAAATCAATACAAAACGGTGCTAATGATTAGCATTAATCTCACAATCTCCAAAATTAATCAACTCCCCATAAGATACAAATGCAACATGGGAGCAAAAATCGCCATTTAATAAAGACTTTGAATTATGCGATTTTGATTTGTTTTTCTTCTCGGGCTTCAGTCGATCGACCAATGAGTCCAGTCGACCGACCATAAATCGAACTTGTTTCTCTTTTTCTTTTCTGCTTTTTTTTTTATTTTTTATTTTTTTCCTTCCTTTTTCATCTTCCCAACATCATCTCAAAATGAGCATTAGCTACCAAAAACAAAGTAACAATCCCAAGAACATAAACTACTAGCTTGACAAGTGTAGGCTAAGTGTAGGATGTAGTTAACGGGACAAAAAGGCTATTTTTGGCAGTGTGGAGCTTATGGCAAAATGAATAAAGGGAAACCTCTACCACATGTGTCAACAAACCACAAACCGAATGCATACAGGTATTAAGCAGATTAAGTTCATATTTATGCAAATTTATGTAACATGCCTAATAAGGAGTACTACTCACATTCCTAGATAAACTGGTCATGAATGACACCAGTTATAAGCTCTAAACCTCAGAAAATGATGTAGTTTGACAAAAAAATCAAAGTCAAGTCTCAGGATTCAGCGATAAATTAACGAAAACTCGTAGACTATGCATACGTGATTCTACTAATAACATGTCAATTAAGCACGGCTTAGGCATAAACAGATGCAAATGCAATGTCATCATTGAAATACTATCGTTCCGACTCGACCTACATGCTAAAATAAACATGCAATTTTTTTGTTGAATTTTTGAAATTTTTCAATTTTTTGAATTTTGTATATATAGGAAATGAAATAAACTATGCAAGCCAAAAATGTAAACGTGCAACTGAAATGCAATAAAACAATGCAAATGCGACGCAAAACCCTTCCCCAAACCAAATCACACAATGTCCCCATTGTGCAAAATCATGTAATTAGATAAACAAAGGAAATGGGATTTTGCGGTAAAACTAAACAAGACATGAAAGTAAGACTTAGAAACTCACAAGATTTTAAGCGCAAAAGGAAACCACCCCAAACCAGCGTGAGCTAGGAGGTTTCAGTATCCAGCAGTGCTACCATAGGTACCTGAAAGACAAACGAAAGTACCGCACGTAATTCCGAGAAAGCAATTTACGAAACACAAAATTATGTGCAAAATAAGGGAACTGAAGAAAACAAAAATGAGTCGGAGAATAAAGTAGAGAAACGACTCCCTCAACTCCGCAAATCGACCAAACACAGCAGGGGAATGATCGAAAACAGGTACAGCAGCGAACATGGTCGATCGACCATAGCATCCAGTCGATCGACCAGGATGATGACACGAACGAAGCTCAGTAGTCTGTAGCGATCGATCGATCGACCACTCAAGCCAGTCGATCGACTGAAAAACCTGCTGTAAGTTGCTGATTTCTTCGAATTAGCTCAATAAATTGAGCTAATTTGGTCTATAAACCTGCAAATACACATAATAACGCGCCCAAAATTGCGCAAAACCCAAAGTAATAGACTAAAGAATTTAAAATCCTAACCAAACTTATTAAAATGCGAAGTCTCGCGCAAACCAAAACGATAAAAAGTCTAAAAGCAATAAAATAGTCTTTAAAAGGTCTAAGAAACGAATAGATCAACGGAAACTGTGGAAAATCTCCGACCAAGGCTTTTGTCTACATGAAGTAGCTTCCGCAGTGCTCATCTCAGAAGCTGGGCTCCACTCTACTCCGACTGGAATACTCAATGGATCATCTCTAGCATCTTCCCAAGCATGGCCATCATCTTCTAGCTCTTCACACTCCAGATCCGACTCCGAAATTTTGACTGGCTCCTTCTTCTTGGGCTCCTCATCCGGCTCCTCGTCAGTTGCATAGCTCAGACATCCCAAACCGCCTCTCTGAACAATGGGCTCCTTAACAGCTGGAGCGATCAGCGGTTCTTTCTTCCCCAAACCGGTTCCTGCAACATCCAAAATAGAAGAATTGTCCTCCAATTTGCTCCCATTCTGGGGCGGAGGTGTCATAACAAGAATAGGCACAGGTAATGAAGGAGGAGTGTCAGTAATTACAACATAAGACTTACGAGTAGAAATCGCATTACAAGTCACAGGACACATAGCATCTTTCTTCCTATAAGTCTGGGCAAAACTAATGGACTGCTTCCCCACCTTAAAGGTTAGTGTCCCTGAACCAACATCAATAACTGCACCAGCAGTGTGCAAAAAGGGTCTACCCAAAATGATAGGGATATGGGCATCCTCGGGTATGTCTAACACAATAAAGTCAACTGGAAAGAAAAATTTTCCTATTTGCACAGGAATATCCCCTAGGACTCCTACGGGCTGGACTGCAGAACGATCAGCCATTTGCACTGTCATATTAGTGATCGCAAATCTAGTCAATCCTAATCTCCTAGCAAGACTCAAAGGCATGACACTAATGCTAGCCCCTAAATCACATAATGCCTTCTCAATTGAGAAGGTACCAATATTACAAGGGACTGAAAAGCTACCCGGGTCAGCTAACTTGTGTGGAGCAGTGTGAGCCAAATAAGAGCTAGATTCTTCAGTTAAATTAACAGACTCGACCCTATCAAGTTTCCGCTTCTTATTTAAAAGCTGCTTCATGAATTTCATATAAGCGGGAACTTGATTTTCCAACTCAAGAAAAGGTACTTGCACATTAAGACTATGAATGACATTTTTAAATTTTTCAAAATATACCTCATCCTTCGTTGGTACCAGCCTCTCTGGATATGGGGCTTGCAAAAGTAACTTAGCCCTCTCCTCTAGGTCTCTCATACCGGCATCGGTGGATTTAGGCTGAAAATCCACTACTTTATCCTTGTTATAGCTCGAACCTTCTTCAGTCCGTCTCAGGAATGAACCATTGACCGTCGTAGGGTCATACTTTGGAATCGGAACGGACCCATCGACATCTGGATGTTGCCTCGATAATTTCGGAGCCGTCATACCCCGAAACAAGATATAGTGGTAAGTATTCCCGCATGTCACGCGGGTGACCCGGGTTCGATCCCCGGCAACGGCGCCAAAATTTGATGTCTGTCGTTGTGTGCACCAAAAATAAAATTTATAAAACCAAACTACAACTAGCAAGCGGTAGTAAGAGTCGATCCGCAGGGAGGTAGGGAGATAATAGTTGTTATTAATTCTAGTCTAAGGGTAACAGTTGTGGGGGTTTTGATATGTATTAAAGCTAAGTCTAACAACATAAACTAAATAAAAAAATGAAAGTATATAAGGAAGGTAAACAATGGTAAAAGAACTGCTAAGACGGTCGGTTCACTATAGCTGCGATGGCACATAATCCTAGGTAAGTCCGAAATACAGTCGTGTAGGATGGGTAAAACAAGTCCTCTCGGTCCAAGTTAACTAGTAGCTCCTTTCGGCCTGTGCTACTAGTCCCTAAGACTCACTAATGCTAGCTCTCGCCCCGATTAGTGATTCCTAAAGCCTAAATTACATTATCTTTCGTTCTCAGCAATTAAGTCGTCTTAATTCGTTAATTAATGCCCTTCCCTATCTTTCGATCTACGGGTTGATCAAAACTAAGCATCTAACAAGTCTCCTCTCGGTCTCATTGTTAAATATTGCACTTAACGAATTATACGGTGCTAATCAGACACGAAGTCAGTCGATCGACCAGCTACCCTAGTCGATCGACTAACCGGCTCAGTCGACCGACTAGTTAAGCCAGTCGATCGACCAAGCCCTAATGCGGGGTACCAATTCTAATGCCATCTACGACATAGATCCCCTACATCTTAGCACGGGGTGTTTAGCTACACATATTAGCGATAATAATAACAGTAAAATTAACAACTAAAGCAAATGAACTCATAATTGAATTAACTAAACAAATAATCAACATGAAACGATAAATTGGCTTTGGGAAAACTAAACTAGCAAGAACTAAACTACGGAAGAAATAAAAGTAAACTGAAATTAAGGAATAGAGTTACCGAAGCAAAGGAATAAGCAATGAATCCGAAAGTAAGATGAGAACTTTGTTGAGAATTCTAACTACGAATAACTAATGTATTATAGGAACTAAATTAAACTAAGCTAATGAATGATAGATGTCAAGCAGCAGGTAAAGTTACGTTATATAGGAAAATAACATAACCTATTCCTAAACCTAATAACAATTGGGCTTCGGTCTCTCGTCTTTTAAATTGCGCATCAGCTTGTGGGGTGGTCGATCGACCACTTGGAACAGTCGATCGACCACAGGCGCTGTACAGTAATGCATTCTGACATTTCCTGCAGCGCGCACCGATTTTAAAACAGCTGCCATTTCTTCGTTACTTGGTCAAATCATGCGTTCTACACGCCGTTGAAAAGCTAAGAGGATAAGCTTTCACCTCCAATTAGAATCACTCGATTATCTGCTCTAGAACTCGAGATATAGGCATCTGAATAAGGCTGCAATGTCGAGAAGCATTCTGACAATCTATAGACCATGTAGGTCAGTCTATAGACCACTGTAGCTGGTAATCCGCTTCTAAAACTCTCGCAAATACATCTTTCAGGCCTTAAAATGCGCACCAAGTTCATATCTCGAGTCACTACTCCATGTCGAATGCAATGCTAATTACTTAGGGACGGATTTGGCCCGATTTCCGCTGGATTCTTCACATTTCGGCAATATTATACAAAAACACGAAAGTAGACGGAAATAGGGAAAATAGTAGCATAAACTACATAAATGAGCTCTGAAATGCGTGTAAAATAGGATGTAAAACATCATATAAATGACACGCATCAGTGCACTCGATCGAGTAAGGGCTACTCGATCGAGTACCCTACGCAGTTCTCAACACTGTCCAATTTTCGTAAAACGGTCATATCTCACTCGTTTCTTGGTCATTTTGGGCGTGTGATCTATCGTTAGAATCGTAAGAGAACAAGCTATCATCCCCAAGTGTTATCACATCAATATCTTATATACATATAAAGTTATAACAGTTTAAAGACAACTTCTTTGTAATCGAAAAACATGACTGCTTGATTTTTTCTTCCAAACAACTTAAACAACAACAAAGTAAACAAAACCAACTCGATACTTGTAAAACCAGTATCCCTAATCACATGTTACTATCTATAAAAGCCAAACAATAACATCCATCATGCTCATACCATATTTAACTTACCAATCATGTACTACCCGCATGCCTTTAAATTAATAACTTTTCGCAACAAAATATACGTATATAACACAACATTTCCTATTCACATGTTACTATTATGACACATTATAAATCATTCAACATGCAACATGATCATCCACAACATTTTATCATTTACATCTACTTCACCTTTTCCACCACATTCTCCATTCCACCACAATCATTCATCCAACATTTTCATATGACATACTCATCCAACATACTCAATTGAACATTAGAAAACAAATATCGACCCCATGACACCCCATAGTGACCGGTTCAAAGTTGTAGGGTGAGTTCACGACTTTAGAACATCTCCCAAGTCTTTGCATTAGCTCCTAACAACTCCTACACATGTTCATTTTAGTTTGACTCCCTAGGTTCATTAGGTTCATTTGTTACAGGTTCCAAAATCGTCGCTTTGATACCACTTTGTAACACCTCCATACACCAAGGTGCCTTACCAAGACCACCTAATGCATGGAAGTGCTACCATCTCGGTTACCTGAGGCAATGTATATCAAATTGACCATAAAAGAACATACTTAAATAAATGAGTTTAAGTGATTACATAACCAAAATCCCAAAACTGTAAAGTGAAATACATATGTTCCAAAATATCAAAACCAACTGAAAGAAATATAAGTTTATCGACTCAGCGGAAGACTCTAATGACACGTGGTGACTCGATCCCAGCTATCCCTCGTGCAGTCCGTCTCATACCTGCTCAATAACTGCTTACCATCCCCGAATGGATCACCACGGTTTTTAAAACAATTAAACGGGGTCAGTTACCGATTACACAATACAAGTTAAAAAATATCAACAATACATACAATCATCCAACTCCGTCACATCTCCAATCACTTGACTAGCCAGAAGGTCTAGTCCTGCCGGATTACGGCCACAACTAGTAATCCTCGCCGCCAGTGGGGGACCGCAGCCGTACCCACCAAATCCCCGCTCATCAACACCTAGCGAAAACCCAAGTTCCTTAATGTGCACATACCCCTTGTGACGGAAACCACAATGGGGCGAATTAAGGGCATAAAGCCACTCCCGCAAGTGACTCCACTCAACCGAGAACACACCTCGCGAACCAAAGACAAACACAACCAACCAACTATGTGATGCCCGTCGTTGTGTGCACCAAAGATATATTTATAATTCCAAACTACAACTATAGCTAGTGGCAGTCAGGGTCGAACCACAAGGAGGCGATGCAATCAATAGTTGTCCGATTTTAGTCTTTAAGGTAACAAGTATTGGGGTTTGATTTGATTTGGTCTATAGCTAAAGGCAATAAAAGACAGTGAACTAATTAAACGGATGAAATCAAGAATTAAAAGGGTGCTAAGATGGTCGGTTCACTATAGTTTCGGCGGCAGTATACTAGGTAGGTCTAAAACAAACACGTGAGACGGGAAAATAAGAAGTCTTCTCGGTCCATTTTTACAGGTAGCATATTTCGATCTCGCTACAGGTCCCTAATATCACTAATACTAACTTTCGTCCTGAAAAGTGACTAAAAAGGCTAAATTAACTCATCTTTCGATCTCATTATTCTAGTCGTCTTAATTAGGTAGGCTATCTCCCTTCCCTATCTTTCGATCTTAACTGGGTCGGTCAAATCCTAGGCATTTAACTAGTCGCGTGCACTCGATTCGTCAAACATAGCAATTTAATTAATTAAAACGAAGATAACCTCACGTGGTCGGTCGATCGACCAGGTAGGCCAGTCGATCGACCAAGGCGCGATTCGGGTCTACTATTCTAATGCCGCCTACTTCTACAGATTCCCTACATCCTAGCACAAGGTATTTAGCTACTCATGACTATGGTGAAAACAACAATAAGGTTAAGGAATAAAACTACTAAATTCATGCTTGAAATAATTAAATAAACAAATAACATAGGACGATAAATTGGTTTTGGGAGATCTAACCTAGCAATTCTATACTACGAATGAAAGCAAACAAACTGAATATTAAAACAGATGAATACCGTGTAGAGGATTTGCAGAAGAAAGATCAAAACCGAATGCGAAACGAAACTTTATTAACGGAAATAACTTAAACTAATGTATGTGTGGAACTTTATGAATAAACTGAATTAAAGCTTGATAAAAACTAGATGATTATTCTGAAAATTAAAGCTACGTTATATAGGAATACAACGTAGTTCTTATTCCAAAACCTAATGTACAATGGGCTTCTAATTTCTCGATCTTTTAATTCACGCAGATTAGCGGTGTGGTCGATCGACCACTGTGACCGGTCGATCGACTGAACTATGCTCAACAGTAGCTTTTGTTTGTCGTGCGTTGGTCGATCGACCACACAGGCCAGTCGATCGACTGCTTTAGCTGATAGTTCGCTTCTAATTCTTCATAAAATTGTCTTTCAGGCCTCGAAATGCGCACCAAGCTCGTTCCTTGGGTAAATACTTCATGTCAAATGCAATGCAAGGTACTCGGGGACGGATTTAGCTCAATTTCTACTCGTTTCCGCTTAAATCTGCAATATTACATAAAAATACGAAAGTAGACGAAATGGGGCAAACAATAGCATAAAACTACATAATTGAGCTCTGAAATGCGTGTAAAATGAGGTGTAAAACATCATATAAAAGACACGCATCACTATGCAACAACAATCACCAATTACCAATTCCAATACAACATAGATCAACAACAGTAAACAACCAACACAATCAACCAACATCTAATACAATGTAATCGATAACTGAGTAGGGAAACCCTACCTGGAAAAGCAATCACCAAGATCGTCACAATCAGCTAATCAAAACCGTTCTTTTACGAAATCACCTCTTATCAATCACACAATCATACAGTTACCATCTAACAATCACAATACTCCCAAACCCCCCAAAATACCCAATTAGGGTTTCAACCAAAATCAATGACACGATATAAAAATCATACTAGAAGCTTACCCACAATGCGACGGTCTCAACGGTGTAAAGAACTCAACGATCCGACGACTCTAGCCCTTAGGATTTGATAGCAATGAGAGAAGGGAAAGTTACGTAACTTTTATCTTGTGTAAATTGTTTAGAAATAGTGAAAAAGTAAAAAGGAATTGATAAAATAACTTTATATATCATTCTCATGTTGCTATCAAAACCCGGCGAAAACAACCCGTAACCCGACTTACTCGATCGAGTAAGTCACCTACTCGATCGTGTGCCCCCAACTCGATCGAGTGCCAAGAGTACCCATCAGACAATACACTGTTTCGTAACCAAACCTCACTTACTCGACAGAGTATGTAATACTCCGTATTTATGGTCTTGGGGGTACTCTATCGAGTAGCCCTTACTCTGTCGAGTAAGGGTGTGTCGCAGAATAAAACAGTTTCTGACCTGATGGGTACTCGATCGAGTAGCTGGGGCACTCGATCGAGTAGGGGGGTACTCGATCGAGTACCTTGGGTACTCGATCGAGTGTCCCATTTATCGGGGTTTTTCTCGGGTTTTGTTAATTACGCGATTAGGGTATTTAAATCAATTCGTTTTTATTCTAAATCACTTTTACCAAAACCTAAAACCTGTTTAAGAGAGAAAGCGATCAGTCATCTTCCTAATCGCGTCCTTAACAATTCCGGAGTTCGGACGGTCGGATTGCATCGTAGTTTGTGTCGTTGGATTCCTTGCGTCGAGGGTAAGCTTCTAGCATAATTTTTATAACGTTTTGATAAGATTAGTGAAACCCTAATTTTAGTAATTGGGGGTTTTTGTGAATAAGTGATGGAATAGTAGTATTCGTATGTTTATGTTAGGAGGAGAGTTCATAGAGGAGGCGTTTTGAGACATTTGTAGATACCGAAATGCTTGTGTGCTTTCCGGGTAGGATTTCTACTCGTATTAGTCCCATAATGGGATATTGGTGATGTCTTTGTAGTTAGTTAATTGATTTGTTGATTGTAATTGTGTTTGTGATTGTGGTTGTGTTATTGATGGTTCTCGAGATGCGTTCTCGGCTGAGTGGGGTCACTTGCGGGAGTGATCTCACGCCCTAGTTTCGCCCTTAGTGGAACCCGCCACGAAAGGGGATGTGCACATTAATGGACGGGGTTATCGCGTCAAATACGATGAGCGGGGCTTAGGTGGGAACGGCTGCGGTCCCCCATGGGTAATGGGTCCCGGTGGACGATCGATGATTGAGACGGTTGGTTGGATGTGTGTGTGTGTGTGGCAGTTCGGCTGTCTGTTTGTCTTATTATTGTTATCTGTTTTGATTGTGTGATTAGTACTGACCCCGGTGTTGTTTTGAAAACCTGCGGTGATCCATTCGGGGATGGTGAGCAGATATTGAGCAGTTATAGAGATGATACGGGATATTTGGGATGGCCACGACTTGACGATAGAGTCTTCCTATTTGTAGTTTAGTTTTATTTACATTTCGGTTTGAGTAGACAGTTTGGAATAATGTATCGTACTATCGTTTGGGTTTCAAGGATTGTATTCATTCATTAAACGATTAATAATAATGTTGTTTCTTTATCATTTGTTGTTTGATTATCATACCTCGGGCAACCGAGATGGTGATGTCTCCATACCTGAGTGGTCCTGGTAAGGCACTCGGAGTATGGGGGTGTTACAAATGGTATCGAGCGACGATCCCGAAACCTCGTAACCAATGAACTTAATGAACGTAGAGAGTCAATTAAAATGAACCCGGGGTAAAAGTTCTAGGAGCTAGTGCAAAGGCTTGGGAGACGTCCTAAAGTCGCAAGGGGTCGCCCTACAACTTTGAACCGGTCACGTGGGGGAAAATGTGTTTGAGTCATGTGTGTGCTTAGTAACTTGTGCAACAAAGTGATGAATGTGATTGAATGTTTGGCGTTGAAATAGGAAGTTGAGCATTGAAAGAAAATAATGATATGTGGAACATGTTAATGAGATGATAACATGTTGGATGTTTATAATGTGGCTTTAATAGCATGATGAATTGATCTTATCGATAGTAGCGTAGATGCGTAGCGTATTTACTCTGTTATCATGTGATTTTATAAAGTTGGCATATTAGTATACGAATAATATGCGGGTATCTCTTACGTGTTGGGGGTACTTGATCGAGTGAGACTGACTCGATCGGGTAGGTTTTTGGCGATTTTGAGTCCGAATCGAGTTTTGGGGCACTCGATCGAGTAACTAGGGGTACTCGATCGAGTAGGGGTCACTCGATCGAGTAGCCTAGATACTCGATCGAGTGGGTTAGAGATCGAAGGTCATTTAGTTCGGAGTTTGGGTACTCGATCGAGTACATGGTGGCACTCGATCGAGTAGCCCTTTACTCGATCGAGTGGGTTTGGATACTCGATCGAGTGGGTTCTGGGCAACGCGTGTTCGTGTTTTGAGGTTTAGTACGCGAGTTTATGTTTATCCCTTTCTTCTATAGCTTCAAGATGCCGCCCAAGAGAAATGCCTTGTACGCGAGAGCTGAGCTTATGACTACGGATGACATCGTTAAGATGTTGGAACATCAAGACGCCCTTACGGAGACCCTGAAGAGAGTGAATGAAGACAAGGATAAGAGTAAGGAGAAGGAGGTTGACCATGCTAAAGTCAGCCTCTATATCGCGAGGTTTAACCCGAAGGAGTACAAGGGGGTTGAGGAGCCTAACCACCTTGATAGTTGGCTGAGGGAGATGGAGAACATACTAGATTTAGTTCGTTTGTCCGATGAGATGAGGGTGGATCAGCTGCATTTTATCTCGAGGAGGGAGGCGGCAAGTGGTGGGACTCGGTGAAAGTGAGTGCCAAGGAGTTATATACCAACCAGGGGTTACCTGCTATACCTTGGGAGGAGTTTTAGAGGGGTCGTGAGGAAGGAGTTCGTGCGAGCATGTGAGGAGTAAGTTGAGGGAGGAGTTCGATAAGTTTAAGATGACGGCTGAAATGTCGGTGGCTGAGTACTACAGACAGTTCAATGAGAAATCCAGATATGCTGAGGACATGGGTTTGAGTGAGGAGAATCTTGCTCTGAGGTTTGAGAGAGGGCTAACCACGACAATCATGGATAAGTTACCCGTGGGAGTCCTTGCGATGTGAAGGAAGCGTACGAGAGGGGTGGGAGAGCGAGAGATTAGTGGAGATGGCTAAGGAGAGGTTAGGTGGAGAGAAGAGGAAGTCCGAGAGCGAGGGTGGTGGCCAATCTAATTTCAAGAAAGGCAACCACAATCAATCTAAGGGATTTTCTTCCGGGTCCGGGTTTAGTCTTTGGAGCATCCTTTGGGAGAGGTCGTGGAAGTGTGAGCAAAGTGGGAGTGACTGCCGGTTGTGGTGGCGTAGGCCACAAGAGACATGAGTGCACAAGTGCACCGGGATCTTTCCGGAGACTGCGCAGAGCTTCGCGAGCAAATGACCGGCGGGATCATGGCCAAACCGTGGAGGTCGAGCTACCAGAGTGGAGGCAACCGCAACGGCGGTAATTCTTATCGAAGACGCCGATGAACAACAACAACAATCAAGGGTCGGGTGCTAAGCCGACCGCATCGCCCGATCTTGTCCGGGGAGGTGGGGGCGGAAGTCAAGTGGCAAGCTGTTCATGATGGACAAGAAAGCAGCTGAGGAGGACGAGCACGTTATCACCGGTACATTTCTTGTTAATGGCGTTCCTACGTTTGTTTTGTTTGATTCGGGGGCTTCTCTGTCGTTTGTGTCTTCGAGTCATGTAAAGCGATTGGGTTTGAGGGTATATGAGTCCGTTAGGGAGCAAGTTTTCATACCTTCGGGTGAGTCCGTATCGTGTGGGAGGTTGTTTAGAGATGTATCTTTGATAGTTGGGCAAGTCGACTTCCCTGTAGACTTGCTAGAGTTTCCTTTTAACGGTTTTGAGATGATAGTTGGGATGGATTGGTTAGGAAAGTATAAAGCTAAGATAGACTGTCATCAAAAGAGAGTATCCCTACGAGGTCCTAAGGGAGTTAGTGTGTCTTACCGTGGGTTTCTAGTCAAACCCAAAGTTAAGTTGATTGCAGCTGTCGCTTTGAAGTCGTATCTGAGGAAGGGATGTCCTCTGATTCTGTGCCATGTGAGAGATGATCGGATAGAGAGCCCGGCAATTGAGGAGATACCAGTGGTGGGAGAGTATGCAGATGTCTTTCCAGAGGAGATTCCGGGGTTACCACCGCAGAGGGAGATAGATTTCACCGTTGAGTTGAAGCCAGGGACGGGGCCAATCTCTAAGGCACCGTACCGCATGGGTCCTAAGGAGATGGAGGAGCTTAGGAAGCAGTTGGATGAGTTGATAGAGAAGGGATACATTAGACCAAGTGTATCGCCGTGGGGAGCACCAGTTCTTTTCGTGAAGAAGAAGGATGGAACTTTGAGGTTATGCATAGATTAGGGGAGTGAACCGTGTGACGATAAAGAACAAGTATCCTTTGCCAAGGATAGATGACCTGTTTGATCAGTTGAGTGGTGCAACGGTCTTTTCTAAGATCGATTTGAGGTCAGGGTACCATCAGGTGAAGATTAGAGATGTGGACATACCGAAGACAGCCTTCACGTCGAGGTATGGCCACTATGAGTATGTGGTGATGCCGTTTGGGTTGTCCAATGCGCCGGCAGTGTTTATGGATTTGATGAATAGGATCTTTAGACAGTACTTGGACCAGTTCGTGGTGGTGTTTATCGATGATATCTTAGTCTACTCAAAGACTAAGGAGGAGCATGAGGAGCATCTGAGGATCGTGTTGCAGACGTTGAGAGATCATGAGTTGTATGCTAAGTTGTCCAAGTGTGAGTTTTGGTTGGAGAAAGTTGCTTTTCTGGGGCATGTAATCTCTAAAGATGGGGTAGCTGTGGATCCGGCGAAGATTGAGGCAGTGACAAAGTGGGAAGCGCCGAAGAATGTTCTTTGAGGTTAGGAGTTTCTTGGGTTTATTTGGATACTACGGGCGGTTCGTGAAAGATTTCTCCAAGATAGCTAGACCGATGACGGCGTTGATGAGGAAAGAGAAAAGGTTTCGTTGGGATGAGAGTTGTGAGACGGCGTTCCAAACATTAAAGGAGCGTTTGACCACAGCTCTTGTCCTAGCATTACTGAAGGAAGCGAGAATTTCGAGGTTTATACAGATGCCTCGAAGAATGGGTTGGGATGTGTGTTGATGCAGAATGGTAAAGTGATCGCCTATGCTTCTAGGCAGTTGAAGCCTTACGAGGAGAATTACCCTACTCATGACCTGGAGTTGGGTGCAGTGGTGTTTGCTCTCAAGATTTGGAGACATTACCTTTATGGAGCAATCTTTAAGGTATTTTCTGATCACAAGAGTCTCAAGTACATCTTCACGCAGAAGGAGTTGAACATGAGACAGAGGAGGTGGATGGAGTTGATTGGTGATTACGACATGGATATCATCTACCATGAAGGAAAGGCCAACGTTGTAGCTGATGCTTTGAGTAGGAAGAGTGTACATTCTTTGTGTACAGCTCTATCTTTGATGAGACTGAGGGATGAGGTAGCGAGCTTTGGGATTCACATGTTGCAGAAAGGAGAGGCTATGGGGGATATGACAGTACATATGGAGTTCTATGATGATATTCGAGGTAAGCAGGCTTTGGATCCTAAGATAGTGGAGTGGAGAGCTGGAGTAGAGAAAGGGACGGTGTCCCGGTTTTCCATTCATACAGATGGTAGTTTGAGGTTTGATGGTAGGTGGTGTGTTCCTAATGACGAGGAGTTGAAAAGGACAATCATGACGGAAGCGCATTGCACACCATATTCAGTTCATCCGGGTGGAGACAAGCTTTATAAAGATTTGAAGAAAACGTTTTGGTGGCCTGGGATGAAGAAAGAGACAGCTGAGTTTGTGTCCCGTTGTTTGACATGCCAGAGAGTAAAAGGGGAACAGAGAAGACCACAAGGTAAGGTTCAGTCCTTGGAGGTGCCTGAGTGGAAGTGGGAATCCATTTCCATGGATTTCATTGTGGGTTTACCTAAGAGTCAACAAGGTAACAATATGATTTGGGTGATAGTAGATCGTCTGACCAAGTCAGCTCACTTTGTTCCAATGAAAGATACATGGACTAAGGCACAATTGGCTATGGCCTATCGAAAGAACGTGCTTAAGTTACATGGAGTCCCTAAGGACATAGTGTCTGACAGAGATGCGAGGTTTATATCAAGGTTTTGGAAGGAGTTGCAGGAATCGTTGGGAAGTGACTTTGAAGATGAGTACAGCATTTCATCCCTGCGACAGATGGGCGGACGAGAGAACAATCAAGACCTTGGAGGATATGTTGAGAGCGTGTGTGATGGACTTCGGTGGTAGCTGGGAGCAGAGATTGGACTTGATAGAGTTCTCTTACAATAACAGCTATCACACTAGTATTGGTATGGCACCGTTTGAGGCTTTGTATGGGAGGAGATGTAGAAGTCCAATCTGTTGGGACGACAATCTTTGGCAAAGTGGTTTTAGGACCAGAGATGGTACATGAGATGGTGGAACAGATTAAGATGATCAGGGAACGGATGAGAGCGGCTCGGGATCGACGAGAAGAGTTATGCGAGATCTACATCGACGAGACATAGAGTTTCAAGTTGGGGACAAAGTTCTTCTGAAAGTGTCTCCTATGCGCGGAGTTATGAGATTTGGGAAGAAAGGCAAGCTAAGCCAGAAGTTTATAGGGCCTTATGAGATCTTAGAGCGAGTTGGAGAAGTGGCTTATCGTTTGGCGTTACCGGCTGCTTTGGAGAGAGTACATAATGTGTTTCATGTATCGCAGCTGCGGAAGTATGTGAGTGACCCGTCACATGTGTTGGAAGCAGAGAGCTTAGAGCTGGATGAATCTTTATCGTACCTTGAGATGCCTAAGCAGATCCTAGACCGAAAAGTTAGAAAGACCAGGAGTGGTGAGACAGTTTTGCTTAAGATCCTTTGGTCTAACCATGAGACTGAGGAAGCTACATGGGAGGCGGAGGATATCATGAAAGAGCGTTACCCTTTCCTTTTTGATCAGGTATGTATGGTTACGGGGACGTAACCTTGTTTCTTTTAGGGGGGTAGGAGATGATCGCGAGAGTTTTTAAGAGTGTTTACACCCCTTGTATATGTTGTGTCGGTATGTTGTCGGGATAAGTTGGGTTGGGTAGCATGTTTTACGTTGTGTTTATTTTGACCTTCGAGTCGGGAAGCTTATGGGAGTACCTTTGTTTGGTAGTGGTTTGAACCGGGGGACGAAGTTCCTTTTAAGGAGGGAAGACCGTAATACTCCGTATTTATGGTCTTGGGGGGGTACTCTATCGAGTAGCCCTTACTCTGTCGAGTAAGGGTGTGTCGCAGAATAAAACAGTTTCGACTGATGGGTACTCGATCGAGTAGTGGGGCACTCGATCGAGTAGGGGTACTCGATCGAGTACCTTGGGTACTCGATCGAGTGTCCGGTTTATCGGGGGTTTTCTCGGGTTTTGTTAATTACGCGATTAGGGTATTTAAATCAATTCGTTTTTATTCTAAATCACTTTTACCAAAACCTAAAACCTGTTTAAGAGAGAAAGCGATCAGTCATCTTCCTAATCGCGTCCTTAACAATTCCGGAGTTCGAGACGGTCGGATTGCATCGTAGTTTGTGTCGTTGGATTCCTTGCGTCGAGGGTAAGCTTCTAGCATAATTTTTATAACGTTTTGATAAGATTAGTGAAACCCTAATTTTAGTAATTGGGGGTTTTTGTGAATAAGTGATGGAATAGTAGTATTCGTATGTTTATGTTAGGAGGAGAGTTCATAGAGGAGGCGTTTTGAGACAGCTGTAGATACCGTCTGCTTGTGTGCTTTCCGGGTAGGATTTCTACTCGTATTAGTCCCATAATGGGATATTGGTGATGTCTTGTAGTTAGTTAATTGATTTGTTGATTGTAATTGTGTTTGTGATTGTGGTTGTGTTGTTGATGGTTCTCGAGATGCGTTCTCGGCTGAGTGGGGTCACTTGCGGGAGTGATCTCACGCCCTAGTTTCGCCCTTAGTGGAACCCGCCACGAAAGGGGATGTGCACATTAATGGACGGGGTTATCGCTCGTACGATGAGCGGGGCTTAGGTGGGAACGGCTGCGGTCCCCCATCGCGTGGCTGGTCCAGTGGACGATCGAGTGATTGAGACGGTTGGTTGGATGTGTGTGTGTGTGTGGCGGTTCGGTTTGTCTGTTTGTCTTATTATTGTTATCTGTTTTGATTGTGTGATTAGTATGCGACCCCGGTGTTGTTTTGAAAACTGCGGTGATCCATTCGGGGATGGTGAGCAGATATTGAGCAGTTATAGAGATGATACGGGATATTTGGGATGGCCACGACTTGACGATAGAGTCTTCCTTTGTAGTTTAGTTTTATTTACATTTCAGTTTGAGTAGACAGTTTGGAATAATGTATCGTACTATCAGTTTGGGTTTCAAGGATTGTATTCATTCATTAAACGATTAATAATAATGTTGTTTCTTTATCGCTGTTGTTTGATTATCATACCTCGGGCAACCGAGATGGTGATGTCTCCATACCTGAGTGGTCCTGGTAAGGCACTCGGAGTATGGGGGTGTTACAGAGTAAGCCTTACTCGATAGAGTACCCAACAACACATAAAACCGTAGTATTACACCACCAGCGATTTGGTTTTGCTTATACACCTCGTTTAAATTGATGGAGGAGAAGCTTTATTTGATTATTGAAGAAAATATATGAAGATGTGAAATGACACAAAACGAAAACAAATGAATTGAGGAATGAGAAGCAAATGAATTAGGGAAATTTATTATATGGATTTGGGGATCTAGGGTTTCTTAATTGAATTGGGAAAATGTTGTGTTATTTGGGCGATAAATTGGAAAAAATGTAATGTTAGTGTAATTAAATAGGGGCAATCTTGGTATTTTGCCTAAATCGTCATTTAACAAGTCGGAAGTTAAGAAAAACCATGCTCGGGATAAAAATATGGTGGTAATCGAGGAATATACACTAAAATTGGGGGGTTATTTATAAAAAACCAAATACGTGGTGGTAATTTCTAAAAATACGTGGTGGTTATTTGTAATTTTTCCTAAAAGAAAATACAAGGAAGGAGATTACCAGGCATAAGCATACAAGTTCCTCCAAACCAGCTGTAGCAATGGGGAAAAAATAGTGACCAACTACTGGACATCTCAATCATCATTAGCACGAGAATCAAGACCAAAAACCCAGACTACTCGATCGAGTCAGCCAACACTCGATCGAGTGTCTATAAGACGGACAGTTCTGTAGTAAATCAACACTCCATAACGGCATAATCAAGGTAGCTAAGCGCCTTCAATAGTAGATAAAAAATATGCACATGTGCTACACAAAGGCATAAGTAGCACCAATAGATAATGCAAACATAGAAAATTAACACTAAATAGTGTTTGGGCTCATCAAACTCAAAATCTAGAATAAAAGGTAGACATGATTGTTCACTACCTTCTACCTTGTCATTTATGCTAAAAGAATGTACTACCTCACCTACAAATGGAGCAGTCACATCTTCATGTACCTCATGGACGGGTTTTTCTTTAAATATCTCAGCCTCCAGGGCATCTAATTCCGCTTCCAAATCGACTCTTTCAACGAAGCTGCATACCATCTCAGGATGGGGCTCATCTCCATAGATTAACCATTCTATCTCATCCACTTCCTTATTCCATGGCCTTGACGTAATAGCAGGAGCGTCAGGCGGATCCTTGTCCAAACATAAAGCAAAGCATTCATCAAAATTAGGATCAACAATGTCAATCACACTACAGGTAGCTTCTAACTCAGGATGTCGCGATGCTTTGTCAAGATTAAAGATGATAGTGTCATCCCGAAAAGTCAAGGTAAGACTCCCGTTCCTAACATATATGACCGCCTCAGCTGTGTGTAGGAATGGTCGTCCTAAAATAATAGGAACTCGGGAATCCTCAGCCATATCTGTTATTACAAAATCAACTGGGATAATGAATTTTTCAACTCTAACTAGCACATCTTCTAAGATACCTATAGGGCACTTAACAGATCTGTCAGCCATTTGCAGGGTCATATTAGTACATTTTAACTTAGTCATGTTAAGTTGTTTGCATATTTTATATGGCATGACACTAACACTTGCCTCTAAGTCACACAAGGCATTATCAATAGCTAAAGGACCAATATTAGAAGGAATAGAAAAACTCCCTGGATCCTTAAGCTTAGGTGGAGAGCGAGATTGTAGCGCAGCACTGCATTCTTCAGTAAATGCAACCGTCTCCACTTCATTGAAAGGCCTCTTCTTTGTTAATATCTCTTTCAGGAACTTTGCATAGGCCAGCACTTGAGTGACTAATTCAATAAATGGTATACTAACTTGTAGACTCTTCACCACCTCCATAAACATCCCAAACTGCTGATCTAGCTTAGTTTTGTACTGTCTTTGCGGAAATGGTAGTGCAATTTTAAAGAGCTCGTCCTCTTTCTTCTTATTCTGGATGTTAGAATTAACTTCATCAGGTACAAGGGATACTCGATTGAGTGTCTTTCTGACATCGTTCAATTTGCTCTCGAGTTTAAATTTCAGCTTCTACATTAGTGGTCACTCGATCGAGTTTTAGCACTATTCGATCGAGTGACTTATTAATAGCACCAGAATTCTCATTAACAGTAGCAGAATCACCATCAGGTATGGACACTCGATCGAGTTTTTTGGAACTCGATCGAGTGTTTTGCGGTTTAGCTGCTGTTTCGTTTTTCTTCATACCCTGGAACTCATACTCATTGACACCATTCTTCCCACTACCTTCATCAACCGGCATCACCGGTCCTTGATATGAAGTACCACTCCTCAATGAAATAGCGTTAACCTGTTCATGTGCTTGTTTACCTTGAGGAGGAAGAACGTCGGGTTGTCTACTCGAATTTTGGCTTGAAAGTTGAGCAATTTGATTATCCAAGATCTTATTGTGAGCCAACAGTTGAGTAATCAAAGATTCTTGCTTTTGTGAAGCCATTATCTGTTGTTGGAGCATTGCCTTTTCAGACATGTCATTGCTCGGAGCTTAAGGAGGAGGTTGCATTTGTTGGAAATTTTGACCTCCTTGGTTCTGTCTAACAAAGGTGCCCGGCTGATTTCCTCTATTCTACATATGCGTTGTTCACATTCTGGCTCCTTTCAGGGATGAAATTAGAATAAGGAGTACCTTGCTTGAAAGACTGAAAGGCATGAACTTTCTCTATGGTACTCATACACCTTGCTGCACTATGACCGTTAATTCCACATCTTTCATAAGGCACTTCCTGTTGGATCATGGCATGAATCGTCTGCTGCTTACCCAAGGACTAAGATGTCTTCAATTCGGCTATTTGGGCAGTCAAGGCCTCTAACTGTACTGCAACGGCATTATCCGAATCACCCCCTCTTGTACTTCATCTGGGTTACCATACTTAGCAGTGTGAGTAGCTATCTCCTCTATCAATTTCCAAGCGTTGGAATCATTGGTATTATTCTGAAATCTCCCATTGGTAGAAGAGTCAAGTAAAGCTCTATGATCGTCATATAACCCATTATAGAATTGATTGCACAAAAATCAAGTCTGAAAACCATGATGTGGAACAGAACGAACTAGTCTTTTGAAGCAAACCCATGCCTCATTAAGGTCTTCAGTGGGACCTTGTTTAAATCTTGTAATCTGACTTCTAAGAGCATTGGTCTTCTGTAGTTGGAAATATCTCTTGTAGAATGCAAGAGCCAAAGTGTTCCAATCTATGACACCATGAGCTTCCATATCCAAATCACTTACCACTCGGTCGCACCATCTCGCAAGGAAAAAGGGAAGAGTACCTGCTTCACTTGGTCTTGAGTTACTCAAGCAGATAGCGGAATTGAGCAACAATAATCAGTAAATTTCTCCATGTGCTTAGCAGGGTCCTCAAAAGCACCTCCACCAAACATATTTCGCTCCACCAGGTTGATGTAGAAGGGGCGAATCTCGAATGTGCCATTGTCTGTAGTGGGTAGCTTGAATCCTTTAGGGATGGATGCAAGAGTAGGCTCTAAATGACTGGCTAGAGTAGGCATCTTGACTGGAATAGGAACTGGAATATCAGTGGCAGAAACGGGCTTGTCCTCTTCAAAGGACGAATTTTCTGCGAATTTAAAGTGCTTGTAGTTGACGTCAAGTGTACTCAAGTCTTCCACCTGACTGATTTCTCTCTGAAAATTTCGTCTATACCGAAAATTCTTCTCTGGTTCGGGATCAAAAGGTACAATCTCCGACCTGTTAGACCTGGGCATACACAAAACTAACAAGAAAAATATCAAACGGTCTCAAGGAACTGAAGTTCCCTGAGAGAAAAAGACAAATTAAAATAAAAATAAACAGAAAATAATTGCGTCCCCGGCCACGACGCCATGATTCGTTTTGCGCACGTGCTCTGTTTGTTACATTTATCCCTCCGTCCTTTATTTCAAGCCAGGGGAAGAACTCTTTAACTCCTAGCATGAGCCTCTAAGAATAAATAGGAGAACTCATCTTTATTTACCTTCGAAAGCGAAAAAAGAGAACTTTATCTTCTTTATTTGTTCAAATTCAAAAAATAACTTAAGACTTTAAATCATCTGAATTTACCATGTGACACCCCGCTATAACGCGGAAAATATAACTAATAAATTCAAGCGGAAATTAGGAATTTTTTTGAAACTTTTAAAGTTTAAAGCGCGGGTTCATTAAAACCTAAAACATAACTAGAGAATGCGGAAATAAATATTTAAATTATACAAACATGGTAGTCAAGGTGAGGGAAAATATATCCCTCGAATGACAAATGATAAAAGGTGAATCTAAGCAATTCTACTAAACCGACTACTAGTCCAAGGTGCTCGCTAGCTCACACGTCTAAACCCCACAAATGCATCTTCACAAACCTGTCATTCATGTAAACATGAAAGCCACAGTCAGTGGGGAGTAACTCAGGGTTCTCCCAGTCACATTATGTCAAAACGAACATAACAAAGAACAAGAACAAATAATCATATTAGATAAGTTATGAGTGAATCGACTAATAACTAAACATGGGATCATACGTGTTTAAACCAACAAGGATAAAAGAAATGATGGAATAAACAAGTAAGTAAGGCATAAGCAACAATAAAATAAATGGAGAAGAAAGACAAGGAAACAGACACGACCACTTAGCCACAAGCAAGTATTTCAAGGAGATATGACCAAAGCAGCCATCCAACTAATGCAAGACATTTATAACTCTTAGACTATAATTTCCCCAGGTAGGACTACGATAATAATACGGTCCTAGTCTAAATCTGCAGATTCTCGGGTGTACATCCCGATTCGACGTGCGCCAGCATAGCACGCACCCAAGACTCGACTACTAAGGAGACCGAGTATCCCAATCGCCAGAACAGCACGAAAGTGGCGGAAAGACTAAGATAAGACTCACTTGCCAGAACAGCACAAGTAGCCAAAGCCGTACTTGCCAGAACAGACAAGTAGGCCCAAACCGTACTTGCCAGAACAGCACAAGTAGGTCAAACCCGTGCTTGCCAGAACAACACAAGCAGGGCAAAAAATGTATGTCAAGCATATACGATAGTACTATGGCATTTCTACAAGAGTACGACTCTTACAAGTAATTATTTATAATAATCTTTTCATACTTGTAACACAAAAATAAATATTTCATTTCATATTTAAACATGCCGGTTAAATAAAATATAACAAGCGATAATGAATAATTTACGTTATGTGAAATCTACAGAATAAATGTGACCAACTCAAGCGACTCATTTATGAGCCCATCAAACAAGTCATAAAAACCCAATACTTGAAGTCATAGGAAATCCATCAAGTTAATCATGCAAAGTCCAACCATGTAATTATGTTAAGTCCAACATTTAAAACATAACAAACCCAAAAGAAGGAAGTATGTAAATTCTCCATATAAATTATAGTGAACCCAATTTATAAAATATAATGAGCAGTAGGTGAATAAACGTTACATTTCTCATTCACATGTTACTTGAACAAAGTATAAATAACCGATAACAAATGAATTAACTAATACGGAACACGAGGCAAAACGTAAACAAACCAAAATCCGAACTACCTATAAGCATATACGAGTCAACAAGGGAAAACTTTGGTCATGATACGAATAAAAAGCATAAACAACCATCATACACAAAGGATATATATATTTATAGAACTTGAAACGGTAAAACGGGCACCATTTACTCATACGGACTCCGAATCGAGTGATTCAAGTGGCTAAACCACCTAATTTTTTGACGCCGTTCCATCTGTCATATTTTCAGTAGCATTGGAAGTCGCACCAGTCAGATACGACGGGTTCCAGGCCAACACGGGTCACCCAAAATAGTCTCAAAAATGCAACTTTAGCAAGCTAAATGGAACCGTCTCAAAACTGAAACTTTAAGCAAGTAATGATACTAGTGACATATAAAAACAACCACATCTAATTACCCGTCTCATAAGAAGGCCAAAGATACCATCTTTACTCAATTTAAGCAAGTAAAACCTTGTATAAATCCATCTTAAGCAACTACACATATAATCTCATAAGAATTACAATTACTAGCTTATAACAACAAAACATAACATATAAACATACAAATGACATAATACCGAGTAACCCATCACCGTTACCTCATTATTTCTTCAAAATGCAAGATTCCGACTCAAAACCATGCCGGTTGCCCAAAAGGAAGCTCAAGAACCGAGTTCCCAAGTAAGACCTTGAAAATCGTGCCATAAAAGTCACGGCCAGCAGCAAGGGTGAGGGAAAGTCAAGATCTTTCTTACCTAGGAAGATGGAGGGCGAGGAGAGGAAGAGATAGGCGCAAAAATCGTTGAAAACCGATAAGAAACGAAGGTTTTATGGCCATTTTAATGAATGAGGTGGAAGTTGTGTAACAATGGTGTTTTATGTTTGTTTGTTGAGGAAAGTTGCTGAAATTTTAGAGTAGAAGGAAGAAGATAGGGTTTTGAGTGTAGGATTGGTGGAGGGGAAGAAATAAAAGAAAGGCCCAATGGTCATCCTAAGCCCAAAACCTTAAATTGAGTCGATTTTCCACTAAAATACGTTTTAAACCTATTACAAACTTAAGACGGATATTTTTATTAATATTAACATTATTATACATGTAAAGCCGCATTTTTATAAAAACGGATTTAAAATATAAATAAAATAATAAAATGGCTAATTAAATTATCAATGCTAACACAGAAAATTCGTAGGTGTTACATACCAAGTTTTTTATTTCCTCTAGTAATAGTCATATAGTTAACTAAATCATAACCCCAAAGTGACTACTTTACTTTACACTCTTTTACACTTTAATTAAACTTAGTGCATCTTTGTAGTTCGACCATTATTTTCACTATATTGTTTTTTTTTAATAATCTAATTGCGTAAGTGATCATATCTTTATTTTGATATGCATGCGACTACTAGCTCGTTTACTTATTATATCTTACTTAAGGTAATGATGTTAGCTATTTTATGCGACAACTAATGAATTAGTTTTAGTGTTTTAACTTTCTGTATCATACTAGTCTCATTTCACTTTGATTAATTAATCTTGATTGTTAAACAATAGCAACAACAACAACAACAACAACAACAACAACAACAATAACAACAACAACAACAATAATGTTAGCCTAATGCCTCAACCACTACCAACGGAGAGGGGGTGTCAGATACTCGGATGTACATAGTCTTACCATTGTATATTAGCAACATAAAAGGGTTGTTTTTGAATGACCCAAGATGAATATTGGAGAACTGCATTGAATGAACGCTACTTTACAAGAGAAAGAAGCGCAACCACTTTAGTAAACCATTTTTGATTTGATCCATCATAATACAGAAACAAAGTGTGGAGTCTATTGATCGAATACGAAAGAGGGGGGGGGGGGTGAATTGAGTATTAAAAACAATGACCGCTTTTTCGAAATATATGATATAAATTAATTACTTAATTTTATTGATTAAAATCAACTAATTAAATTATTAACAATAAGCGCAAAATCGAAATAACAATAATAAAGAGAGAGAGAGAAAGAGAGACACACAGGATTTTGAAGTGGTTCAGTTTCACAAGTCGAAACCTACGTCCACTATTCTCGATTAATAATTTTTAGTACCTTTCTCCGGATTACAAAAATTACCAATCCACTCGTATAATCAACTATATGATTATAACTCAGATTGAGTATCGCTAAATACTCTAGGTTGCTCTTACGTTAATAAGAAAAATACAACGACAAATACTAATCTCATGTTATGCGAGTGAGTATACTATCCTTGTGTATTTAATATCCTATAACGATTTTTCTTCGAGTGATTGACAAATTTGATGCGTGATTTTTGTATAAGCAAATATGAAAATAAGAATTAAAGCTCAAATGATTTTTGCTTAAAAATATTTTTCTCTCTAAAAGTGTAGATGTGTGTTCTAGCTTTTAATGTTGAATGAATGCGAGTATTTATATTAGAGAGGATTAGGGTTTGGAATGTTCTGGAATTAGGGCATAGGAATATTCTGGAAATATAAAACTTGAAGAACAAGAAAGAAGAGAAGGAGGAAGGATTTGGCCTCCTAGGGTTTTCGGCCACCTAGGGTTTCGGCCTCCCTAGGGTTCGGCCGGCCCAAGGCCTCCTTCGGTCCATCCTTGCTTCTTTAGCCCGCAACAAATCGAGATAGAATTTAGTTAAAGCTCTAGGTTGCATGACGATATAAATATCGTATTACAAACCAATAGTTTATTTAACTTAAATTCTAATTAACTAATTCCAACCAAATAAATACTCTCTTATTTTTATAAACCATTAAAAATATATTTTCCAAAAATTAACGCATCATTTTTGTCTAGCAATGAAGTTATGTCTATTAGGTCATAACTTCATTAACCTTTAAATCAAACAAAGTAAAACCATTACCGGATGACGACCTATACTAACTAATCTTCAGTAGATCTTCAGTACACGAATCGTCTCTTCACAAGTCTCTCATCTTGAGTCTCGTGGTTGATTTCCAATCTTGATCTCGCTTGAAAACATCGATCAAGTATATTTGAAGTTGTACCTTTCTTGGTCCAAACTTCAAGCTTGCGTCATTGTAATTGTTCCTTTCTAAATTAAAACTTAAGCACACAATTACACGCATATGTTTATATATTAAGTCCACATACAAATCATTACTGTCATTATCAAAACAATTAATTAGGACTAAAGGAGCAACAAATTCCCCCTTTTTGATGATGACAAGTCTCCTATGATTTGTGTCTAAGTCTAGTTCCCCCTCAACAAAATACTTCCCAAATTATAGAACAGTTGAGCGTAGAAACTAATTATCTCTTCAAAGTTATAACTATAGAACGCCATGAGAGAATTAACTTGAGACGGTCGCAAATCATATGAACAATTCCCCCTCTTGGCATCATTGAAAAGATAAGAACAAACATAAAACGACCAGAATAATACATTATGAGACAAGAATTAATCATGAAAAACATATTATATTAAACGCAATCTAGTTCTTAATTAGCATAATAATATTATAAACTTGCAATCACAAAAGGAATAATGCGGAATTGAAAAAGCTAATATCCATAAGAATGGATTTTTATTGTGAGCAAGGAAATTAAAAAGATAAAGGTAGGTTGAATGGATTAGGGCAAAAAGGTCAAGGGTAGCGTGGGCTTGGCGGGTTGGACCTAAGACGGGTCCGGTATTCCAAGTCCTCGTGTCTCGCGTGACAATGATCTAGAAGTGCAGCTTGGGCAGTCAATCGAGTATCAAAGTTACCAATCCTCAAAGTCATAGCTTTAACTGCTTCATAAATAGTTTGCATCTCAGATCTCATCTCCTTCCCGGATTGCAAAAGCTCATCACCAAACTTAACCAAACTAGCCATACCTTCCTTCATTTGAGTAGACTCGGAGTGAGTGCGCACGGCGGCCTTAAAAACACTGTCGAGCCGTGTTTCAAACCGAGATAACACGGTTTGGATATGAGCCGCGCTAACCTCACTTGGTCCACTAGTATCAACTTTCCTTTCCTTTTTAATTAGATCAAACAACTCTCTTAATTTCTTGTCTTGCTCATTAGTCCTTCCAAGAATAGAAGAGAAATTCGATTCCATCTTAGAATCCAACATCTCAAAGCTCACATTGCTTTTTCCTCCTTTTTCTCCTTTTGTCTCAAAACACAATTCCGGGCCATAAGATAAATAAAGATCATTCATCTCATCACTTGCAATAACTCCATAGAATTCTAAGGAAAGAAAATAATACCAATTTCCTTATTTTTTTTTTGGTGCCATTCTTTCGGTGCTCCTTTTTTTTTTGGCACTTTCTTTTTTTTTTTTTTTTTTGTGCTTTCCTTTTTTTTTCGGCACTTTCTTTTTTTTCGTGCTTTTTTTTCTTTCGGCACTTTCTCTTTTATTTCGGCACTTTTTTTTTGTTTTTGGTATTATCTCCTATTTCTTATATGATAAGAATAAGAAAAGAATCCTAATTGATGTGAGATATGGAAAGAATCTTTTGTGTTGGTGTTTAGGCATGATTTGTGTAGGAATATAATAAGATAGAAATATCTTTATTATATTTAGGCAATTTATTGTAGATTTTTCGAATTTTTGTAAGGAATGTGATTATGCAGAATATAAAATACTACCATACACATAAGCAAGATATAACACGTAAAATAAATATTATTTAACATAATTAAACTTGCAACAAAAATATACGGACACAATCGTACAATCTTATCTTCCTAGCCAGTCATTCAGGTTCCCAGACATAATTATGACGGATTTAATTATCACTAATTAAACCAATCTCAAGTCTCAATAACTCAAAGCGTTTTCTAGCTAATGCCTTAGTCAAGATATCAGCCCATTGCCTTTCAGTACTACAAAATTCAAGTGAAATGTTGCCTTTCTGTAACACCCCGTATTTTATTAAGTTGGATAAAATTCTTTTAATTGCTATTTTGAATTTAATTACATCATTTAACGATTTATATATATATATATGCTTAGCTAATTAATTAATTTCATCATAATTCGATACGTTAATTTTAATAATCATTAATAAGTTTATTTAAAGTTAGTTCGAGTTTATTGAAGTTAGTTCGAGTTTATTTATTTAATAATTTCTGTTTCTTTACGAGTCTTTATGAAAGTTGTTTTAAGTGAACCCGAGATGGATTTTGGGAACAAAACCGTCCAATTAGCTATTTTGAGCTTATTTCACTAAATTAGCAATTTTTATTAATATCCGTTAGTTTCGTAAAAAAAAATCGTTAATAACTCCGATTCGAATCGAATTCCTATTATTTCCGTTAGTTGGCTGAGTTTATTTTATTTTCACTCATTAAATTTATTTATTATTGATTCCGTTTTATTCTTTGAGACTCTTTCTTAAACCGGTTAAATTTAACTCGAAACGGTTTTAATAACGATCGAAATTTCTTAACGACGAAGAAACGTACGTATAATAAATAGCGGTGTTGTGTTTCTTTGCCTCATTTTCATCCCCTCACGTCTACTCTTCTTCTTCTACCTTCTTTTATGTTCTTTTTTTCTCCTTTTCAACGTTTCTATTTTTAATGGATACCGACGATTCATTTCACATCCGTTTTCAACTATTTTTGTTCCATAGCGCTCCTCTCGTCATTCTCGTCATTCCGATGTAAGTAAAATTCATTTTCGTTATGTATTTTTACAAACCCATTTATATTTTTAGCTTTGTTTATTATAAGACGGTTGTATGTACTAAAATAGACAGTGTCCGGTAGAATATTTGTTAGTCATAAATGATTAGTTCAATCGGAAAAAGGTAACGGTGATAGGTTACTCGAATTATTTATAATACTAGCTATTATATTTCCTATTGTTAAGTTAATTAGTTGTAAGACGGGTTAAAAATAGCTGCTTTGGTTAGCACGAGAGTTTGGGATATTAGCGAGAAGGATTGAACGCTCACAAGCTTGGGCTTTATAAACACTAATATTGTGAAGACGAGGATCTAAACGATGATAATCATAAGGCTTTGGCATTATCAAGGTGATAGTTATCATAACCAACTTTACTGATGTTGGTATTTGTGATTAATTACGTGCAATTGGGATTTTGGAAACAAGTTCTCATATTGAGTTATTTTATTGGAATTTGGTTGGTATTATATTTTAATTGTCGTATCCTTTGTTCTTGGCCAGTGGATGAGTAGCTTGGAGTTATACTCTAAATGTTGAGCAATTCCTTTAATGGAATATTTGACAATATCGATATTGAAATTGAGATGGAAATCTGGTTACTATGGAGTATTATATTATGAGACGGAGTAATGAGTAGGACGGAGTAATGAGAGAGATGGGGTAGAGAGTTGAGATTGAATTAATTATTGGGACGAGAGTGACTATTATAAGGTTGGCCTGGTTTGTGGCCTGGCCGTGGCCTAAGGCAAAGTGGCCTGGCTAAGTCACGAGTTTGGGCCGTATCTATATATTGTTTTGACGCTAGTTTGGTTTATTTAAAATATAATTAAATTAATTTCCGTCTCATATTTTATATAACGATAATTCGTTAATATCGTCCTTTCACATAATTATTTTAGGTGACTCATATGTGGTTGAAGATGAAGAGTAATTTTGGGTTTTAGAAGCTTTCTCAAGTTTATTACTTGTCTCTTTGCTAGCGTAAGGTAACTATTCCGAGTTACTCGACGAATAAATGTCACATTCTTTGTTTTCTTGTATGATTTTGTGAATGTTATTTGAGTAGTTTATTTCACATGAAAATATGAGTCAAATTAATGCCTTTTGTAAGTACAAGTTCACATATTAGTATGGAAATGAATTTTATAGCAATAATTGCCATGTTTTGTTGATTGTCAAAATCGAGCCTTAGTCCCTTTGATCGATGCGATGTCGATTAATTGAGTGATTGGTCACCGCAATTTAACCCGTGCACTGTCGCAGGCTGGGGTTGCGGGTAAAAATTCGGTTGAATGAATTAGATAATCGGCCTTTTTCTTGTTTTAGGCCATTTAATATATCTCTATTTCACATGCGTAGTTAATTGAATTTAAATAGCTTCTTATTTACTTAGTTGAATTTAAATAGCTTCTTATTTTGTAGAAATGGCCCTAGTTTCCCCTAAAGCTTTTATATTGTTATAATTGCTAGGATTGGAAATTAGTATTGAATTCTTATTGAGGAACTGTTGGGATTGTATCTTTGTAAATAGACATTTATATAGCTTTCACATGATAGAATGTTAGAATTTATGTTGGTAAGTAGGACTTTTTGCCCTCTTAAGGTTAAGTGGGTGTCTTACTTGACTTATGTGGTGAGTCTTGGGTGGTGTGGGCTAAAATATTCAAGTCGGGACTAGCGTGACTAGGTCCTAGGTGAGTATTTCGGCCTTCATCATAGATAGGTCTTTATAGTCTTTGACGAGTATATGTTCACCGCTTGATAGCCTTTGTGTTCCTGACTAGTGGATGTTTATCCAAGTTGGGGCATGACCTCAGTTACTTATTTTGAAAGTATGGGGTCACTTAAGTACTAGCCGACCCTTCGGTGGTGTCCTTAGGGTACTCACTTCACTTTGTTTTAAAAAAAGTTGTGAGTCTTGGGTGCGGTGGTGTGTATCCGCATGTCTAGGTCTACGCAGATTTTAGGCTAGGGTTGTGTTGTCTCTTGGCCATGTTTTCTTAATAGTAACCGCTGAGCCAAGATACCGGTTCGATTACCTTCCCTACCTCGTGGTATAGACTTGAGTTACAAAGTGACTATTGACGGTGCTAAGAACTTATGCCTGTCTTTGTTATATTGCCCTTTCTTGTTTGATGATTCTATGAATCATAGAAGGTGAGATGCAAGCCGGCTATGGTTGATAGAGTTTGGATTCTGGATGTTATGTGATTCACATGATAGTGTAGTATGAGTCGGTCTAGTATTCACATGCTAGGACTATGTGTTGTTATATTGTTGTCCACATGATAAGCACGATTGCCTTAGCATCTATATGCTAAGGCAGTGTGTGATTCGTATTCATATTCTTATATTTACATGTTATATTAATTATGACATTTCGTGGCTGGGAGAACTCGGAGTTACTCCCCACTGACTGTGGCTTTCGTATTTGTATAAAATGCGAATGACAGGTAGGTGATGCATATATGGGGTACATGGACGAGCTAGCGAGCAAAGTAACCTTGGGACCTAGACTGGTTTTATTTCATTGTGACCCTTAAACCCTTTTTATGTCACATACATTTTAGGGACATATGTCTCCCTTTTCTATTTTGGGTTTGTATCTTTACTTTTTCTTATCATTAGCTATGTATGTAAAGTAGTTCATTAGCTTTGCAGGTTTTGGCACCCGCTTTTGGGAATGTTGGAAATGTTGTGATTGGTTTAGAAAGGTTTTGAAATTACAGGTTTTTGGCTAGTTGAACCAATTACAAACATATCCTACCAGTTTTTCTGTAGAATTACGTGTTTACTTTTCCGCAATAAATGAGGGTGTCACAGTTGGTATCAGAGCATATTTGCTCCCGACGCACGTTTGTGCACCCCAATATAAATAACTTGACCTTAAAATAATAAACTTGAGAGATGGGTAAGATGGGTAGATTTAGGACCTTATGTTGTAGTCTCTTTGTGTTTGCTCTTTGTTAGGTACTAACATGTTTGTTGATTGTCATTTAATAATTGTTGCGTTCTTAGATCAATGACCGTGAACTTATTTATAGTTAATGGAGTTATTGCTTTTTTTTAAAAAAAAAAAAAATTTGAACTAAAGGTTTTAAAAATATTTTAATCTTTTCCGGTTTTTTTAACGTCAATTAGTGTTAAAGCTTGTTATTGGAGACGTCTCGATAATTAGTTTTATCATTTGTTGGTGTAAAAATGTATTTTTATGTCTTTGAATTGGAATATTGATGTTCTTGAGTGATCGCCAAGAGTATCTCCGTTCCATTGAAAGGACACTTATATTTTAAGAAGATCAAGATTTAGTGCCTATTGCCGAAGATTGAAGATTTGTTCAAGTATTGAAGAATGTTTTTCCTTCCTTGAAGATGTTCCTTATTCTTTTTGTATCTCGCCTTATTCTTAATCTCTTGGTGCTTATCCTCCTTTTAAACTCCCTTCTGTTTTACTTTAAAAGCTACGCTTGTACTCCTAACTTGTCCTTTGTTCTTTGCTTATCCTCCCTTAACGCCATTAGATAATACTCTTTCTTTTGAGGAATGTTGACCTTGGTTGGAAAATTCGACTTTTGAGGAGATTGTTTGTGTCTGACCCTTAACCCTGGTTTTGAGAGGATGTGATGTTAGAAAGACTTAGGTAAGGTGATGAGACATACTTAGTGATTCTTATACCTAGTTCCTTGACAAAGTGAGTATAATTGATTGGTAGATTCTTTGTGTTAGGAATGAGTTGCCTGGGTGATTAAAGTTATAGAACTTGGCTTTGTTGTTTATGTTTGGGATACTAGTGCTTAGTACTTGACCTAAGGTGGATAAAATTAAATGGTGAAATTGAGGATATAGGATCGACTAAGTCAAGTTTGGGATTAACTTTGGTAGTTGCCTTGGATATGAGGGTTTAATGTTTGTGTCCCCATGTGAGAAATGTTAAATGTGGGATTATTGGTTGGTTTAAGTGAGTGATATTGATTACTACTTGAAGAATGGTATGAGAGTGAGAGTAAGCTACATTGTTGGGAAGTCTTAGCACTTGTTTTGGTAACTAGAAAGGATAGAAGGGCTCGAGATTCTATTGATTTTTCAGACTTTGGGTTGGCATGCTACTACCTTATTTTGAAATGAGAACTTTGTGGAATATTTGAGGAACCTTTTCTGGGAATTTAGAGCCTGGTGTTGGGATTTTTGATTGAGGGTTTTACTTTTTGAGAAACCTATAGTTGACACTAGTTGGATATGAGTATAGCTTTGTTGGAAACCTTGACCAGTTGACCTTGATCTTGTGGAAGATGTTGGTGGATGTTTGGGGATTTGGAGTGATGAAGTCACACTTATAGTGGAGTACCATGTTTTAGGGGATAAATTAGGATGAAGTAACATAAATGATTTGAGGAAATCCTTGGAAGTGTTTTGGTCATAAGTTTTGTCGTTGGGAAGTTTTCAAACCGTTTAGGTGATGTTGTTATTTGAGATTCGAGTACGTGGCGTTTCCTTCTTGTCTAATTTTCTTTTCTCCTTGATCATGAGCGTTACCGTTCATACCTTCTTTCCTCGCTTCATCTTGCTCCTCCTTTAAGTTTGACACTCGTATCTGGTGAAACTCTATCTTTGACATCCTTGTAAATTTGACTTCAATTCTTATCCCTAGGAAGTTCATCATACCTCTTTTGTTGGTTAAGCTTGAACCCTCTTAGCATACTTGTATCTATGATGTCTAACTTACTTTTCATTTCACACAATTTCTAAATATTTCAAACTACTATTTTTGGTTCGTTGTTAAAAATTTATGTTACCCTCACAAAATTTTCCCTACTTGTAAAGATTTGGAAAATGAAAATTCGATTTGATTCTCTAATTGTTCTTTGAGTATAGACTTCCTTATCATGGTTTTGAGTTGCTAAACCTGAGATTTTTGTAAATTTTATCCAATTTCTATTAACCTTGGTCTATTTATGACTTCTTTGTCAAAGTTTAATATTATATTTTCAGGAATTTGATTCCCCTTTGAGTTTAAAGGTGAAACCTTTATTTCCATTTTGGCTTTTGCAAAAGAAAATTTGAATGGATTTCCTTTTCTTTTGATTTTAACGTTGATCGGATGTTAGAACTCGTTATTAGAAACGTTTAATAACTTGTTCTACACTTGTCAGCGAATAATTTTTGTTTTAAATTTGTCTCTGACTTGGAAAGTTAGCGCTCTTGCGTGCACGACAAGGGCAATTTCGTTCCATGAATGAGACTTATACTTTTGAAAACTCTTCATTAATGTTTTCGAAAGTATTTTGATTTTTTGATTTATACAAATGATTTGTCTTTGACCTTATCTTTGATTTGGAATGTGATGTTCTTGAATACGTAACGAGAACACTGTCGTTCCCTTGATAAGAACTGGTTCTGTCGTAAAATTTTATTTGAAACTTTTGAAAGAATTTTGATTCTTACGATAAGTGACCTTTTAAATGTTTTGGTTACCGATTCCAATTTCAGTTTTATTTTTATAACCTTTCATTTATACTTTCAAGTTTCGAGGACGAAACTTTTTAAAAGATGGGGTGATTGTAACACCCCGTATTTTATTAAGTTGGATAAAATTCTTTTAATTGCTATTTTGAATTTAATTACATCATTTAACGATTTATATATATATATATATGCTTAGCTAATTAATTAATTTCATCATAATTCGATACGTTAATTTTAATAATCATTAATAAGTTTATTTAAAGTTAGTTCGAGTTTATTGAAGTTAGTTCGAGTTTATTTATTTAATAATTTTCGTTTCTTTACGAGTCCTTATGAAAGTTGTTTTAAGTGAACCCGAGATGGATTTTGGGAACAAAACCGTCCAATTAGCTATTTTGAGCTTATTTCACTAAATTAGCAATTTTTATTAATATCCGTTAGTTTAGTAAAAATCGTTAATAACTCCGATTCGAATCGAATTCCTATTATTTCCGTTAGTGGCTAAGTTTATTTTATTTTCACTTATTAAATTTATTTATTATTGATTCCGTTTTATTATCGAGACTCTTTCTTAAACCGGTTAAATTTAACTCAAACGGTTTTAATAACGATCGAAATTTCTTAACGACGAAGAAACGTACGTATAATAAATAGCGGTGTCAGAAAGGTCGCGCCTCATTTTCATCCCCTCACGTCTACTCTTCTTCTTCTACCTTCTTTTATGTTCTTTTTTTCTCCTTTTCAACGTTTCTATTTTTAATGGATACCGACGATTCATTTCACATCCGTTTTCAACTATTTTTGTTCCATAGCGCTCCTCTCGTCATTCTCGTCATTCCGATGTAAGTAAAATTCATTTTCGTTATGTATTTTTACAAACCCATTTATATTTTTAGCTTTGTTTATTATAAGACGGTTGTATGTACTAAAATAGACGGTCTGGTAGAATATTTGTTAGTCATAAATGATTAGTTCAATCGGAAAAAGGTAACGGTGATAGGTTACTCGAATTATTTATAATACTAGCTATTATATTTCCTATTGTTAAGTTAATTAGTTGTAAGACGGGTTAAAAAAAATAGTGCTTTGGTTAGCACGAGAGTTTGGGATATTAGCGAGAAGGATTGAACGCTCACAAGCTTGGGCTTTATAAACACTAATATTGTGAAGACGAGGATCTAAACGATGATAATCATAAGGCTTTGGCATTATCAAGGTGATAGTTATCATAACCAACTTTACTGATGTTGGTATTTGTGATTAATTACGTGGAATTGGGATTTTGGAAACAAGTTCTCATATTGAGTTATTTTATTGGAATTTGGTTGGTATTATATTTTAATTGTCGTATCCTTTGTTCTTGGCCAGTGGATGAGTAGCTTGGAGTTATACTCTAAATGTTGAGCAATTCCTTTAATGGAATATTTGACAATATCGATATTGAAATTGAGATGGAAATCTGGTTACTATGGAGTATTATATTATGAGACGGAGTAATGAGTAGGACGGAGTAATGAGAGAGATGGGGTAGAGAGTTGAGATTGAATTAATTATTGGGACGAGAGTGACTATTATAAGGTTGGCCTGGCTGTGGCCTGGCCGTGGCCTAGGCTAAGCGTGGCCTGGCTATGTCACGAGTTTGGGCCGTATCTATATATTGTTTTGACGCTAGTTTGGTTTATTTAAAATATAATTAAATTAATTTCCGTCTCATATTTTATATAACGATAATTCGTTAATATCGTCCTTTCACATAATTATTTTAGGTGACTCATATGTGGTTGAAGATGAAGAGTAATTTTGGGTTTTAGAAGCTTTCTCAAGTTTATTACTTGTCTCTTTGCTAGCGTAAGGTAACTATTCCGAGTTACTCGACGAATAAATGTCACATTCTTTGTTTTCTTGTATGATTTTGTGAATGTTATTTGAGTAGTTTATTTCACATGAAAATATGAGTCAAATTAATGCCTTTTGTAAGTACAAGTTCACATATTAGTATGGAAATGAATTTTATAGCAATAATTGCCATGTTTTGTTGATTGTGCCGAAAACCGAGCCTTAGTCCCTTTGATCGATGCGATGTCGATTAATTGAGTGATTGGTCACCGCAATTTAACCCGCACTGCCGCAGGGTGGGGTTGCGGGTAAAATTCGGTTGAATGAATTAGATAATCGGCCTTTTTCTTGTTTTAGGCCATTTAATATATCTCTATTTCACATGCGTAGTTAATTGAATTTAAATAGCTTCTTATTTACTTAGTTGAATTTAAATAGCTTCTTATTTTGTAGAAATGGCCCTAGTTTCCCCTAAAGCTTTTATATTGTTATAATTGCTAGGATTGGAAATTAGTATTGAATTCTTATTGAGGAACTGTTGGGATTGTATCTTTGTAAATAGACATTTATATAGCTTTCACATGATAGAATGTTAGAATTTATGTTGGTAAGTAGGACTTTTTGCCCTCTTAAGGTTAAGTGGGTGTCTTACTTGACTTATGTGGTGAGTCTTGGGTGGTGTGGGCTAAAATATTCAAGTGGGACTATTTGTGACTAGGTCCTAGGTGAGTATTTCGGCCTTCATCATAGATAGGTCTTTATAGTCTTTGACGAGTATATGTTCACCGCTTGATAGCCTTTGTGTTCCTGACTAGTGGATGTTTATCCAAGTTGGGGCATGACCTCGGTACTTATTTTGAAAGTATGGGGTCAGCTTAAGTACTAGCCGACCCTTCGGTGGTGTCCTTAGGGTACTCACTTCACTTTGTTTTAAAAAAAAGTTGTGAGTCTTGGGTGCGGTGGTGTGTATCCGCATGTCTAGGTCTGCGCAGATTTTAGGCTAGGGTTGTGTTGTCTCTTGGCCATGTTTTCTTAATAGTAACCGCTGAGCCAAGATACCGGTTCGATTACCTTCCCTACCTCGTGGTATAGACTTGAGTTACAAAGTGACTATTGACGGTGCTAAGAACTTATGCCTGTCTTTGTTATATTGCCCTTTCTTGTTTGATGATTCTATGAATCATAGAAGGTGAGATGCAAGCCGGCTATGGTTGATAGAGTTTGGATTCCTGGATGTTATGTGATTCACATGATAGTGTAGTATGAGTCGGTCTAGTATTCACATGCTAGGACTATGTGTTGTTATATTGTTGTCCACATGATAAGCACGATTGCCTTAGCATCTATATGCTAAGGCAGTGTGTGATTCGTATTCATATTCTTATGTTTACATGTTATATTAATTATGACATTTCGTGGCTGGGAGAACTCGGAGTTACTCCCCACTGACTGTGGCTTTCGTATTTGTATAAAATGCGAATGACAGGTAGGTGATGCATATATGGGGTACATGGACGAGCTAGCGAGCAAAGTAACCTTGGGACCTAGACTGGTTTTATTTCATTGTGACCCTTAAACCCTTTTTATGTCACATACATTTTAGGGACATATGTCTCCCTTTTCTATTTTGGGTTTGTATCTTTACTTTTTCTTATCATTAGCTATGTATGTAAAGTAGTTCATTAGCTTTGCAGGTTTTGGCACCCGCTTTTGGGAATGTTGGAAATGTTGTGATTGGTTTAGAAAGGTTTTGAAATTACAGGTTTTTGGCTAGTTGAACCAATTACAAACATATCCTACCAGTTTTTCTGTAGAATTACGTGTTTACTTTTCCGCAATAAATGAGGGTGTCACACTTTCTCTACATGATCCCGTAGAAAATGGTGTCGAATATCTATATGTTTGGTCCTCGAGTGCTGAGCAGGGTTCTTAGAAATTACTATAGCACTCGTATTGTCACACATAATAGGCATACGACCTACATTAATACCATAATCACATAGTTGTTGCTTTAACCAAAGTAATTGAGAACATACCAGTCCTGCAGACACATACTCGGCTTCAGCAGTAGACATTGCAACTGAATTTTGCTTCTTTGATCCCCATGTGATAATACAAGGTCCAACAAACGTTGCATACCCAGAAGTGCTTTTCCTATCTAAAGAACATCCAAAGATAATCGCATCTGAATATCCTACTAGATCGAAATTGCACTCAAGTGGATACCATAAATATAAATTAGATGTACCAATTAAATATCTCAAGATACGTTTAATCGCAATCATATGTGATTCTTTAGGGCATGATTGAAATCGTGTATGCATACACATACACTAAACATTATATCAGGACGACTTGCAGTTAAATATAAAAGTGAACCAATCATACCTCGATATGTAGTCTCATCGACACACTTACCATGTTCATCTATAGTCATCTTCTTTTCTGGTACCATAGGTGTATCGTATGATTTTGCATTTTCCATACCGAACTTTCGGATTAGTTCCTTGATATATTTCTGTTGGTGTATCTTTATACCATCCTTTGTTTGTTGAATTTGTAAGCCTAAAAAGTACTTCAGTTCTCCCATCATACTCATTTCAAACTCAGAAGTCATTAGATCAGAAAAATACTTGCACAATTTTTCATTAGTAGAACCAAATATAATATCGTCTACATAAATTTGCACAACAAGTAAATTTGAACCCTCGGATTTTAGGAACAAGGTTTTATCGACAGATCCTCTTGTAAAATTATTTTGTAACAAAAACTTGGATAATCTGTCATACCATGCCCTTGGAGCTTGTTTCAAACCATATAAAGCTTTGTCTAATTTATAGACATGGTTTTGAAATTTGCTATCTAAAAACCCGGGAGGTTGTTCTACGTAGACTTCTTCCTCCAAATAACCATTAAGAAATGCTGTCTTAACGTCCATTTGGAACAGTTTCATTCCTTTATGAGCAGCAAAGGCAATAATGAGACGTATAGCCTCAAGTCTTGCTACAGGTGCAAAGGTCTCGTCATAATCGATCCCTTCCTGTTGATTGTAGCCTTGGACAACTAGTCGTGCCTTGTTTCTTGTAATAAGTCCTGTGTCGTCCAATTTGTTTCTAAACACCCATCTAGTACCAATAACAGTTCGATCACTAGGTCGTGGCACTAAGTGCCATACCTTATTGCGTTCGAATTGTTGAAGCTCTTCTTGCATAGCGGTTATCCAATCAGGTTCAGCAAGAGCTTCTTTAATATTGGTAGGTTCAATGGTTGATAGAAACGAAAAGAACGAGCAGAAATTATTACAGGACCTTCTAGTTTTAATGCCTTGCTCTAGATCCCCTAGGATTTTGTCCAAAGGGTGGGAGCTTTGATGTTTCCACTTTTTGAGAACTCTAGGCTCATTATCATTTGATGGACTAGCATCATCTGCAGACGAAGAATCATGATTTGTTCCCCCTGAGTTGGACTCGGGATTTTCTTCAGAAGCATCACTAACTTCATTAGAAATATCATGATTTGGATCGGAAGTTACAACATCATTAGGTATAACTTCAAGATCTCTTTCTTTATCCAAGGAAGGGTCGATAGTATCATTAACTATGGACTCATCACTTCTCTTAGGATTGTTTGCAGAATTTTCTAGTTCATCATTGATACCTTGAATATCTTCTTCTTCATTTAAAGGCTCATTTCTTGCTAGAAAGAAATCGGGCTCATCTGGATCCTCTTCTTCCTGTTCAGCTTTATCAAGCACATTATCTTCGTCAAAGCGAACATGAACACTTTCTTCTATGCGCAAGGTTCTTTTATTGAACACTTTGTAAGCTTTACTATGATCCGAATATCCCAGAAAAACTTGACTTCATCACTTGGGGTCAAATTTTCTTAAATTTTCTTTTCCATTATTATGAACAAAACATTTGCTCCCGAAGCAACGGAGATGTGATATATTGGGTTTTCTCCCTCTTAAAAGTTCATAGGGAGTCTTTTTCAAAACAGGTTGGATCATAGCTCTATTATGCACATAGCATGCGGTACTAACAGCTTCTGCCCAAAAGCTTCTAGGAAGGCCACTACACAAAAGCATAGTACGAGCCATATCCTCTAGGGTTCAATTCATACGTTCCACGACACCATTTTGTTGTGGGGTATGTGGTGCGGAGAAGTTATGCCCCACACCATTTTCCCTACAATATTCTATAAATAATTGATTGTCAAATTCCGTGCCGTGATCCGTCCGAATCGAAATAAGCTTATTATCATATATATTTTGGGCAAGCTTCATTAATACCACAAATTCATCGAAAGTTTCATCTTTAGAAGAAAGAAAGATTGGCCAGACGTACCTTGAGTAATCATCGACTAGAACAAATACATACTTTGATCCACCACGGCTTCTAACTCTCATAGGTCCACATAAATCCATGTGTACCATCTCAAGTGGTCGTTTAGTGCTAACTATTCTCTTAGGTTTAAAAGAGGATTTAACATGTTTGCAGCGGGCACATGAGTCACACATTGTCTCTTGCTCGAAATTAATTGAGGGCAAGCCTTCAACTAAATCCATGGACTTAAGTTTCTTTAAAATAGTTGGACTAACGTGTGCAAACCTCTTGTGCCACAAGGAAGACTCATCGGAAGTTACTTTCATACACGTAAAGGAATTTGTATTGACAGCATTTAAGTCAATCATATACACATTCCTCATACGGTGACCCTCAAGTAAAACATTACTAGTACCTTCAATTATGATACGACAAACATCGGCATGAAAAACAACTCTATTTCCTTTGTCACATAATTGAGAAATGCTAAGTAAATTGTGTTTAAGACCACTTACCAGATATACTTTATCGATTGAGTGAGAGGTTGAAATTCCAATTTTTCCTACTCCAATAATCGTACCCTTCTTGTTATCTCCAAAGGTAACCTTGCCACCAAAGAAGGGCTCTAGTGAAAGAAAAAGATTTCTGTCTCCTGTCATGTGTCTCGAGCATCCACTGTCGAGATACCATAGATTATTTTCTTTCACTTCTACCTGCAAATGATTCAAATACAGCTTTTAGGTACCCAAGCTAGGTTGGGTCCTTTATGGTTAGTAATTCTATATATTTGATCCTTTCTAACCCATACTTGTCTTGTTATTCTTTTGGCTTTAACATTGGGTTGTCTTGGTCTTTGTCTAACAATCGGAATATGAGGTACTCTAGGTTTTGTTCTGTCGAAAGTAGCTTTAGGTCTAGTACCTTCATGAGACGCTCTAGGTTTAGGGTTATGAACTTTAGGCTTGAAAGTATACTTTCGATTCTCGTTCATTTTACTTGATTTTGAAGGAACAGATGAGTAATCAAAAGCCATATCATAAGTCCATCTAAACTCATTGTTGCGTTCTACATTGTCGTTAGGTTCATCTATGGTAGAGACATCATCTTCCACAATGAAATCACAAGTCTTAACGGATTCGACATTCTTTCGCTTATCCATAGCAAGTTTGACACAATTGACTTGTATATGTCCAGTAGAGCCACAGTAATTGCAAATCAAGTATTCTGGAAGATTAACGTATTTTCTTTTTCTGAAATCATTTTCAGAAGGATTGGATTTGCATTTATCATGGTCTCTACGGCTATAGCATTCATGACCAAGTCCCATCTCCATGTTATTGTCAGATTGTTCAGTGAGAAATTTAGAACCTTAGTGCTACCTTCCCACTTATCATGAGCTTTTCGAGCATGTAAAAGTAGTTCTTTCAAGGACTCAATTTCTTTTTCACATTTTGAATGATCTACATTTGATTCCTTGGAAGAGCTCCCTTTCTCAAAGTCTTCACGAAATTTATCAAAATGTTCATTCAAGATACGTTTCTCTTTTTCATGTTGTACCTTGAGTTGAGACATGCTTTTGCTAGTTTCTTCTAATTGCTTAGAGAGAAATACAATTTCTCTCTTGTGTTCGGAAACCACACTATCTTTGCCATTAGGCTCATCTTTTAAAATCTCATTGACTTTCTTCAACTCAGAAGTTATAGCATCACTAGCTGTAACTTTAGCTTGAAGATACTTAATGTTGAGTTTAAGCTCTGAAGTTATGGCATCACTAGCCGTAACTTTAGCTTGAAGATTCTTAATGTTAAGTTTGAGCTCTGAAGTTATGGCATCACTAGCCTTAACTTTTGATTCAAGAGCGTTCTTCTCAGCATTTGTCATGTCTGAAGTTATAGCTGGAGCAGCCATAACTTTAGATTTGAGCTTTTTGGCGTTGGCTTTCAGAAGTTGGTTTTCCTCAGCAATATCTAAAATCTGTTCCTTAAGGTCTTTCAACTCTAGACTTTGTTCATGACAATGATCAAGGGATTGCTCAAAATACTTAATTAAATTATCCTTAGAAAGTTTCTTAACTTGCTTTTTAAGTTCAAGAAAACTTACCTCTTCATCCTCTGAATCTGAATCTAAATTTCCAACAAGACACTTCTCAGCATTTGAAGCATTGCTTTCATTGTCGCTTTCGGAGAATAGGTCAAGACTGACGCTACTTAGACAAACATTGACTTCTTCTTCTTCTTCTTCGGACTCGTCATTTTCAACGTCCAAATCTCCCCAACAATAAGCCATCAAGACTTGCTTGAACTCCTTCTTTGTTTTGTCACGTTGATTTTTGTCTTTAATATTTTTCCATGTAGGGCAATCTTTGATCATGTGATCAATATCACCACACTTGAAACATCCAGGATTAGAGAAAGACCCTTTTGACTCAAAAGTTTTCTTAGGAGTTTGCTTTGATTTGTTATATGTCTTATTTTGATTTTGAAAGAAGGGCTTTTTCCTAAGACGTTTAACAAACAAAACGGTTTCATCTTCAATATCTGAAGAATCATTAATCTTGCTAGACTCAGCTTGTAAGGCCATCTTTTTGCTTGTGCCAACTTCCTCCTCATCCTGATTAAGAGTAATCTCGTGAGCCATTAAGGTTCCGAGTAGCTCCTGATAGGATAATGAAGTTAGGTCCTTACATTGTTCTATGACAGATACTTTATGTCTCCATCTGCGAGACATACTTCTGAGTATTTTTCTAGCAATTTCCTCGGAGTCAAAAGTTCTTCCTAAATTCTTTAGCTCATTGATGATGCTAGAAAAGCGAGAGGACATGCTATCAACTGACTCGTTTTGCTCCATGGCAAACAGCTCGTATTTTCGCATTAGTAATGCCATACGTTGCTTTTTGACAACAGTGGTTCCCTCATAGGCTAGTTCTAGACCATCACATATTTCCTTGGCAGATGAACTGGTTGAGAAACGATCAAATTCAGTGGCAATCATACCGTTTTGCAATAAGCTTATTGCTTTTGAATTCTTCTCAGCCTTTTTATAATCCGCCTCAATATAGTCTTCTTCTTTCTTTTCGACGGTAGTGCCATTACTGGTTGCAAGTAAGATCTTATTCGGACCATTCTTGATAATCAACCAACACTCCCAGTCGTTTCCCTTAATGAAGTGGGTCATCATATTTTTTCATAAACCATAGTTCTTCCCATTGAATATAGGACACTTTAGGTGTTTGGAATCCATTTGATAAAAAATAAATGCAGCGGAAAAGACGATAAATAGACTACAAAAAAACGATCAACTCTAGCTGTTAGGCTATCAAGAGCACGAGGCTCTGATACCAATTGTGGAGTCTATTGATCGAATACGAAAGAGTGGGGGGGGGTGAATTGAGTATTAAAAACGATGACCGCTTTTTCGAAATATATGATATAAATTAATTACTTGATTTTATTGATTAAAATCAACTAATTAAATTATTAACAATAAGCGCAAAATCGAAATAACAATAATAAAGAGAGAGAGAAAGAGAGACACACAGGATTTTGAAGTGGTTCAGTTTCACAAGTCGAAACCTACGTCCACTATTCTCGATTAATAATTTTTAGTACCTTTCTCCGGATTACAAAAATTACCAATCCACTCGTATAATCAACTATATGATTATAACTCAGATTGAGTATCGCTAAATATTCTAGGTTGCTTTACGTTAATAAGAAAAATACAACGACAAATACTAATCTCACGTTATGCGAGTGAGTATACTATCCTTGTGTATTTAATATCCTATAACGATTTTTCTTCGAGTGATTGACAAATTTGATGCGTGATTTTTGTATAAGCAAATATGAAAATAAGAATTAAAGCTCAAATGATTTTTGCTTAAAAATATTTTTCTCTCTAAAAGTGTAGATGTGTGTTCTAGCTTTTAATGTTGAATGAATGAGAGTATTTATAGTAGAGAGGATTAGGGTTTGGAATGTTCTGGAATTAGGGCATAGGAATATTCTGGAAATATAAAACTTGAAGAACAAGAAAGAAGAGAAGGAGGAAGGATTTGGCCTCCTAGGGTTTTCGGCCACCTAGGGTTTCGGCCTCCCTAGGGTTCGGCCGGCCCAAGGCCTCCTTCGGTCCATCCTTGCTTCTTTAGCCCGCAACAAATCGAGATAGAATTTAGTTAAAGCTCTAGGTTGCATGACGATATAAATATCGTATTACAAACCAATAGTTTATTTAACTTAAATTCTAATTAACTAATTCCAACCAAATAAATACTCTCTTATTTTTATAAACCATTAAAAATATATTTTCCAAAAATTAACGCATCATTTTTGTCTAGCAATGAAGTTATGTCTATTAGGTCATAACTTCATTAACCTTTAAATCAAACAAAGTAAAACCATTACCGGATGACGACCTATACTAACTAATCTTCAGTAGATCTTCAGTACACGAATCGTCTCTTCACAAGTCTCTCATCTTGAGTCTCGTGGTTGATTTCCAATCTTGATCTCGCTTGAAAACATCGATCAAGTATATTTGAAGTTGTACCTTTCTTGGTCCAAACTTCAAGCTTGCGTCATTGTAATTGTTCCTTTCTAAATTAAAACTTAAGCACACAATTACACGCATATGTTTATATATTAAGTCCACATACAAATCATTACTGTCATTATCAAAACAATTAATTAGGACTAAAGGTCCAACACAAAGCGTAATGAATCTTTGCTTCGTGAAAAATATTCATACAAAATAAAACAAGGTCACGACTTTTAAAAAAAATGTAACTATTAAATAGTTGTGTTAACAATTGAATGTGACAACTCTACCAATATAACACAAAGTTATAAATAAAGTAAAAAAAGGGTAACACTTTGGATATAGATTTTAGTTACATGCTGTATATGTTTGCAACTACTATGTTGTTCAGACTTTTTAATATTACTTCGTGGATTCATATCTTACACTTGACTGTTAGACACAATATCCGACATGAGTAGGACGACATTTTAGTTTAGACCAAGAATATAACTTTTTCTTCAATAAAATAGCGAAATCTATACTTATATCAGACTATTCAATAAACAATCCAAATTACTAACAAAGATTTGCGGTACCGCCTTTAGTGAGAGAAAACGCACTCCGCTCTCTCTTCCTTTTCCTCCCCTATTAGGTACTCCTTGAACTACTACACCGCCATCCTCCTTGACCTCCCACACGCCCCTCTGGCGCCGCCGGAGATGTGGTCGTCCTTCGGCTAATCTCCAGCGGTCTCCAACCGCTTGACCAAGGTTTGTTTCCGTCCTTGCTCCGTTTTTGACCCACCTTGCTCCAACCTTTATCTTCTTTTCCAGATCAGCATAAATCCCAACTATATCCATCAATTTCCCCATATTTCTACTATAATTAGAATCCCACATAAAATCAAACCCTTTGCATAAATACCGATTTCTGGTTTGGATGGTGGACTGTATTCAAAGCCTCAATTCTGATTGGTTTACTCTTTTATGAGGCACCTTCTGTTTTCTCTGCAATTTTTTCACATTTATCTGTCTCGGTCTCATTTATGGGCATTTTATCGCTTGGATTTCCTAATCTCCCGAATTGAAGGGTTATCTGATTTACCTATGTCGATTTGTCCCTTTGTCTTTATCTGATTTTATCTGAGGGGTTAATTGTAACCTTTGATTGTTTCATGTTCATTTCAAGGGTTCTGTTTGGCTTAATTAGACGCGCCATCTTTCCGTATGCGATTGCCGCCTTTGGAGTGGGTTTGGCTGTCGCCAATTTCTTTTCTGGAACACAGTAAACCTTTCTTTTTTTCTTAGAGGTTGTCGGGGCTGCTGTCTGCTGTTTGAGGTGGTGTCTTTTCTTTGTGCTTCACTTTGGTCGAGTGTTTCGCGGAGGTGGTGTGGTTGGTTTGGTGTTGTGTGGATGGATGGTCATAGTAGTCTTTCCTCTTTCTTGTTTTTCGAATCTCCTTTGCCTTCCTTTCACTTAGGTTTTCTGGTTACGTTTATTTCGAGTGTATCTTCGTTGTTAAGCTATGGCGTCTTTTCCAAATTTTTCGTCCACTTCTGGTACCGGTTTTCTTGAATACTTCGTTCTTATTTATGGTTGTGATAAGTTGTCAGATGAGGAAGTTGAGTTTCTCAAGGTTCTTACCCAGCTAGATTTTTCACCTTTTTCTCAAATTCAAGCCCTTAAAGACTTTGGTAATAACATTTTTCGACAACATTTGTTTGATCAGGCGGGTGATTGTTACGATAAGGCATGTCGTTTACTGAGTACGTCTCTCAAAGACAAAAGCGTGCTTGATTTAAACTCAACTTTATCACTCGGTATTTCTTTGTGTTTAAATTTAGCTGCATGTGCAAATAAGGTTCAAGCTTCTGAGGTCACTTTGACATACTGCTCTATGGTTTTAAATTTCTTTCCGCGCAATGCTAAAGCTCTTTTTCGTAAGGCTGTAGCGCTTTAAAAATTGAATAGGTTTTCAGAGGCATGTACTTCTTTGGAGGAGGCACGTTTGATCGAGCCTCATAATACAGATATTCTCCACGAGCTGGACGATTGATACCCGTCGCTGTGAGTACCAAAGATAAAATTTATAAACTCCTATTAAGACTAACCTAGGCTAGTGGTAACAGGGTCGATCCACAAGGAGGCAGTTGTAAATTCTAGTTGTTCTATGATCAGTCTAAGGTACTATTACGGGGGTTGAATTGAGTTGGTCTAAGTCTAAAGATAACAAAGCTAATAAACGAAATAAACAGATAAGAGAAAGGTACTAGGATGGTCGGGTCATTACAAACGTACGGCTACGAAGGCAAAGCAAACTAGGTCGGTCGAATTAAACACAAGTAAGGCGGGAAATAAGAGGTCCTCTCGGTCCACTCCTAACAAATAGCATCTCTCGATCTCGCTATAGGTCCCTAATGTCACTAATACTAACTTTCGTCCTGAAAAGTGACTAATGGTCTAAACTATACCTATCTTTCGATCTTAGCACAGTTTAGTCGAATTAATTGACGGTCAAATAACCTTCCCTATCTTTCGATCTAATGGGTCGGTCACAAAAGAGGTATCTAACTGGTCGCATGCATTCGATTCGTTAAATACAAGTTTAAAAACAATTAAAACGAAGATAACCTTACAAGATCTGTCGATCGACCAACAATGTCGATCGATCGACCGACACGCTGGTTCGATCCGTGTCTAACCTATTGCCGCCTAGCCATAAATCGCCTACATCCTAGCACAAGCTATTTAGCTACTCATGGCAATGATGAAAACTACAACAACGCTAAAGATTAAGACTAAAGGATTCATGCTTGAATTGATAAAGAAAACAATAAACATGAACGATAAATCGGCTTAGGGAATTAACTAACAATTCTATACTAACGAAAATAAAGAAGAAACAGGGAATTAGGGCAGAGGAATACCGAGATTTCAAAGGAAGATTAAGATTAAGAACTGAAAGATCCGATGCAAAGTCGATATATCAAACCCTAATTCGGAAATAAGCTAGAACTAAAAGTACTGTCTGTGATATGAAACTTGATGATAAAATCGAAAGTTATGTTACGTTATATAGCCAATAAGCGCAACAACTATTTCCTAAAACCTAAACTTCACGGGCCTTGAGTTTCTCAATCTTTTAATTCCGTCGGAATCGAAATCGTCGATCGACTACTCAGTGGTCGATCGATCGCTTCCTCAAAGAATGAGGTTCGGAATCCGATAGGTGGTCGATCGATCGATGTGGATGGTCGATCGACCGGATTAGTTGCTACTTGACTTCTTTATTCTTCGTGGACTTGTCTTTTGGGCCTTGGATCGCGCACCAAGCTCGTTCCTTAAGCAATTTCTTCACGTCATTTACAATGCAGCTTACTCGGGGACGGATTTGGCTTGATTTCCCGCTAAATTCTCCACATTTCTGCAATAAAGTACAAAAGCACGAAAGTAGAGGAAAATAGAGAAATATGGGCATATATAGCACAATTGAGCTCTGAAATGCGTGTAAAAAGAGATGTAAAACATCATATAAATGACACGCATCAACGATGTTAGGCAGGCTCTATCAATTAACAAAAATGGTAAGCGTGTTGTCATTGACACCTTAGATGCAACAGATGTTCGAGCTGGGAAACTGTTTATTTCTTCTCTTCGAAGTCAAGAAGTTGTTTCTTCTCCTCAACATCAAGAAGCTGGTATGGTGGGGAAGATGGCAGAGACTGGTACAAGCTCAGAGGTGATGGAATTTCTTCGTGAACCATCTATGGCAGTTCAGGGTGATGAGCGTTCTGACCCTGCTCCATCCGCAAACACTAACTCACCATCCGCAAATACTCCCTCAGAACCTACCCAAGTCTTTTTTGAATCCATGACTGAAAACTACTCGGCGTCTGCATTTGAAGCTGCTACTCCGTCCTCTGCGTCTACCCCGGAACAAGCCAAATGTGTTTTCACTAACAAAAAGCAAGCTCACAAGAAATTACATCTTTCGGCTCAAGACTACAATAACTTGTTACTCGGGAAGAATATAGAGTTTTTTCAACCCAGATCTGGGGCAGTTTTGAGGGTTCGCCCCCTCACTCCAAAAACTATCCAGCCGGGAACTCTCCATGACGATAAGTCATGAGAAGCAGCAGTTCCTATGTCTGATCCTTTGCCGGTTATTAGTCTGCCAAAGGAAGCACCTTTGCAAACTGATTCTGGTTCTGCGGATGAAGCGTCGGTTCAAGATGAATGCTTCGTCCAAACGGATAAAAAGACACGCCTTTCTTGTGACATTTCTTATGCTAGTAAGGTCTCCATAATCCAGTTTCAATTTGACGCAGTTAGGACGCATTCGAAAGAGCACGTATGCCATAAAGGAATTCATTCCTCTCCTCGTGGTCAAGTAGCCCGTGCCACTGGTAGTTTGAAGAAGAGAGTTTCGTATTCTGTCACCTGTTTATCTTCTTTTTGCAGGTACACCAATACAAGTATTGCAGTTAGAAAGACTAAGAGGCAAGATGACTACCCGATCCAGTTCGATGATTACTACCCATCATTCAAGAAACGTCGTCTTGCTGTTTCCTTTGTTCTGCCTTAGAGTTTAGTTCGGTTAATTGGATGTCGAATCGTTTAGCAGTTTTCGGTACCAGCCCATTTGAAAATGGGTAATATGTAACTGACTATTATGTAGACTTTCTTTTATTTATATCAGTTTATTGTTGTTAAAAAAAAAAAAAAAAAAAAAAAAAAAAAAAAAAAAAAAAAAAAATTCCAAATTACTTCAAATTACAAAATGTTCAATATTTGAAGCAAATGCATTCTGAAGAGCATTATATTTCAAGGAATTTAAATAAAACCCTAAAAATGAATAAAATTGTGTACATCTTAACAAACTGAGGTATAATCAAGAAAAGAAACCTAAAACTTCAGCAAATATTTCATGACATTGCATTCCAGAAGCAATATGTTCAGTTCACTGTGTATCAGATCTCAAAAGCATCCGATAAATAATCAAAGAATGGTATTTTTTTTGTTTGCTGTTAATTTAATAAATGTATATGTTGGGAAAATCATTTCTTGGCAGTGTCTTGCAAAGAAATGACAGTCTCAAAGGCTCCAGCTAAAGCCAACACTTTGTTTTTCTTCTTTCCTCCCATAAGCTTGCTTGCAGTTTCTTCAATTACATCATTGTAAGCTTGTTTATCTTTCTTCCCTACACCAGTTTGTGCCTTAGAAGGTTCCATAACTCGACTTTTAACATTCGAGTTTTCATCCTTCGCTGCTGGTGCTTCTTCTTCTTCTTCTTCCTTCTTTTCTTTTGCCAATTCTGTAATGCCATGCTCGACATTCTTTGCCACCTTGTCATCCTCATCAGATTCTGCTACAAGTTTTTGCTCTTCAGCTGTCGGATTCTGTTCTTCCGGTGTTGGATTTTGTTCTTCAACTGTCGCTGGTGGTTCTACAATCGTCATGTTCCGTTCTTCGACTATTGGATTATGTTCCTCAACAGTCAGATGTTTCTCTTCAACGGGCAGATTTTGTTCTTCATCAACTGTTGGATGTTGTTCTTCAACCGTCGGATGCTGTTGTTCAAGTTCAACTATCATATCTTTCTCTTCACTCTGTTTTTCAGATTGTTCATCAATAGTATGCACCTCTGTCTGTCCTTCAACTGTCAAATCTTGTTCTTCACTAGCAGTAATATTGTCTTGTAAATCTTCGACAAGTTTGACATCTCTGTCAATGAATGTGATAGGGTCGCCAAGCTCCTGGTTACTATCAGGCATCTCTGACATCTCCGGTAGAGACTGAACCTCAATATCCATGCTCACTAGATCATCCTCAAGACCCAATTGGTCAATCTTGGGATTATCATTATCATCGTGGTCAATGCTCGACTCTGAGGTCACACTCTTAGGCGCCTTCTTTGTAGACGAGGCAGATTTAAGGCCATTCATACCCTTTTTCATCAAAGGAGTAATGGGGGACACTGTGCTTTTTTTACCGCTCAGAGTCTTGGACAAATTTGAATCAAGCTTACCCTCTTTAAGGGATGAGGTTGTCCTAGCATAAGTCCGGTCTGAGACAACTCTAGTGGAAGAGGGTGAGAGAGAAGAGGATCCTGGTCTGTGTGAAAAGGATGTTGACCTACTTGGTTTGACCTCGCGGGGGGTCCCAGGTCCACTGCGAATGGCCCTTTGAACCTCAGAGATTGGAGGAGGTCTATCGAAGGACCTTCGCCTAATAGGAGACGGTTTTTGAGCTAGGTCGGCGGTTGATCGCTTTGATGTGGAGTCTAGTTTTGAGCCCATCACGGTTGATTTTAGGTAGTTAGGGACGGGTTTTTTGTCGGTTGTTAACAAGATTTTCTCTTTTGCAAGGGAAGATGAAGACGGAGCTGATGATTGGTTTTGAGATGAAGGTTTGGGTGATTTCTTGGTGAGGGAACTTGAAGGAGAAGTGCCCCTCTTTTCCCTCCCTCCCGAATTTCCTCTTATTGTTGTCGCCATAATTTCCTCTTATTGTTGTTGCCTGCTTACAAGAAGATGGAGTAATTTTATTATCACAAAAAAGCATTAGTACTACAATCAAATGGAATGAGAGGTAAGATTGTCAAGTTCAAACACATTATTTCCATTTCTATTATGTTTTGGTTTTCCATTATAATTATTCAAATTGGTTACACTTGTTTTTATTATCAAGTATATTCTGTACGTACTAATTATTTGACGTCATTTCGTCAATTTCTTTATTTACTTAAAGAACACACACCCCATCATAGTAATGTTGACCACCCTTAAATTAATTGGGAATTTGCGATGGTCGTTAAGCAATTGCTCTTAAAAAAACAAAGAGTAATATTGTTGTTGCATTAAGTTTATGATTACGTCGTTTTATATTTTAACATGTCTACATTAGCATTGGCATTATCTAATCATGTCGAATTCCTCCTCTAAACACATACAATAAAACTTAAAAAGGATCCCAAGTAGAATAATTTGAATAAAGATTAGAAATTGTAGAAGAAATTAAAGAGCATAAATAAAAGGAATAAATGAAATGAATTCTGGGTAGTAAAGATGATGGTGTACCTTGTTTATTATTATTTGTTTGATGGATTACAAGATGGGAAAACAAGGAAATTTAGGAAGAAAATAAAATGGTGAAAGGAGAGGGAGGTATATGAAGGAGCCAAAGAATGAGAGGTGGAAGAGTTGGATTACAATGAGAGACACCACCGAAATAGCATGGGATCATCAAACACAACTTATTTGCTGTCCTGGGATAAATGTTGGATACAAATTAATTCCCTACATATAGATATAGTTGTTTATAAATAATTCCAATATAGGCTTCAATAAACCAAAGTAAAACATAACATCAAACTTGGATTATTTATTCTTGTTTCTTAAGTTTCCACTATATAACTCGATCAAATTTAGATTATGATAAAACTACCAGTCATTCTCTGTGTCTTAATATTTAAAGTCAAATACATACTCATGATCACTTTTATTATTTATTTTTTGGTATAAAAAATAGATACATTAGATTTCTAATGAATTTTATGTTGTAATCAAATGTCTTTTATGGAATGAATCATATATTTTGGATTCATTATACTTCAAACACAAATTTAATTAGCTTTGTTCAATTTTGAAAAAGTCATTACACATCTTTTAAATTTTTATTCACTATAATTTGTTTTGAACTCTAAATTATAATCATTTAATTTAATTAAAATAAAACACCGGTTTAAATCTAAAAATAAAAAATTCATAAATCTTTTATTAGTGCTATTATTATATACTATATTAGAGAATGCTTAACACATACTAACTTCGTATAAAAAAAACCAATAAAGTGATATTATTAGTTTTATGACAAAAAAATCATTAAAACTATTTAAGAAAATTTATAAAATGTAATCATTAGTTTTCTGTTAAAAAAATATTTTCATCATTAGTTTTCTGGTAAAAAAAATTATTTTCATCAAAATACACATTTCATAACTTTACTCATTCTCTTTATTAGAGTATTACAGTTCAATTTTTGTTCTCATATATTATAACTAAAGGGGTGAAATATGAAAAATTAATGACGTCTCAATTTAAAATTTATAAATAATACATTAAAAAATTACGACTTTATTATATAGTTACACATAATTTTGATCCGGTCGATGTCGTCACTCAACCAATCAAACACATTTATAATACTCAACAAACAACTAGTTAGTGGTAAGTCGAGGTCGATCCATGGGACGGTGTGCTTTGGGTTCTAAGTCTATCTATCTCAATTTATGCTAGTGTCACAATTAATGGGGTTTGTAGTTGTGTCTAGACTAATGCAAGCGATAAAGTAAAATAAGCAATAAAAGGAAGGATGTAAACAAATGATTTAAAAGTGCTAGGATATCATGGGGTCATGGGGGATTCATGGTGTTGATCATACAAACATGTTTACAAGGTTGCAAGCAATTAATGTTGTGGAGGAACCGAGTTGGGTTATGTCTTACGGTTCTTAGGAAGAGTTGGGTCCCGGAGCCGAATCGATTAGATTGTACAACACCTACAAGTCGACTTACTTTCCTCCTATTCAACTTCTATGCATGGTCTAACAAGACTCGAGTTGGTTTATATCTTACAAGTCAAGTTGAGTAGATAAGAGATGGTAAAAATGCAAGGATTCATAGGCTTAGCATTTCATCAAACATAACATGTGCATAAAGTTGACATCACAACAAGCAAGCAATTTAATCATGTGAACATATTAGATTAAGCATGAATCAATCCCATGTTGGTTTCCCCTAATTACCCACTAATCCTAGCTAAAGAAACTACTCACTCATTATCATGGGAAACATGTCATTAATGGTGTCAATCATCACAACAAGTATAAACATGATAATAGAATGAGGAAATAAACAATAAAGAGTAAAGAGTAAAGGAATTATACCAACTTAAGATGATCCAAATAATAAAGCAAAGAATAATAGAAGAACTTGATGATTGATGGAAGGTTGTCAATCTCCCAATAATAACCCAATAATCTTCAATTACCCAATAATAAACTTGAATAATAAACTTGAACAATAATTAAAGAGAGATTAATGTGTAATTTGTGGAAAGATTAAAGAGTAATCTATTCTAATCTACTCCTAATCTAATCTAAAGAAGGATTTTCTACTCTAAAAACTTGTTGGTTTGATTATTACAAATGGGGTATTTATAGTGGAAATTAGGTGGATGCATTAGGGTTAACTAAGGAATAAACTAGTAATTACACTTTTGAGTTTAGAGCAGGGAGGAGCCGGTATTTTTCGGAGGAAGGGAGTCTTTCTTGAAAGCTTGAAGAACGAATTTGCGCTGGACTGGAATCCGGGCGGATTGGTGTCGGGACGGGCGGATTGTAGCAAGGGAGTCCGAGCGGATTTGGAGCAAGACGCTCGGATTGTAGCAAGGGAGGAATCCGAGCGGATTTGGAGCAATCCGAGCGGATTTGGGACAATCCGAGCGTCTTCAGCGCGGGACGCGCGGATTCCTGTACAGCTTCTTTGTTTGAGCTCGGATTGTAAAACGGACGTCATTTTCTCATCCGGACTCCTATTGGAGTGATTCAAAAGCCTAGATCGCTTGTTTTTTCGACGCCGTTCCATCTAGCATATTTTCAGAGCCAAAGGAGCAACTCTTGGTTTGCGTTCCGAGCGATTTTCTTCATGAATGGCCTCCTTGCTTTTCCTCCTTGCTTTAAACCTTATGACTCTTCTATATAATCTTTATTCTTACGTCATTGGTCATCATTCTTGCCTCCTCTTCATACTAGTCCATCTAATATCATCAATAAGCTTCCAAATATGCACGAAAGACGGGAATTTCCGCCTTATTATCTCCTTTTCTACAAAACATATGAAATGCGATAGAAAAGCAAATAGGAAGGTTTTGACGGATAAAATGGCCATAGAATGTTATAATAGTATGCAAAATAGGCTCAATTAGGGGACTAAATGTGCGCAAATAATGTTCACATCAAATATCCCCAAACCGAACCTTTACTCGTCCCGAGTAAAGAGGTGACTAAAACTAGACCTTTAATTAAACTAACCTAATAACATAACCGATATGAGACAATTAGCGGGTCTCACTCCGCCCCTTCAACTCACAACAAGACAACCATGAGGTAGGATGCCTTCTTGCAAGGCAAGGTGGGGCTTGCCAAAATGGCGACACATCCAAACATTAAGCACACAAAATCAAATAATGGATGCATCTACAAAAGGAATAGCCACTTTCCTCATCTAAGTGGCAGAAATTATCTACAAGAGAAGTAATTCAAGGGTACACACTCCTTCATAGATGCAATTTCTTCAAACTACTAAGCCTAGAAGGATACCAATAAATCACCTCCAAATTGTGTCAAGCTAGGGTACCTTTGTCCTCAATCGTTAAATGCTTTTGTCAAGAATAGACTCCCTATGGTGTTAGAAACACTGGAGGATCGCGGAATTCCTCCTCTTGCCTAGACAAGAAGAAGGGTCGTCCCCTCTCTACCATGCACAAAAATGGGTACGATGGATAAAGGGATCGATAGAATTTGAGTTTCACTTTGGGAGTTTGCTTTTGTTGTTGTTTTTCCCCCCAATTTCTTGTGGCATATAACATTTGAGAACACTTTCTTTTGCCATTTCTTTTTGAACATTTTCAAAGACACCCCAATTAGTAACGAGGGTGCCTTGTATTTGAAGCTTAGGAGTTCTATTTTTGCTCCTTTTTTTTCTTTTGATGCATTTTTGCAAACTTTCTTTCACTTTTCATTTCATTGAACTCAAATTGATTTCTTTTTGTGCCCATTCCCTTTTGTTGACAAAAATATGGTAGAACATGGATGATGGATGTATGGGTGCATGGTTTCAAGGGTCACCTTGGAATAAACGGTAGCCAAGGAGTTATCACACCACAAGGTACTCTTTACTCGGCCTTAAACCATGGGTCAAAGGATACTAGCATGACACATCCTAGGGTGTTTTACAAATATTCTAACAAGCAAAGTCTTAAGAAGAAAAAGCATCTACTAGGGCCTATATACACTTGTCAAGCTTCCGAAGTAGACGGTTTCGCAAAATTTTTCTAACCATGCAAACTACATGCCATGATGCAACTAGCATATAAACATCCTAATGCATATGATTCTACCAACTAATATGACAAACAATCTAAATGCAAGTCCTAAGTTTACATTGTTATACCGCATCAATCAAAATAAAGCCACATAGTCATTAACATAAAGAGGAAAAAGGAGATTGGAAAGATCATACCATGCGGTCTTCAATATCCTCATGTCTCGGATGTGGCGTAGTCGATCAATGTGAACAAGGATGAACAAACACAATATATACAAAACAATATATACAAGTCTACACTACAAAGGAAATGAACTTGTTTTTGGATTTTTCAATTTTTCAAATTTTTATGGTTTTTGTTTTTATGAAATTAAAAGACATATTTTTGTGATTTTTCGAAATTTTTCAATTTTTATGCATTTTTGGAATATAAATTCCCATCCCCCACTTTATTTTGGACATTGTCCTCAATGTACATGTAGGAGTAGGAATGAAAAAGAAATACATGTTTTTGGGTTTTTGATTTTATGGAAATTGAAGTACAAATGCAATGATATGATATGAATGAATGCATGCTCTAACTAAATGCAACTCTATATGACATATATAACAAATGAATGCAATCTAACCTATACTATATGATGCATGATTTCTAGTAAATTATGGTCACCTATGATCAAACCTCCCCAAACCGATTTAAACACTATTTCTAGTGTAGAAATGAATGGGTTTGGCCATTAGTGACTATGCATGAATTCTAGTCTATATACAACTATCTACATGAATCATATGAAATATATTACAATGCAAACTAATGTAAATGAACTAACTAATGCAAATGCAATATGAAAAATATAATACAAATGCATGCAAAAACTACACTAAATGCAATGTATATACAAAAGAGAGAGAGGGAGAGATGGGTATCATACAAATGGAAGTGGTGAAGTAGGCCTCTTTCACTCGTCATCCTCATTTTGATCATAGCCATAACCATGAGAGCTTCCGGCTTGATCATAACCGGGTGCTTGGCCCCAATATCCTCCTTGGTCAAATCCTCCTCCTTGACCCGAGTACCCTCCACCTTGGTTAGAATGCCCTCCGTCTCCTCTACCCCAAGCTTGGTCCCCATAATTTGGGAACAAGAGCTCCGGTTGTGCCCAAGAGGGTAAAGGGCCATTAGGGTCAACGTACCCTTGTTGAGCCATGTTATAGTATTGGGGGTAGAGGGCCAAGTAGTTGTCTTCCTCTCCTTTATGCACCCCAAGGTCCACTCTATTCATGAGTGACATCAAATCATTAATACCCGGGGTGTTGGGGATTTCCGGTTGGAATTCGGTATAAGGGGTAGGGTATGGCGGGATGGGTACGTAGGAAGGTGGGCGAATAGGTGCTCCCGGCCCCCCACGAGGTGGTTGACGGTGTGGCTCTTCCCTTTGAGGGGGATTATCAAGAATTTGGATTTCGAGGAGGTAGCTTGGTGGGGGAGAGTATGGACTCAATCTTGGGTCAATGCCCGGTATCTTCCATCCCTCAAGGACCATTGAAGTACATCCCTTGGTGTGCCACTCCACACTCCCATCTCGAGTGTAGTTGCACCATCGGTGACTGTGGAAGATGGTGTGCTCATCAATCAAAGTCCTCCCCTCAAGAGGAATATAGGTTCCTCGGGCATTGAACCCGGACAAAGGTGTTTAGCCAGAATTGTAATTAGACCTCCCATCACAAAGGTTTTGAGTTGGGTGGTCCCTTGAGCAAAATCATGGAACCTAGTAAGTATCTCAAGTGGCGTGTTGAAGTTATAACGCCTCACCGCTCGAACATTCAAATAAGACTCAAGAAAATTTAAGTCGATGAGAGTACACCGATCTTGCTCGTACCTCCCATTGATGCAACCGGCTACAAAGCGTTCGGTGAATCGAATCACCGGATGTTGGATAGCAAATGTATAGCAACGCTTTATATGGGTAAAGTCCCTCCCGGAGATAGCTTTCCAAAGAAAGTCCACATTAAAATTATCGGGCTTTTCGGTATAGTCGGTGGGTACTTCAAGACCGAAAACATAGGCAAATTCCTCAAGAGAAAGAACATGGTCTAGGTTGCATAACCTAAACTTCATGCCTACATTGTTGTGGGTATCCGCCACAATGCGAAGGCTACTCAAGAATTCAAGGGTGAGACTAAGGTAAGTCTCTTCATGGGCATGGAAAAAGCTCCCAATGCCAAGGCCATTAAAGAACATCTCGGTAGGGTACCTTATCTTAAGGATTTCCAACACCCTAGTATCAACAAATTGAGTAGGTTCGTACTTCTTACCTAGAAGCTCGACGAATTTTTCGCGGTGGTCGTTGGATAGGAAGATCACTTCTTGGAAGTTGTTGAGTTGTTCAATGCCTCCCCTCATTAAGGGTCGGGTGTTCCTTGGTAGTACTACCTCTCGTGGTGTTGAAGAGGTTGATCCCTTGCGCTTCTTCCCGAATGATTCAACCAATTTCTTGGCCTTTCCCTTGGTGTTTGTCAATGGTGCCATTTGAATGTTGGTGATGGGGGAATTTTTGAGGATTTGAGGATGATTTTGAGGGTTGAGATGAGTGTTTTAGGGTTTGGTAAGGTGAGGAAATGAGGGAGAAGGGGGGGTGATTATATAGAAGAAGTAGGGAATCCGAACGGATAAGATTGGATCGAACCCGCTTTATCCGAGGGAACAAGACAATCCGAGCGGATTTCGATCGAGACGGCCGGATTTCGGGAAAGAAGACGGGCGTCTTTTCTAGAATCCGCACGGATTCTAGAACAAAGAAATTTTGTGGGCGAGAAGGGGGAAAAGACGGGCGGATTTTGATCGGGACGGACGGCTTGATCTGGACGGGCGGATTCTCGATAATCCGCACGGATTTTGTCGCAGTTCAAAATCTCGCTTCTGGACGACACATGGGACGGGCGTCCCGTGGAGAAGACGGACGGATTGTCCGGGACGGGCGGATTTGTTTGAATCCGCACGGATTCTTCTTCAGTTTCAATTTTTGCTTTCCCGTGGGCCCTGGACGGGCGGATTTGCTAGAATCCCGGGCGTCTTTCTCGCTTTCTTTCTTCTTCTTCTTTTTTTTTCACGAGACAACATACCCCTTTTCACTGATTTTCTCTTTTCCCTTATCTTTTTCTGAAATTTGCTCATGAAACATGTAAGATGACTCTCTCTCTCTTCTCTCTCATGCAAGAAATTAAATGCAAATGTAAATGTACAATATTATACAAAGTAAAGGGTTCAAGAAATATCTTACAAATGGTGGTTTTGAGGTAGGACTCCACCAAACTAGTTCAATTTGTAGGGACTCTTATCCATAGAGCTTAAAGCTCTTAATAAAAGATCAAAAGCTTGTGAACAAGCTCCAAATAAGCATAAGTATGGGTTGCTCAATTTGAATATGAAATTTGGCCAAGGAGGCTTGTAGAATGTTCTTTTTCTTGCCTTCTCCTTAGCATTAGAGCTTTCCCGATGCTTCAGATATATACACCCACGATTCTTGTTAAGACTAAGCATGAAGTGTGGTTCGTTTTCATCTGTGGACTTCCACTTACCAACTTCTTCTTCAATTTTGGTGATGACGATAGCATTTGAATTTATCAATCCTTCATGAGTAGAAGGAGAATTTTCATGACTTTGATGATCGGATACCATAGGAGTTGAAATTATGGGTGCCAAATCTTCACAAGTAGCCTCACGAGCAATTTTCTCTTTAAGCTTTTTTACCAAATAGCTCTTGTAAGAAACCTTGGCCTTTTGAAGAAGGTCTAACATATCCTCTTCAATGATCATTGGCTCCATGATGTGTGCCAAGTGGTCTTCATAAATGATAAAGGAAGGACGTTCTTCTTCATGATAGGGTATCTCAAATGCCTCAAGGATAGGCTCCTCAAGCAAGGTGATATTGTGAGTCCCTCCTCTAGGCTCATCATCATTGTTGCTATCCTTACGTGAATCAGAAATGAGGGCTTCATTTAGCTCTTTTTCCAACACCTCAACGTTCACATCAAAAGACACACCCTCATAGACCTGGCAAAATCAACCCGGCCCGATTGACCCGACCCGAAAAGGTTGACCCGAGACCCGAAATCGACCCGAACTGCCGCACCCGAATGACACCCGAAGTCCGAATTGACCCGACCCGACCCGAAAATGACCCGAGCTTTCATGGACCCGTAACAGACCCGACCCGAAATGCCCTACCCGAAACCACTCAACCCGAAAATGACCCGATAAAATATAACTCTAATTGACCCCAAAAGTCTTGAAATGCCTTTTTCTCTCTTAATTATTGACCCGAAAATGACCTGACCCAAAATAACCCGACCCGCTTGACCCGAAATAGACCCGACAAACAAACCCGAAACAGACCCGGAATCCGAAATGACCCGGCCCGACCCGAGCTAACCCGAAAATTTGAGAAACCTGAAATGGCCCGACCCGAAATGGCCTGACCCGAACCCGACCCGTTAACCCGATTTGCCAGGTCTACACCCTCATACTCACAAAGGTTAAGAGTATTTGGGTTGCTCAACCTTATGTCTTCTTCATCGAACACAACACTTTCATAGTCGCAAGAGCTCAAGGAACTTGGCTCTTCCCACTTTTCATCTTCCATGTCAAATGTCATTACTTCAAACTCGCATTTATGCTCAATATCCAAAGAACGGTGGTGAGTGTTTGCTTGGAATTCTTTTAATTGGGCAATTTGAATCCTCAACTCCTCTCTTTGGATAACAATGTCTTTAAGAACATTATCTTCTTTTCGGCTCTCTTCTAGCATTTGGTTGAAGAAGTTTTGCTGGTCTCCCATCATTTGGAGAATCATGTTTTGAATGGGTTCATCTTTTTGTTGTGGGTGGGTGTGAAAGTGGTTGTATTGTGACAATTGAAGTTCATTGTGAAATGGGTATTGGGTGGGTGGTTGTTGTTGATATTGGGTGTGGTAATTTTGGTGGAAAAAATTGGGGTAGTGGTTAGGATTTTCGTTGTACAAATAATAAGGTAGGTTTGTGTTGACTTGCTCCTCAAACTCCCCATACCTATAGTCATACTTCAAAGATTCACCACATACTCCATATGTCAAGTCTTGGGTCATCATCATTGGTCAAGATAGAGATACAACTACAAACATGGAAACTACAAGAAAATGGTAAAAACGATCCTTGAGGAACAAGTTCCTCAAGGTGAAAGCACAATTAAAATAGACAAACAAGTAAGAACTTAATCACATAGCACCATCCCCGGCAACGGCGCCATTTTGGTCCGGTCGATGTCGTCACTCAACCAATCAAACACATTTATAATACTCAACAAACAACTAGTTAGTGGTAAGTCGAGGTCGATCCATGGGACGGTGTGCTTTGGGTTCTAAGTCTATCTATCTCAATTTATGCTAGTGTCACAATTAATGGGGTTTGTAGTTGTGTCTAGACTAATGCAAGCGATAAAGTAAAATAAGCAATAAAAGGAAGGATGTAAACAAATGATTTAAAAGTGCTAGGATATCATGGGGTCATGGGGGATTCATGGTGTTGATCATACAAACATGTTTACAAGGTTGCAAGCAATTAATGTTGTGGAGGAACCGAGTTGGGTTATGTCTTACGGTTCTTAGGAAGAGTTGGGTCCCGGAGCCGAATCGATTAGATTGTACAACACCTACAAGTCGACTTACTTTCCTCCTATTCAACTTCTATGCATGGTCTAACAAGACTCGAGTTGGTTTATATCTTACAAGTCAAGTTGAGTAGATAAGAGATGGTAAAAATGCAAGGATTCATAGGCTTAGCATTTCATCAAACATAACATGTGCATAAAGTTGACATCACAACAAGCAAGCAATTTAATCATGTGAACATATTAGATTAAGCATGAATCAATCCCATGTTGGTTTCCCCTAATTACCCACTAATCCTAGCTAAAGAAACTACTCACTCATTATCATGGGAAACATGTCATTAATGGTGTCAATCATCACAACAAGTATAAACATGATAATAGAATGAGGAAATAAACAATAAAGAGTAAAGAGTAAAGGAATTATACCAACTTAAGATGATCCAAATAATAAAGCAAAGAATAATAGAAGAACTTGATGATTGATGGAAGGTTGTCAATCTCCCAATAATAACCCAATAATCTTCAATTACCCAATAATAAACTTGAATAATAAACTTGAACAATAATTAAAGAGAGATTAATGTGTAATTTGTGGAAAGATTAAAGAGTAATCTATTCTAATCTACTCCTAATCTAATCTAAAGAAGGATTTTCTACTCTAAAAACTTGTTGGTTTGATTATTACAAATGGGGTATTTATAGTGGAAATTAGGTGGATGCATTAGGGTTAACTAAGGAATAAACTAGTAATTACACTTTTGAGTTTAGAGCAGGGAGGAGCCGGTATTTTTCGGAGGAAGGGAGTCTTTCTTGAAAGCTTGAAGAACGAATTTGCGCTGGACTGGAATCCGGGCGGATTGGTGTCGGGACGGGCAGATTGTAGCAAGGGAATCCGAGCGGATTTGGAGCAAGACGCTCGGATTGTAGCAAGGGAGGAATCCGAGCGGATTTGGAGCAATCCGAGCGGATTTGGGACAATCCGAGCGTCTTCAGCGCGGGACGCGCGGATTCCGTACTGACTTCTTTGTTTGAGCTCGGATTGTAAAACGGACGTCATTTTCTCATCCGGACTCCTATTGGAGTGATTCAAAAGCCTAGATCGCTTGTTTTTTCGACGCCGTTCCATCTAGCATATTTTCAGAGCCAAAGGAGCAACTCTTGGTTTGCGTTCCGAGCGATTTTCTTCATGAATGGCCTCCTTGCTTTTCCTCCTTGCTTTAAACCTTATGACTCTTCTATATAATCTTTATTCTTACGTCATTGGTCATCATTCTTGCCTCCTCTTCATACTAGTCCATCTAATATCATCAATAAGCTTCCAAATATGCACGAAAGACGGGAATTTCCGCCTTATTATCTCCTTTTCTACAAAACATATGAAATGCGATAGAAAAGCATATAGGAAGGTTTTGACGGATAAAATGGCCATAGAATGTTATAATAGTATGCAAAATAGGCTCAATTAGGGGACTAAATGTGCGCAAATAATGTTCACATCAATAATTATTATGAACAAAAAGGGGTGAAAATATATTTTTGCCTCATATTGTGACTACAACTGTAATACCCCGACCTAACATGAATTGGGAGCGGTTATTTATGTTAGCTTGCCAAGTGTACTTGACCCACATGGTTATTTTCAGCGCATTTTTGTCCTCACTCATGCGCATCCCAAAAAACTTTCCAAGGAGGCAACATATCCTAAGACTACCCCTCTGCAAGCACGCTTGCTTAACTCCGGAGTTCTTGTCATAGGCTTCGAGAAAACAAAGAGCACTTTGTTGATATGAGTAGTACTTTCAATTTCAATCTCTTTGTAGATATGAGTAGTACTACATAGAATATCCCTTATCCTTTTAAATATGATGGTTCCGTTTGGTTCAAAAGGTCGGAATGAATTGGAACGGAATGAGATACCATGAGGGGATGGATTTAGAACCCCATACTTATCATTTGTTGTTTGGTTCACTCTAAAATTGTATGCAGGGGAATGGATTTAGAAACCTGAGTGGGAAGGTGGATATGGGATTCCAAGGGGTTGGGGTGAAATTAGAATCCATCAGAATTCTAACTCCATTCCAAAATGCCCCAACCAAACACTAGAATCACTCAAATCCATTCCATTTCATTCCAACACCCCCAACCAAACATCCCTAAGAGTTTAAGTTGTTTAACTATTAAAGCCAAAAGTAACATAAATGGGACATAAGGAGTATCATAGAAAAGATATGTATTCGTGTTTATTATATACTCATGACCTGGGTTCCATTCTTGTCAGTAACATAAATGCCCTTGTGGCTCCCTTTACAAAAAAAAAAAAAAAAAAAAAAAAATTGAAAGAATTTCGGAATGAAGGACAAAGAGCTTTCTCTAGCAAGAATTTACAAAGAGGTCCAATGTTGTTTGAAAGAAATAATTGGAGTACCCTATTCCATTAAAATAACTGTAGTCCTTAACCTACACAAAAGACTAGAAAAACAAGCAAACACCCAAGATGCTCAGAACATACCTGAGGCTAAGGATATGCAAGAATATAAACTCCGGTCATAATGTACCAAAACGCAGCAAGCATCACACCACCATGATTTCATTGTCCGGCCTAAACATCACAATTTGATACTAAATAAAGACTAAAGAGTAAGGAGGGACCAAAGATAAGCATGGACGACCCAAGAAAGGGAGTCACAATCGTCTATTGCCAAATGAGGCTACAATCAGAGGCTCAACTGTAGTGAAACATAAGCATTGCAAAAACAGAAATAACTGGGTCCTCTTCTGCATACACCAATGGCCCAACAGACAGCAAAATCAAGTTCTTACTTGGGCAATCTTATGCTATCCTTAATTTCCAAGAGATTACAACATCCACTTCTCCCTTGTACAAAATTAATTTTCCCAGAAACATTACACCCCTAAATTACAATCTCCCACACAACTGTACGTCTTTTATTTAACCCTCTTGCCCTAGCATTTCAGAAGAGAGGAAGCACTTTAAATACGGAGTAAAATCAGCAAGAAGCTTAAATTTGAAAGGAATGAAGCATACCAGAGTGACGATAGTCCATGGCAGCGAAGCAGAAGGCGTACGCTTCATACGAGGCACATTGTAAAGTGAAGGAGATAAAATTTTCTGCAACAATACCCTTTTTGAATCTTTAGGAGGTCTAACATGCCGAAGAGGAAATGCAAGGGACAATATTGCAAAGGGGAGAGAATAATGGAAGAACTAGAAGAAGAAAATAAACGGAGATTGATCTGCCCCTCATTTACAAGGTGCTTAACGCACACCGAGGCATTTTGGCCAATGCGGCACTAAGCTTTGGGATCAAGTGCTCTATTTAAAGCTAAGGCAACGAGTGAGCACTGACAACTCTGACAAGTATGATATCATAGTATAACAATTAGTATCATCATGCGGTGGAGTTAATACTCAAATAACAGCATTTGACCTGTAAATAAATGAAGAGACACAGAACAGAGAAGATATGCTGACTCAACTCACTGATATTGTAAAAATGAAAATTAGAATAAATCTATGAATCGAAACAAGAAGGTAATATGGTTATCACATAACAGCACGGTGACAGAAAAGATCGACATAGAAAAAAATAGGTCCCCAACTTCCTTTTTTCACGAGATAGTCAGAAACAGACTTTCAGTGGAGAATTTTACATTTCACAATTATTCAAAGGCACATTAGGAACCAAAATGGGGGCATGCATCTAGAAAAGGGCTTGACCAAAACAATTAGCCAGCAATGGACATATAACTAAGACTCCAAGAGGTTGCTCTTGGGTTAAGGCCGCACCAATTACACAAATTCTAAGTCTCAAACCTCCTCAACAGTCTAAAACACCTGAAAGAACTCAGTTTCCACAGGAGCCATTTCAACTTGAAATACAATACTAGGTGAAGGTCAGCATTCTCTTTTTCTAAGGAATTTTAAGACCAATATGCCAATGTTGGAAACATAAGTGATGTGTATAGACAAGATCATGCTTCAAAATCTCGGTATCGGTCTTTGTCGCGGTATCGGTATAATTGATCCTTAATCGGTCGTCACGTATGAATCGCGGTGAATCTCCGGTGATTTCGCGGGCTATATCTCGTATCGGTAAAGTGAAAAACTGATACAACTCGGCCGATACAATACATCTAGGTCGAGATTTTGAAACATGGTCAACATCTAAACGTCTTCGTGATTGTCAAGTATGAAACATTCAGAGTCCCATAGAACAATATCCTACCCCCACAGAAAGAAAATTGGTGAAAAAATGGTAGCGGAGAATCAGAATTCTTATAATAATAAAAATAGTACTCGTGAGATTCAAATGACACCTTGACAAGACATGGTAAAATAATATCACAACATTTTCATTAAAATATTCGTATCATATACCCAAAAGTTTATCATGCAAAGTGAATTTTCTACAGTTAATAAATTACTTTCTACTTTGCACATTTTCTTAGATCAAATGCTCCTCTACAATTGCATTTAGAAGGTCGGCCCACTTTCATTTGAGGCTTGCTTATCCATCCTACAACATCAAGCCATCAACAGCGTTACCCTGACCCAATGTATGAGGTTCAATCTCTAACTAATTAGAGATAGGAGTAATGCCTTGGTTTATAAACTGACCGACTCTCCTTTATGGATGGAAAGGTATTTCAACATAACTGTAAAAATCGCAATGGAAGCTCAGAAATGTAATGCTTCAGAAACCAATAGTGCAGATTTCAGATTCACAATAACAAAGAGAAGCCTTTGTGAAGTTACCTTTATTTTTCATATTGAAATTAATCTAAAACACATGTAGAGCAACATTGCAGCTCTTGCATTTTATGAATTTTTACCTTTACATGTTAAACAACCATATCCCCGCAAAACTTTTCGACGATACCTCCTCTTGGTATTAAATTACAGGACTTGGGCAGAAGGCAGCCATTAACAATGCCATCAAACTACCGAGTGACCGCCTATGGACATTTTTCATCACTGAAGTGCCCCTTCATAGGTTTCCAGTAAAAAAATTTCCAGCCACTTACCACTCTGTGAATGAATCTGCACTGTGCTCAAGCGCTTACTTAATGTTCCCAAGGGTCAAGCTTCATCTCGCGACTAGAGGTCATCTGGGTTGCAATATAGGCAAGATTTTGATCGACGATTGAGATCGTCATTGCAATGAGGCACATATTTCATGCTCCAGCAAAATAATGACTAACCCTACAGGATTAGAAACAGATCAAAATGTAATGATTTCTCCTACACCTTACTCCTCAGATCCTCGCATCGAAATTTTCTCTAACAATAACGGCCAGTTTTCTCCAAGTTGTTGAGGGTTTAGCTCCATTGCAACTTTGAAATCAAGCAAAGAAACTGACTGGCTATCACTCTTCTGCATATGTAAGTGATTACTTGGCCAGAGACCATTAATAGGCTTCCCATGCGTTTGCTGCTTTTGGACAGGATGTGCTGACATGTCACTTGTAGACCTTGAACCAACAAACTCTAAACTAGATCTAATCAATCCCTTCAAATATACATCAACCATATTATTCAAGGAATTAGCGCATTCCAAGGTAATCCCGAGACCCTGTGGCACAGCAATCTGCTCCATTCGCCTTCTGAGAGTCTCGCTATCAGATAGTCCATCCAAATCAAAGCAGCTAACATGATCACCAGTGTGTGTGGGTAATGATTTGCGAGGTCCAGCAGCACTAGCCGGGCAAAAAGGGATTCCAAGAGGAGCAACCAAAGGACGCCTGGAAAATATCAAGTGGCTAGCATGTGCCGCCACTTTCCCATCTTCAGCATGAGATGCATTGCTAAGGTCGTTCCCTTGGACAACTCCTACCAGTCTCTCATCATTCTCAGGCTGCTCAGCAAGTCCACGTGGCAGATGTAACGGTCTTTGGTAATCACAAGGTGCTACGTCCCCATTTTCTAAAGTTTTTGAACCAATATCATTTACTGCAGTTGGTTGATGTAAAATAGAATTGACCTTTCCGTTTGGACCAAGAGGGCGTGGCCTATCTTTGAGCTTCCTGTCACGAACCGTAGACCTCCCCTTTCGTGGGGAGATAGGAAGTACCCCATTGGACCAAATAGGAGCAGCTGAACTTTGACGGTGGGCCATATTTGGGCCTTGACCATGCCCATCGTCTAAAGCGGGCGAATTAGTTCGAACAGCAGTGCCAGCTTTATTGGCGGGACCCACTTCCTGAGCTTGCAGAGGAGGAGGAGGAGTCTTGGCACTACAAGCATTCTTGAGAATGGCCCTTATTATTTTATTATGCAAAGGGAGGTTTTCCCTCCCAAGTATCTGATAACAGAACTTATTAAACTCAGTCTTACTCAACTTTTGACTTATAAATCTATTCAAACAGTGGATGTAACCCTTAAACCTCTCTTGTCCTATCTTCTTGAACAATTGAGCTTTGAGCTCACCTGTATCCATTCGAGGGTTCTTCTCGGGTTGCATTTGTTCTCCGACCTCAAACCACAAACTCATACAACAGCAAACAACTACCAATAACTAACTCAGTACAGTGAGTACAGCAACACCACCCCACAATTCAAGTCATCACCAAAACACCAAAAGAAGAAGAGCAACACAAAACTAGCTCAAATTAACGGAATGTTCAACCAAAACACATACTTACAAACACCACAATACTCAAAAACATGAATTAAAAAACAACCCCATTTAAAGAAAAGATCTACAGCCAAACCCTAACAAAAAAAAATTAAATATCCCTCTTTTGCTATTAGTATCCCGAATCTATTTAAAGAATATGAAATCACCAAAATTGGGAATAACAGAGTTTACAACGCCTAAACTTGAAACGGTAAGAAGAATATGGGTGCTGAAAATCCCACATTTGCAATACAAAATTACCCAACTGGGTTGGGTAGCCAGGCCAGCCGTGTTTACAAAATTAAAGTTGAGATCCCAAAGTTGAAGTTGAATTAGATAAGATCAAAAAAAATAAAAAAGAATCAAACTTGCTTAGTAAATAATGAAGAAACAAAAGAATATCACCAACAAATGATGATAATTAAGCAATGTTTGATCACTTTCTGACCTTATTATTGGAGAAAGCTGGGAACTTGGGGTACAACAGTGCAAAAATTATTGAATTAATTAATGAGATGTTTGAATTTTCTCTCCAAAATTTGGAGGGAGAAGGAGCTATAACCAAACCCACTTCGTCTCTCTTTCTCTCTCTCTCGCTTACTGTTTTTGCTTCTTTCTTTCTCTGTAAAATTTATTTATTTATTTTTGTTTATTTTTCTGGGTTTGATTGGGGGCAAAACTAATACGGAACACTGCATTACTTACATTGTGTATACGGATTGCAACAAAAAAAGAATATTGTGTATACGGACTACGGAGTTAAAACCATTGTTATTACTTATCAGAATCTCAATTCGATTCTACCATTTAAAAATGCTTGATTGATCTTAGATCCTACTATTTTAGATAGGATCATATTACGATCCAATTTCATAGTAAAATATTACTGTAATAAATATTTTTATGTAGTGACATCGTAACCTCAAATTTTATGTAAGTTTTAAAAATATGTTCATAATATTAAATTAAAACCATTAATTTTCAATATTTTACTAATAAATATTAATAAATAAGTGTTTTGATCTTCAATTATATTGTTGTTGTTGTTGTATTATTGTTATTATTATCATCTATGATTCATTCTATTCAATTCAGTTCAGCTCCGTTTAATTAAATTCAATTCCTTTTTTCCTAAGGTTTTTCACAATAAAATGAGTAAAACGAAAGAGTAACTCTTGAGGCAACAATTTAAGCCACGCAAGAATAAAAGAAATGAATTAAAAATAAACTAGGTTTTTTTTTTGTCTAAACCATCCGGTAATCCGAACAACATTGGGCCGACTAATCCGGATTTCGGGGCGTGTCCAAGGATTACGGTATTTAAACTCCTCCCAATCGCAGTTGTGGGGGATCAATTTAGCTCGATTCAATTCAATTCCTTTTTTCCTAGTTTATTTTTTTTATTATTTTTTTTTAAATAAAAAAAATAAACTAGGTTTAAACCCGTGAAATTCATGGGTTGTTCTAATATATGGTTACAAAGTTGAAATGATTTCAAAATATATGTATTAAACACAATAAATTATATTATATGTGTTTGTTTTAGTATTATAATTTTCTATTTAGATTAATTGAATAAATGATTAGTTATTATATAAAAACATACTAAAACGCTTTTAAACATGTATATGTATGTAACATATCGTGATTTCGTGTTTTTTAACCAATAGGTCCTAAGCACCAAATATGGGGGAATTGTACGCTGTACACACGTGTTTTTGCGGTTTTATTATATAGTATATACCCCTCATTTTCGCAAATTATCTCTTGTACCCCTTTTTTTCTAACATATAAATATATAACTATGCGGTGTGACTGTGTGGGTATGGATATATATTGAATATTTTGTGCATATACGTGAAATATCTAAATATGAGTAAAATATTCATAAGCATCTGTAAAAAGTTTAATTTCAAATTATTGATCTTAACTTTAAAGCATGAATAAATATATATTAATAACCTAATCATTATTACTAAAAACCTAACTATCACATGTCGATGATACGAATTCGACATAGCTCAACAAAACAAAAGGAAACTAAATCGAAAATTTCTCGACCCCAATTTAACCTAATCCGTAAATTCATACAACTCTGAATGCCTCGTTTGCCATCTGTTAGTGAAAGTTCCAAATTTTATGAATTGAAGACGTGAGATAACCAACCAACTTAATATTTGCATATTTTGCAATTCATATGTTTTTCAAAGAGTGATCGAACATTCACATATATTGAAAATTCCCTAATTAACCATACTACTACTCATTTATGCGTTTTCATGACCTTTATAATGTTAGTCATGACAAAAATGACTCTTTAACTTTGTATATGTTCTTAAAGTAAGTGTACTAATTTTATATTTAACCCTGTTTTCACCTGTTTAGTTGCCTATGGACTGTTTTCTATTATAAATTATAAAATAATCTCATAATGAATTTATTGTGATACAGTTTCTAAAGATGTTTAACCTATGCTTCTCTAATCCAATTTCTTAGTTGTTAGCTTATTCAATTTATACGTAGAAGAAAAGGAGAGAGAGACTATAATAACATGATAATTGAAGATTGGACAACAAAACATTGTTAAGCTCATAGTAAAAAAAAAAATCAAGCATATTAGTATTGAAATCTCATGTATTGGGCTATTTAGGAACACAAAATCTCATTATGGACGGTCCATATCCGTCTATATCTAAAGACGGGCCAAATACAATACCACATTCTGCATAGGACAAGCAACAAGTGGAGTGGTGGGGGCCTAAACTGTAACACCCCCATACTCCAAGTGCCTTACCAGGACACTCAGGTATGAAGACATTACCATCTCGGTTACCCGAGGCAATGATAATCAAACAACAATGAAGAAACAACGTTTATTATAAATGATTAACGAATAGTTACAATCCTCAAAACCAAACCAAAAGTACGATACATATTCTCAAACCGATCGTTCTAATCGAAATGTAATAAACTAAAAGCTACAAAGCGGAAGACTCCTATCATCATGTCGTGGCATCCCGGCCTATCCCAAGACTCATCTCAATACCGCTCAATATCTCGCTCACCATCCCCGAATGGATCACCGCAGTTTACAAAACAACACCAGGGTCGATACTAATCACACAATCAACATAAACAACAATGATAAGATAAACAGATGCCTTAATCACACACGCACACAACCAACCAATCATCTCGATCGATCGTCCACCTTTGGACGCCCGCCGATGGGGGACCGCAGCCGTACCCACCAAATCCCCGCTCCACATAGTGAGCGATAACCCCTGTCCATTAATGTGCACATCCCTTCTGTGGCGGGTTCCATATAAGGCGAAACTAGGGCGTGAAGTCACCCAAAGAAGTGACCCCACTCGCCGAGGCCACGCCTCGCGAACCATCAACAACGATCACAACCACAAACACAAAGACAATTATTATATCAAACAACCAAATACAACACATCAACCAATATCCCATTATGGGACTAATACTGAGTAGGAAATCCTACCGGGTATGCACACAATCGACGGTCTCTATCGCCGAGTCAAAAGCCTCTTCTATGAACCCTCCTCCTATCATACAACACATAGAGGCTACCACATCACATACTACACATAAAACCCCCAATCTCTAAATTAGGGTTTAACCAAATCAAAGGAAATACGATAAAAAGGGTACATAGATCTTACCCTCGACGCAAGGAACTCAACGGTACGAACACGAAAAGAATTGACCGTCTGAACTCCGGGAATTGCTAAGAATGCGATTAAGAAGATGAACTTGTTTGCTTTCTATCTTAAACAGGAATTTAGGTTTTGTAAAAGTGATTTAGAATAATGACGACGAAGCTTAAATACCTTAATCGCATAATTAACAAAACCCGAGAAAACTCCCCGTAAAACCGGACACTCGATCGAGTACCCAAGGTACTCGATCGAGTACCCCCTTACTCGATCGAGTGCCCCACTACTACTCGATCGAGTACCTAACAGTCGAAACTATTTTAGTTCGCAACTTACCCTTACTCGACAGAGTAAGGCCTACTCGATAGAGTACCCCAAGACTTATAAATACGGAGTATTACAGTCTTCCCTCCTTAAAAGGAACTTCGTCCCCGAAGTTCAAACCACTACTAAACAAAGGTACTCCCATAACATTCCCGACTCAACAACCAAGACAAAATTCAACATAAAACATGATACTAACCCAACTCATCCCGACAAACATACCGACACAACATATAAAAGGGGTATAAAACTCTTAAAAACTGCTCGCGATCATCTCCTACCCCCTAAAAGAAACAAGGTTACGTCCCCATAACCATACATACCTGATCAAAAAGGAAAGGGTAACGCTCTTTCATAGCTTCCTCTGGCTCCCATGTAGCTTCCTCGGTCTCGTGGTTAGACCAAAGGATCTTAAGCAAAACTGTCTCACCACCGCTAGTCTTTCTAACCTTTCGGTCTAGAATCGCTTGAAGGCACCTCAAGATATGATAAGGACTCATCTAGCTCTAAGCTCTCTGCCTCTAACACATGTGACGGGTCACTCACATACTTCCGCACTTGCGATACATGAAACACATTATGCACTCTCTCTAATGCACGGTGGTAAAGCCGACGATAAGCAACTTCCCCAACTCGCTCTAAGATCTCATAAGGCCCTATAAACTTCTGACTTAGTTTGCCTTTCTTCCCAAATCTCATAACCCCTCGCATAGGAGACACTTTCAAAAGAACCTTGTCCCCAACTTGAAACTCTATGTCCCGACGATGTAGATCTCCATAACTCTTTTGTCGATCCCGAGCCGCTCTCATCCGTTCCCGATCATCTTAATCTATTCCACCATCTCATGCACCATCTCTGGTCCTAAAACCACCGCCTCAAGACTATCGTCCCAACAGATTGGGCTCCTACATCTCCTCCCATACAAAGCCTCAAACGGTGCCATACCTATACTGGTGTGATAGCTGTTATTGTAAGAAAATTCTATCAAGTCCAACCTCTCGCTCCCGCCTACCACCAAAATTCATCACACAAGCTCGCAACATATCCTCAAGAGTCTTGATTGTTCTCTCGTCGCCCCGTCGTCGCGCAGGATGAAATGTCTTTGTACTCATCTTCAAGGTTGTTCCCAACGATTCCCGCAACTCCTTCCAAAACCTCGATATAAACCTCGCATCTTTGTCAGACACTATGTCGTTAGGGACTCCATGTAACTTCAAAGACGTTCTTTCGATAGGCCATAGCCAGATTGTGCCTTAGTCCATGTATCTTTCATTGGAACAAAGTGAGCCGACTTGATCGACGATCCACTATCACCCAAATCATGTTGTTACCTTGTTGACTCTTTAAGCAAACCCATAATGAAATCCATGGAAATGGATTCCCACTTCCACTCAGGTACCTCTAAAGACTGAATCTTACCTTGTGGTCGTCTCTGTTCCCCTTTAACTCTCTCGCATGTCAAACAACGGACACAAACTCATTTGTCTCTTTCTTCATCCAGTGCCACCAAAACGTTTTCTTCAAATCCTTGTATAGCTTGTCTCCACCTGGATGAACCGAATATGGTGTGCAATGTGCCTCTGTCATGATAGTCTTTTTCAGCTCCTCATCATTAGGAACACACCACCTACCATCAAACCTCAAACTACCATCTGTATGAATAGAAAACCGGGACACTGTCCCTTTCTCTACTCCAGCTCTCCACTCCACTATCTTAGGATCCAAAGCCTGCTTACCTCGAATATCATCATAAAACTCAAGATGTACTGTCATATCACCCATGGCATCTCCTTTCTGCATCATATGTATCCCAAAACTCGCTACCTCATCCCTCGGCCTCATCAAGGATAGAGCTGCATACAGAGAATGTACACTCTTCCTACTCAAAGCATCAAGAACAACATTGGCCTTCCCTTCATGGTAGATGATCTCCATGTCATAATCGCCAATCAGCTCCATCCACCTCCTCTGTCTCATGTTCAACTCCTTCTGCGTGAAGATGTACTTGAGACTCTTGTGATCAGAAAATACCTTAACGATTGCTCCATAAAGGTAATGTCTCCAAATCTTGAGAGCAAACACCACTGCACCCAACTCCAGATCATGAGTAGGGTAGTTCTCCTCATAAGGCTTCAATTGCCTAGAAGCATAGGCAATCACTTTACCATTCTGCATCAACACACATCCCAACCCATTCTTCGAGGCATCTGTATAAACCTCAAAGTTCTCGGTCCCTTCAGGCAATGCTAAGACAGGAGCTGTGGTCAAACGCTCCTTTAATGTTTGGAACGCCGTCTCACAACTCTCATCCCAACGAAACCTGTTCTCTTTCCTCATCAACGCTGTCATCGGTCTAGCTATCTTGGAGAAATCTTTCACGAACCGTCTGTAGTATCCAGCTAAACCCAAGAAAGTCCTAACCTCAGCAACATTCTTTGGTGCTTCCCACTTTGTCACTGCCTCTATCTTCGCCGGATCCACAGCTACCCCATCTTTAGAGATCACATGCCCTAGAAAAGCAACTTTCTCTAACCAGAACTCACACTTGGACAACTTAGCATACAACTCATGATCCCTCAAAGTTTGCAACACGATCCTCAGATGCTCCTCATGCTCCTCCTTAGTCTTAGAGTAGACTAAGATATCATCGATAAACACCACTACAAACTGGTCCAAGAACGTCTCAAGATTCTATTCATCAAATCCATAAACACCGCCGGCGCATTAGACAACCCAAACGGCATCACCACATACTCATAATGGCCATACCTCGACGTGAAAGTTGTCTTTGGTATGTCCACCTCTCTAATCTTCACCTGATGGTACCCCGACCTCAAATCAATCTTAGAAACGATGTTGCACCACTCAACCGATCAAACAGGTCATCTATCCTTGGCAAAGGATACTTGTTCTTTATCGTCACTCGGTTCGGCTCCCTGTAATCTATGCACAACCTCAAACTCCCATCTTTCTTCTTCACGAAAAGAATCGGGTGCTCCCCCCACGGCGATACACTTGGTCTAATGTATCCCTTCTCTATCAGATCATCCAACTGTTTCCTAAGCTCCTCCATCCCCTTAGGACCCATACGGTACGGTGCCTTAGAGATTGGCCCCGTCCCTGGCTTCAACTCAACAGTGAAATCTATCTCCCTCTTCGGTGGCAACCCCGGAATCTCCTCTCGGAAAAACATCTCGCAAACTCTCCCACCACCTGGTATCTCATCAACTGTCGGACTCTCTATCCGGTCATCTCTCACATGGCACAAGATTAAAGGACATCCCTTCCTCATATAAGACTTCAAGGTAACAGCTGCAATCAACTTAACTTTGGGTTTGACTAGAAACCCACGATAAGACACACTAACACCCTTAGGACCTCTTAAAGACACTTTCTTTTGATGACAGTTTATCTTAGCTTTATACTTTCCTAACCAATCCATCCCGACTATCATCTCAAAACCGTTAAAAGGAAACTCTAGCAAGTCTACAAGGAAATCAACTTGCCCAACTATCAAAGATACATCTCTGAACAATCTCCCACACGATACAGACTCACCCGAAGGTATGAAAACTTGCTCACTAACAGACTCATATACTCTCAAACCCAACTGTTTAACATGACTCGAAGACACAAATGACTGAGAAGCCCCCGAATCAAACAAAACAAAGGTAGGAATACCATTAACAAGGAATGTACCGGTGATAACGTGCGCATCTTCCTCAGCTGCTTTCTTCTCCATCATGAATAACTTGCCACTGGTTTTCTGCCCACCTCCCTGGACAGTACTGGCTGAGGTGGTCGGCTTAGCACCCGACCCTTGATTGTTGTTGTTGTTCGCTGGTGGTTTCTGATAAGAATTACCGTCGTTGCGGTTGCCTCCACTTTGGTAACTCGACTTCCCGGTTTGGCCATGATCCATCCGGTCCGTTGCTCATGAAGCTCGCGCAGTCTCCGGAAAGATCCGGTGCACTTGTGCACTCATGTCTCTTGTGGCCTACACCACCACGGCTATAGCAGGTCACTCCCCAACTATTACTCACACTTCCACGGCCACGCCCAAAGGAAGCCCCAAAGATCGAACCCGGACCCTTAAGAAAATCCCTTAGATCGATTGTGGTTGCCTTTCTTGTGATTCGATTGGCCACCACCCTCGCTCTCGAACTTCCTCTTCTCACCACCTGACCTCTCCTGAGCCATCTCCACCAACCTCTCGGCTCTCCCGGCCCTCTCTCATAAGCTTCCTTAACATCGTAAGGACTCCCACGGGTAACTTATCCATAATCTTAGGGGTCAACCCCTCTCAAACCTCAATGCCAGATTCTCCTCACTCAAACCCATATCCTCAAAGATACCTAGACTTCTCATTGAACAAACTGTAGTACTTAGCCACAGACATCTCGGCAGTCATCTTAAAACCATCAAACTCTTCTCTCAACTTACTCCTCACATGTTCCGGTACAAACTCCTTCCTAATGACCCTACGAAACTCCTCCCAAGGTATAGCGGGTAAGCCTTGGTTTGTATATATCTCCTTAGCACTCACTTTCACTGAATCCCACCACTTGCTTCTTTGTCTCCCTCAGATAGAACGCAGCCTGTTCCACCCTCATCTCATCAGGACAGTGAACCAAATCTAATATGTTCTCCATCTCTCTCAACCAACTATCAAGAAGATTAGGCTCCCCAACTCCCTTGTACTCTTTCGGGTTAAACCTCGCAATGTAGAGGCTGATTTTTGAATGGTCAACCTCCTTCTCCTTATCCTTATTCTTATCCTCATTCACTTTCTTTAGGGTCTCAGTAAGAGCATCCTGGTGCTCTAACATCTTAACGATGTCATCCACGGTCATAAGCTCAGCTCTCGCATACAAAGCAGTCTTCTTAGGCGGCATCTTGAAACTATACATATATAAGAAAGGGTAGATATGAACACACGTACTAAACTTCAAAACACGAAAACACGCCACCCAGGACCTACTCGATCGAGTTCCCAAACCCACTCGATCGAGAATCGGCTACTCGATCGAGTGCCCAACATACTCGATCGAGTACCCAAACATCGACCCTAATGACCTTCGATCTCTTACCTACTCGACCGAGTAGCTAGGCTACTCGATCGAGTGCCCCCCTACTCGATCGAGTACCCCTAGTTACTCGATCGAGTACCCAAAAACACGATTCTGGACTCAAAATCGTCAAAACCCACCCGATCGAGTCAGTCCCACTCGATCGAGTTATGCCAATACATAAAAGCTACCCGCATGTTACGTCATATGCTAACATGCTAAACTTATAAACCACATTATATCATAATAAACATGCTACGCATCTTTTCTACTATCTACGAGATCATTTCATCATGTTATTAAATGCCACATTGTAAATCATCCAACATGTTATCATCTCATCAACAAGTTCCCACATATCACCATTTTCTTTCACATGCTCAACTTTCTACTTCAACACCCAACAATTAACACATTTCATCACATTCTTACACAAGTTAACCAAATACACATACGACTCGACAAACACTTCCCCCATGTGACCGGTTCAAAGTTGTAGGGCGACCCCTGCGACTTTAGGACGTCTCCCAAGCCTTTGCACTAGCTCCTACAACTTTTACCCCGGGTTCATTTTAATTGACTCCCTATGTTCATTAGGTTCATTGGTTACAGGTTTCAGGATCGTCGCTCTGATACCATTTGTAACACCCCCATACTCCAAGTGCCTTACCAGGACCACTCAGGTATGATGACATTACCATCTCGGTTACCCGAGGCAATGATAATCAAACAACAATGAAAAAACAACGTTTATTATAAATGATTAACGAATAGTTACAATCCTCAAAACCAAACCAAAAGTACGATACATGTTCTCAAACCGATCGTTCTAATCGAAATGTAAATAAACTAAAAGCTACAGCGGAAGACTCCTATCATCATGTCGTGGCATCCCAGCCTATCCCAAGACTCATCTCAATACTTGCTCAATATCTCGCTCACCATCCCCGAATGGATCACCGCAGTTTACAAAACAACACCAGGGTCGAGTACTAATCACACAATCAACATAAACAACAATGATAAGATAAAAATGACAGCTTAATCACACACACACAACCAACCAATCATCTCGATCGATCGTCCTTTGGACCACCGCCAGTGGGGGACCGCAGCCGTACCCACCAAATCCCCGCTCCACATAGTGAGCGATAACCCTGTCCATTAATGTGCACATCCCTTCTGTGGCGGGTTCCACAGAAGGCGAAACTAGGGCGTGAAGTCACTCCCGCAAGTGACCCCACTCAGCCGAGGCCACGCCTCGCGAACCATCAACAACGATCACAACCACAAACACAGTACAATTATTATATCAAACAACCAAATACAACACATCAACCAATATCCCATTATGGGACTAATACTGAGTAGGAAATCCTACCTGGTATGCACACAATCAGACGGTCTCTACTGCTGAGTCAAAAAGCCTCTTCTATGAACCCTCCTCCTATCATACAACACATAGAGGCTACCACATCACATACTACACATAAAACCCCCAATCTCTAAATTAGGGTTTAACCAAATCAAAGGAAATACGATAAAAGGGTACATAGATCTTACCCTCGACGCAAGGAACTCAACGGTACGAACAACGACAAGAATTGACCGTCTGAACTCCGGGAATTGCTAAGAATGCGATTAAGAAGATGAACTTGTTTGCTTTCTCTCTTAAACAGGAATTTAGGTTTTGTAAAAGTGATTTAGAATAATGACGACGAAGCTTAAATACCTTAATCGCATAATTAACAAAACCCGAGAAAACTCCCCAGTAAATGGACACTCGATCGAGTACCCAAGGTACTTGATCGAGTACCCCCTTACTCGATCGAGTGCTGACTACTCGATCGAGTACCCAACAGTCAGAAACTATTTTATTTCGCAACTTACCCTTACTCGACAGAGTAAGGCCTACTCGATAGAGTACCCCAAGACTTATAAATACGGAGTATTACAGTCTTCCCTCCTTAAAAGGAACTTCGTCCCCGAAGTTCAAACCACTACTAAACAAAGGTACTCCCATAACATTCCCGACTCAACAACCAAGACAAAATTCAACATAAAACATGATACTAACCCAACTCATCCCGACAAACATACCGACACAACATATAAAAGGGGTATAAAACTCTTAAAAATTGTTCGCGATCATCTCCTACCCCCTAAAAGAAACAAGGTTACGTCCCCGTAACCATACATACCTGATCAAAAGGAAAGGGTAACGCTCTTTCATAGCTTCCTCTGGCTCCCATGTAGCTTCCTCGGTCTCGTGGTTAGACCAAAGGATCTTAAGCAAAACTGTCTCACCACCCCTAGTCTTTCTAACCTTTCGGTCTAGAATCTGCTTAGGCACCTCAAGATATGATAAGGACTCATCTAGCTCTAAGCTCTCTGCCTCTAACACATGTGACGGGTCACTCACATACTTCCGCAAATGCGATACGTGAAACACATTATGCACTCTCTCTAATGCATTTGGTAAAGCCGGACGATAAGCAACTTCCCCAACTCGCTCTAAGATCTCATAAGGCCCTATAAACTTCTGACTTAGCTTGCCTTTCTTCCCAAATGTCATAACCCCTCGCATAGGAGACACTTTCAAAAGAACCTTGTCCCCAACTTGAAACTCTATGTCCCGGCGATGTAGATCTCCATAACTCTTTTGTCGATCCCGAGCCGTTTGCTCTCATCCGTTCCCCGATCATCTTAACTGTTCCACCATCTCATGCACCATCTCTGGTCCTAAAACCTTTGCCTCAAAGACTATCGTCCCAACAGATTGGGCTCCTACATCTCCTCCCATACAAAGCCTCAAACGGTGCCATACCTATACTTTGGTGTGATAGTGTTATTGTAAGAAAATTCTATCAAGTCCAACCTCTCGCTCCCGGCCTACCACCAAAATTCATCACACAAGCTCGCAACATATCCTCAAGAGTCTTGATTGTTCTCTCGGTCTGTCCGTCTGTCGCAGGATGAAATCTTTGTACTCATCTTCAAGGTTGTTCCCAACGATTCCCGCAACTCCTTCCAAAACCTCGATATAAACCTCGCATCTCTGTCGGACACTATGTCCTTAGGGACTCCATGTAACTTCAAAGACGTTCTTTCGATATGCCATAGCCAGTTGTGCCTTAGTCCATGTATCTTTTATTGGAACAAAGTGAGCTGACTTGATCAGACGATCCACTATCACCCAAATCATGTTGTTACCTTGTTGACTCTTCGGCAAACCCATAATGAAATCCATGGAAATGGATTCCCACTTCCACTCAGGTACCTCTAAAGACTGAATCTTACCTTGTGGTCGTCTCTGTTCCCCTTTAACTCTCTGGCATGTCAAACAACGGGACACAAACTCACCTGTCTCTTTCTTCATCCTGTGCCACCAAAACGTTTTCTTCAAATCCTTGTATAGCTTGTCTCCACCTGGATGAACTGAATATGGTGTGCAATGTGCCTCTGTCATGATAGTCTTTTTCAGCTCCTCATCATTAGGAACACACCACCTACCATCAAACCTCAAACTACCATCTGTATGAATAGAAAACGGGACACTGTCCCTTTTCTACTCCACTCTCCACTCCACTATCTTAGGATCCAAAGCCCGCTTACCTCGAATATCATCATAAAACTCAAGATGTACTGTCATATCACCCATGGCATCTCCTTTCTGCATCATATGTATCCCAAAACTCGCTACCTCATCCCTCAGCCTCATCAAGGATAGAGCTGTACACAGAGAATGTACACTCTTCCTACTCAAAGCATCAGCAACAACATTGGCCTTCCCTTCATGGTAGATGATCTCCATGTCATAATCGCCAATCAGCTCCATCCACCTCCTCTGTCTCATGTTCAACTCCTTCTGCGTGAAGATGTACTTGAGACTCTTGTGATCAGAAAATACCTTAAAGATTGCTCCATAAAGGTAATGTCTCCAAATCTTGAGAGCAAACACCACCGCACCCAACTCCAGATCATGAGTAGGGTAGTTCTCCTCATAAGGCTTCAATTGCCTAGAAGCATAGGCAATCACTTTACCATTCTGCATCAACACACATCCCAACCCATTCTTCGAGGCATCTGTATAAACCTCAAAGTTCTCGGTCCCTTCAGACAATGCTAAGACAGAGCGTGGTCAAACGCTCCTTTAATGTTTGGAACGCCGTCTCACAACTCTCATCCCAACGAAACCTGTTCTCTTTCCTCATCAACGCTGTCATCGGTCTAGCTATCTTGGAGAAATCTTTCACGAACCGTCTGTAGTATCCAGCTAAACCCAAGAAACTCCTAACCTCAGCAACATTCTTTGGTGCTTCCCACTTTGTCACTGCCTCTATCTTCGCCGGATCCACAGCTACCCCATCTTTAGAGATCACATGCCCCAGAAAAGCAACTTTCTCTAACCAGAACTCACACTTGGACAACTTAGCATACAACTCATGATCCCTCAAAGTTTGCAACACGATCCTCAGATGCTCCTCATGCTCCTCCTTAGTCTTAGAGTAGACTAAGATATCATCGATAAACACCACTACAAACTGGTCCAAGAACTATCTGAAGATTCTATTCATCAAATCCATAAACACTGCCGGCGCATTAGACAACCCAAACGGCATCACCACATACTCATAATGGCCATACCTCGACGTGAAAGCTGTCTTTGGTAGGTCCACCTCTCTAATCTTCACCTGATGGTACCCCGACCTCAAATCAATCTTAGAAACGACTGTTGCACCACTCAACTGATCAAACAGGTCATCTATCCTTGGCAAAGGATACTTCTTCTTTATCGTCACTCGGTTCAGCTCCCTGTAATCTATGCATAACCTCAAACTCCCATCTTTCTTCTTCACGAAAAGAACTGGTGCTCCCCACGGCGATACACTTGGTCTAATGTATCCCTTCTCTATCAGATCATCCAACTGTTTCCTAAGCTCCTCCATCTCCTTAGGACCCATACGGTACGGTGCCTTAGAGATTGGCCCCGTCCCTGGCTTCAACTCAACAGTGAAATCTATCTCCCTCTTCGGTGGCAACAGGAATCTCCTCTCGGAAAAACATCTCGCAAACTCTCCCACCACTGGTATCTCATCAATCGTCGGACTCTCTATCCGGTCATCTCTCACATGGCACAAGATTAAAGGACATCCCTTCCTCATATAAGACTTCAAGGGTAAACTGCAATCAACTTAACTTTGGGTTTGACTAGAAACCCACGATAAGACACACTAACACCCTTAGGACCTCTTAAAGACACTTTCTTTTGATGACAGTCTATCTTAGCTTTATACTTTCCTAACCAATCCATCCCGACTATCATCTCAAAACCGTTAAAAGGAAACTCTAGCAAGTCTACAGGAAAATCAACTTGCCCAACTATCAAAGATACATCTCTGAACAATCTCCCACACGATACAGACTCACCCGAAGGTATGAAAACTTGCTCACTAATAGACTCATATACTCTCAAACCCAACTGTTTAACATGACTCAAGACACAAACGACCGAGAAGCCCCGAATCAAACAAAACAAAGGTAGGAATACCATTAACAAGGAATGTACCTGTGATAACGTGCGCATCTTCCTCAGCTGCTTTCTTCTCCATCATGAATAACTTGCCATGGTTTTTCGCCCACCTCCTGGACGGACAAGATCTTGGCCGAGGTGGTCGGCTTAGCACCCGACCCTTGATTGTTGTTGTTGTTCGCTGGTGGTTTCTGATAAGAATTACCGTCGTTGCGGTTGCCTCCACTTTGGTAACTCTGACTTCCCCGGTTTGGCCATGATCCAGTGGGTGCATTTGCTCGCGAAGCTCGCGCAGTCTCCGGAAAGATCCGGTGCACTTGTGCACTCATGTCTCTTGTGGCCTACACCACCACACGGCTATAGCAGTCACTCCCCAACTATTACTCACACTTCCACGACCACGCCCAAAGGAAGCCCCAAAGATCGAACCCGGACCTTAAGAAAATCCCTTAGACCGATTGTGGTTGCCTTTCTTGTGATTCGATTGGCCACCACCCTCGCTCTCAGACTTCCTCTTCTCACCACCTAACCTCTCCTGAGCCATCTCCACCAACCTCTCAGCTCTCCCAGCCCTCTCATAAGCTTCCTTAACATCAGTAAGGACTCCCACGGGTAACTTATCCATAATCTTAGGGGTCAACCCCCTCTCAAACCTCAATGCCAGATTCTCCTCACTCAAACCCATATCCTCAAAGATACCTAGACTTCTCATTGAACACTGTAGTACTTAGCCACGGACATCTCTCAAGATCATCTTAAAACCATCAAACTCTTCTCTCAACTTACTCCTCACATGTTCCGGTACAAACTCCTTCCTAACAGCCCTACGAAACTCCTCCCAAGGTATAGCAGGTAAGCCTTGGTTTGTATATATCTCCTTAGCACTCACTTTCACTGAATCCCACCACTTGCTTGCTGTCTCCCTCAGATAGAACGCAGCCTGTTCCACCCTCATCTCATCAGGACAGTGAACCAAATCTAATGTGTTCTCCATCTCTCTCAACCAACTATCAAGAAGATTAGGCTCCCCAACTCCCTTGTACTCTTTCGGGTTAAACCTCGCAATGTAGAGGCTGATTTTTGAATGGTCAACCTCCTTCTCCTTATCTTTATTCTTATCCTCATTCACTTTCTTTAGGGTCTCAGTAAGAGCATCCTGGTGCTCTAACATCTTAACGATGTCATCCACGGTCATAAGCTCAGCTATCGCATACAAAGCAGTCTTCTTAGGCGGCATCTTGAAACTATACATATTTAAGAAAGGGTAGATATGAACACACGTACTAAACTTCAAAACACGAAAACACGCCACCCAGGACCTACTCGATCGAGTTCCCAAACCCACTCGATCGAGTAACTGGCTACTCGATCGAGTGCCCAACATACTCGATCGAGTACCCAAACATCAGACCCCTAACAGACCTTCTGATCTCTTACCTACTCGACCGAGTAGCTAGGCTACTCGATCGAGTGCCCCCCTACTCGATCGAGTACCCCTAGTTACTCGATCGAGTACCCAAAAACACGATTCTGGACTCAAAATCGTCAAAACCCACCCGATCGAGTCAGTCCCACTCGATCGAGTTATGCCAATACATAAAAGCTACCCGCATGTTACGTCATATGCTAACATGCTAAACTTATAAACCACATTATATCATAATAAACATGCTACGCATCTTTTCTACTATCTACGAGATCATTTCATCATGTTATTAAATGCCACATTGTAAATCATCCAACATGTTATCATCTCATCAACAAGTTCCCACATATCACCATTTTCTTTCACATGCTCAACTTTCTACTTCAACACCCAACAATTAACACATTTCATCACATTCTTACACAAGTTAACCAAATACACATACGACTCGACAAACACTTCCCCCATGTGACCGGTTCAAAGTTGTAGGGCGACCCCTGCGACTTTAGGACGTCTCCCAAGCCTTTGCACTAGCTCCTACAACTTTTACCCCGGGTTCATTTTAATTGACTTCCTATGTTCATTAGGTTCATTGGTTACAGGTTTCAGGATCGTCGCTCTGATACCATTTGTAACACCCCATACTCCAAGTGCCTTACCAGGACCACTCGGGTATGATGATATTACCATCTCGGTTACCCGAGGCAATGATAATCAAACAACAATGAAAAAACAACGTTTATTATAAATGATTAACGAATAGTTACAATCCTCAAAACCAAACCAAAAGTACGATACATGTTCTCAAACCGACGTTCTAATCGAAATGTAAATAAACTAAAAGCTACGGAAGACTCCTATCATCATGTCGTGGCATCCCCTATCCCAAAGACTCATCTCAATACCGCTCAATATCTGCTCACCATCCCGAATGGATCACCGCAGGTTTACAAAACAACACCAGGGTCGAGACTAATCACACAATCAACATAAACAACAATGATAAGATAAACAGACCTTAATCGTCACACACACACAACCAACCAATCATCTCGATCGATCGTCCCCTTTGGACCCAGCCCCGCCGATGGGGGACCGCAGCCGTACCCACCAAATCCCCGCTCCACATAGTGAGCGATAACCTGTTCATTAATGTGCACATCCCTTCTGTGGCGGGTTCCACATAAGGCGAAACTAGGGCGTGAAGTCACTCCCGCAAGTGACCCCACTCAGCCGAGGCCACGCCTCGCGAACCATCAACAACGATCACAACCACAAACACAATACAATTATTATATCAAACAACCAAATACAACACATCAACCAATATCCCATTATGGGACTAATACTGAGTAGGAAATCCTACCGGGTATGCACACAATCGACGGTCTCTATCTGGCCGAGTCAAAAAGCCTCTTCTATGAACCCTCCTCCTATCATACAACACATAGAGGCTACCACATCACATACTACACATAAAACCCCTAATCTCTAAATTAGGGTTTAACCAAATCAAAGGAAATACGATAAAAGGGTACATAGATCTTACCCTCGACGCAAGGAACTCAACGGTACGAACAACGACAAGAATTGACCGTCTGAACTCCGGGAATTGCTAAGAATGCGATTAAGAAGATGAACTTGTTTGCTTTCTCTCTTAAACAGAAATTTAGGTTTTGTAAAAGTGATTTAGAATAATGACGACGAAGCTTAAATACCTTAATCGCATAATTAACAAAACCCGAGAAAACTCCCCGTAAAACCGGACACTCGATCGAGTACCCAAGGTACTCGATCGAGTACCCCCTTACTCGATCGAGTGCCCCAGCTACTCGATCGAGTACCCAACAGGTCAGAAACTATTTTATTTCGCAACTTACCCTTACTCGACAGAGTAAGGCCTACTCGATAGAGTACCCCAAGACTTATAAATACGGAGTATTACAGTCTTCCCTCCTTAAAAGGAACTTCGTCCCCGAAGTTCAAACCACTACTAAACAAAGGTACTCCCATAACATTCCCGACTCAACAACCAAGACAAAATTCAACATAAAACATGATACTAACCCAACTCATCCCGACAAACATACCGACACAACATATAAAAGGGGTATAAAACTCTTAAAAACTGCTCGCGATCATCTCCTACCCCCCTAAAAGAAACAAGGTTACGTCCCCGTAACCATACATACCTGATAAAAAAGGAAAGGGTAACGCTCTTTCATAGCTTCCTCTGGCTCCCATGTAGCTTCCTCGGTCTCGTGGTTAGACCAAAGGATCTTAAGCAAAACTGTCTCACCACCCCTAGTCTTTCTAACCTTTCGGTCTAGAATCTGCTTAGGCACCTCAAGATATGATAAGGACTCATCTAGCTCTAAGCTCTAAGCCTCTAACACATGTGACGGGTCACTCACATACTTCCGCATCTGCGATACATGAAACACATTATGCACTCTCTCTAATGCAATTTGGTAAAGCCAGACGATAAGCAACTTCCCCAACTCGCTCTAAGATCTCATAAGGCCCTATAAACTTCTGACTTAGCTTGCCTTTCTTCCCAAATCTCATAACCCCTCGCATAGGAGACACTTTCAAAAGAACCTTGTCCCCAACTTGAAACTCTATGTCCCGGCGATGTAGATCTGCATAACTCTTTTGTCGATCCTGAGCTGCTCTCATCCGTTCCCTGATCATCTTAATCTGTTCCACCATCTCATGCACCATCTCTGGTCCTAAAACCACTGCCTCAACACTATCGTCCCAACAGATTGGGCTCCTACATCTCCTCCCATACAAAGCCTCAAACGGTGCCATACCTATATTGGTGTGATAGCTGTTATTGTAAGAAAATTCTATCAAGTCCAACCTCTCGCTCCCGGCCTACCACCAAAATCCATCACACAAGCTCGCAACATATCCTCAAGAGTCTTGATTGTTCTCTCTCGCCCGCCCGTCTGTCGCAGGATGAAATGCTGTACTCATCTTCAAGGTTGTTCCCAACGATTCCTGCAACTCCTTCCAAAACCTCGATATAAACCTCGCATCTTTGTCAGACACTATGTCCTTAGGGACTCCATGTAACTTCAGCACGTTCTTTCGATAGGCCATAGCCAGTTGTGCCTTAGTCCATGTATCTTTCATTGGAACAAAGTGAGCTGACTTGGTCAGACGATCCACTATCACCCAAATCATGTTGTTACCTTGTTGACTCTTCGGCAAACCCACAATGAAATCCATGGAAATGGATTCCCACTTCCACTCAGGTACCTCTAAAGACTGAATCTTACCTTGTGGTCGTCGCTGTTCCCCTTTAACTCTCTGGCATGTCAAACAACGGGACACAAACTCAGCTGTCTCTTTCTTCATCCCAGGCCACCAAAACGTTTTCTTCAAATCCTTGTATAGCTTGTCTCCACCTGGATGAACTGAATATGGTGTGCAATGTGCCTCTGTCATGATAGTCTTTTTCAGCTCCTCATCATTAGGAACACACCACCTACCATCAAACCTCAAACTACCATCTGTATGAATAGAAAACCGGGACACTGTCCCTTTCTCTACTCCAGCTCTCCACTCCACTATCTTAGGATCCAAAGCCTGCTTACCTCGAATATCATCATAAAACTCAAGATGTACTGTCATATCACCCATGGCATCTCCTTTCTGCATCATATGTATCCCAAAACTCGCTACCTCATCCCTCAGCCTCATCAAGGATAGAGAGTCATTTGCACACGAGAGAATGTACACTCTTCCTACTCAAAGCATCAAGCAACAACATTGGCCTTCCCTTCATGGTAGATGATCTCCATGTCATAATCGCCAATCAGCTCCATCCACCTCCTCTGTCTCATGTTCAACTCCTTCTGCGTGAAGATGTACTTGAGACTCTTGTGATCAGAAAATACCTTAAAGATTGCTCCATAAAGGTAATGTCTCCAAATCTTGAGAGCAAACACCACTGCACCCAACTCCAGATCATGAGTAGGGTAGTTCTCCTCATAAGGCTTCAATTGCCTAGAAGCATAGGCAAACACTTTACCATTCTGCATCAACACACATCCCAACCCATTCTTCGAGGCATCTGTATAAACCTCAAAGTTCTCGGTCCCTTCAGGCAATGCTAAGACAGGAGCTGTGGTCAAACGCTCCTTTAATGTTTGGAACGCCGTCTCACAACTCTCATCCCAACGAAACCCGTTCTCTTTCCTCATCAACGCTGTCATCGGTCTAGCTATCTTGGAGAAATCTTTCACGAACCGTCTGTAGTATCCAGCTAAACCCAAGAAACTCCTAACCTCAAGAACATTCTTTGGTGCTTCCCACTTTGTCACACGCCTCTATCTTCGCCGGATCCACGGCTACCCCATCTTTAGAGATCACATGCCCCAGAAAAGCAACTTTCTCTAACCAGAACTCACACTTGGACATCTTAGCATACAACTCATGATCCCTCAAAGTTTGCAACACGATCCTCAGATGGTCCTCATGCTCCTCCTTAGTCTTAGAGTAGACTAATACATCATCGATAAACACCACTACAAACTGGTCCAAGAACTGTCTGAAGATTCTATTCATCAAATCCATAAACACTGCCGGCGCATTAGACAACCCAAACGGCATCACCACATACTCATAATGGCCATACCTCGACGTGAAAGCTGTCTTTGGTATGTCCACCTCTCTAATCTTCACCTGATGGTACCCCGACCTCAAATCAATCTTAGAAAAGACTGTTGCACCACTCAACTGATCAAACAGGTCATCTATCCTTGGCAAAGGATACTTCTTCTTTATCGTCACTCGGTTCAGCTCCCTGTAATCTATGCATAACCTCAAACTCCCATCTTTCTTCTTCACGAAAAGAACTGGTGCTCCCCACGGCGATACACTTGGTCTAATGTATCCCTTCTCTATCGATCATCCAACTGTTTCCTAAGCTCCTCCATCTCCTTAGGACCCATACGGTACGGTGCCTTAGAGATTGGCCCCGCTCTCTCGGCTTCAACTCAACGGTGAAATCTATCTCCCCTCTTCGGTGGCAACCTCGGAATCTCCTCCGGAAAACACATCGCAAACTCTCCCACCACTGGTATCTCATCAATCGTCGGACTCTCTATCCGGTCATCTCTCACATGGCACAAGATTAAAGGACATCCCTTCCTCGGATAAGACTTCAAGGTAACAATTTGCAATCAACTTAACTTTGGGTTTGATTAGAAACCCACGATAAGACACACTAACACCCTTAGGACCTCTTAAAGACACTTTCTTTTGATGACAGTCTATCTTAGCTTTATACTTTCCTAACCAATCCATCCCGACTATCATCTCAAAACCGTTAAAAGGAAACTCTAGCAAGTCTACCGGGAAATCAACTTGCCCAACTATCAAAGATACATCTCTGAACAATCTCCCACACGATACAGACTCACCCGAAGGTATGAAAACTTGCTCACTAACAGACTCATATACTCTCAAACCCAATTGTTTAACATGACTCGAAGACACAAACGATCGAGAAGCCCCGAATCAAACAAAACAAAGGTAGGAATACCATTAACAAGGAATGTACTGGTGATAACGTGCGCATCTTCCTCAGTTGCTTTCTTCTCCATCATGAATAACTTGCCATGGTTTTCGCCCACCTCCCGGACAAGATCTTGGCCGAGGTGGTCGGTTTAGCACCGACCCTTGATTGTTGTTGTTGTTCGCTGGTGGTTTCGATTAGAATTACCGCCGTTGCGGTTGCGTCCACTCGGTAACTCGACTTCCCGGTTTGGCCATGATCCGGCCCGGTCTGTTGCTCTCGAAGCTCGCGCAGTCTCCGGAAAGATCCGGTGCACTTGTGCACTCATGTCTCTTGTGGCCTACACCACCACAGCTATAGCAGTTCACTCCCCAACTATTACTCACACTTCCACGACCACGCCCAAAGGAAGCCCCAAAGATCGAACCGGACCCTTAAGAAAATCCCTTAGACCGATTGTGGTTGCCTTTCTTGTGATTCGATTGGCCACCACCCTCGCTCTCGAACTTCCTCTTCTCACCACCTAACCTCTCCGAGCCATCTCCACCAACCTCTCGGCTCTCTCCGGCCCTCTCTCATAAGCTTCCTTAACATCGTAAGGACTCCCACGGGTAACTTATCCATAATCTTAGGGGTCAACCCCTCTCAAACCTCAATGCCAGATTCTCCTCACTCAAACCCATATCCTCAAAGATACCTAGACTTCTCATTGAACACTGTAGTACTCAGCCACGGACATCTCGGAGTCATCTTAAAACCATCAAACTCTTCTCTCAACTTACTCCTCACATGTTCCGGTACAAACTCCTTCCTCACAGCCCTACGAAACTCCTCCCAAGGTATAGCAGGTAAGCCTTGGTTTGTATATATCTCCTTAGCACTCACTTTCATTGAATCCCACCACTTGCCTCTTTGTCTCCCTCGATAGAACGCACTGTTCCACCTCATCTCATCGTGAACAGTGAACCAAATCTAATATGTTCTCCATATCTCTCAGCCAACTATCAAGAAGATTAGGCTCCCCAACTCCCTTGTACTCTTTCGGGTTAAACCTCGCAATGTAGAGGCTGATTTTTAAATGGTCAAACTCCTTCTCCTTATCCTTATTCTTATCCTCATTCACTTTCTTTAGGGTCTCAGTAAGAGCATCCTGGTGCTCTAACATCTTAACGATGTCATCCACGGTCATAAGCTCAGCTCTCGCATACAAAGCAGTCTTCTTAGGCGGCATCTTGAAACTATACATATATAAGAAAGGGTAGATATGAACACACGTACTAAACTTCAAAACACGAAAACACGCCACCCAGGACCTACTCGATCGAGTTCCCAAACCCACTCGATCGAGTAACTGGCTACTCGATCGAGTGCCCAACATACTCGATCGAGTACCCAAACATCAGATACCCCTAACAGACCTTCTGATCTCTTACCTACTCGACCGAGTAGCTAGGCTACTCGATCGAGTGCCCCCCTACTCGATCGAGTACCCCTAGTTACTCGATCGAGTACCCAAAAACACGATTCTGGACTCAAAATCGTCAAAAACCCACCTGATCGAGTCAGTCCCACTCGATCGAGTTATGCCAATACATAAAAGCTACCCGCATGTTACGTCATATGCTAACATGCTAAACTTATAAACCACATTATATCATAATAAACATGCTACGCATCTTTTCTACTATCTACGAGATCATTTCTGTTGGGGTTGGTGTCCTTAACAGTTAGTGCAAGGACTTATAAATCTCTAAAAGGATCAAAGGGCATACTTTTGGTATTATTATCAGTTGATCCACGTTTATCAATAACGGTTGGCTTGCTAGATAAGTTTGACGTTATTGTCATACAGATGGCGGTGATCAACTGGTCCCTAAAAGTCACACCTATAGGATACGTTTGAGAGATGTGACAAGATGAAAATACTTGTCATGTAGATGCCAAAATTGACTAACCAGTTAGTCCGAGTTATTTGACTAATAATAAGTCAAAATGTGATGTTGAGATATGTTATTTAATACGGATTAAATAATAATGGCTAAGACAATTAAGCGATTAATTCGTAAATTGAATGTAAGCGTTTTATATTTAATTAAATGTATATTGAAAATTAATTATACAATATTGTCTTTGTCGGACATGTATTAATACTTCAACTAATCCGTGTTATTAGTCGATGTATTAATAACCGATAACCGATGACAGTTTATAATAAAAACCCGTCATATACATTTTAGCATTTGGCAAACTGGACCTCGAGCTAAAAGTAAGAGGAAGTGGAAGCCCACTTCCCCATGAGGGCTCTCGGTTTTGGCCGAATTAGGAGAACAAAAGGGAGAGCCTTCTCCTTCCAGTTAACCTAATCATCATTAGTGAAAAACAATTAGGGTTTGAGTGCAATTTTTCTCGAAATTCCTAGATCTCACATCGTAAAACCTCACAAGAGCTTTCTCAATATTGCAAGTCAATTAGAAAGCATTTCTAGCACAAGGGCATAGTCTCGGACGGTCTTGGGTGCAACAATTAGGAGGAAATCTCTGTTGATTTTACGTTCTTTACGCCGCACTATAAAGGACCCGAGGTTGATTCTTTATCTTTGTCGTTTCTATATTGTATTTCGTTTATGACCATATTTCACATGTTAAATTTACGTTATAGTCCTAAATTTAAAGGGCCTTATACGGATATTACCCTACAAGTGGTATCAGAGCGAGGCCACGTAAATTTTCATTGTGATTTTTCATAAAACGATTTGAAACGGTTGTTTTTGTCTCGAAGACCGTGCCTTGTTTACACGGCTGAAATTTTTGAAACCGTGACATGTTTTACACGGTTGTTTCATTTTTTTTCGATTTGTTTTTGTGCATATTGTTGTTTTATACGGAGATTATAACAATATGTCAAGTTTTGTCAGATCATAAAATTGTTCTTATGCGTTTTTGATCAAAATTGCATTTGTTTTGTTTCGTCAAAACAGTTTTCACGAGATTTTTTTTGTACTCGATCGAGTGGTTTTTCTGTCTTGTTTTTACTCGATCGAGTCCTTGCTGCACTCGATCGACCACTTTTAAAACCCTGACTGCTCGATCGAGACCTCCTCGTACTCGATCGAACAGTGTTGCTAATAAAAGTACTCGATCGACCTCCGGTTTAGTCGATCGAGCACTTTCTGTTTGGCAATCCTCTCGATCGACTAGCAGTTCAGTCGATCGAGCTCTTTTATTCCTCGGTCGAGCACTTATGTCCCTGGATCGAGTGATTTTTGGTTTGGCAGCTTTGAAAATTTATCCTTTTGTTTTAAATTTTCTTTTGGCCTTAATATGTACTTTATACGGATATTGTACACTCGCTATGATTGTGAAACGGTTCACACACGTACCATTAAGTTATTTTAAAGCGTATTTAAAGTAACGGATTGTATTAGATTAAAATTAAATTGATAGAAGCGGTTTTATCACATGAATTTTAATCATTAAAAGGTGGTTTGGATAATTTAACATAATTACGGAATTATGTCACGAATAAATTTGTTTTAGTTGATGCATTTTCTTTTATCGTTGATTTGAATGCTGTGAATGCTTTATATTACGTATTTATTTATTTTACAAACGGTTGTAACTTAGTGTGGCCTTAGTAGAACGTGTTACCGTAATGATGGAACACGGTCTTGGTTGTATTTTGAGATCTCGTATCTCCGTTTTGGATTTTTCACTTGTAATTACAGTTTTTAATTAGAATGTAAATAGGTTTATATTTTGTAATTTTAATTGTAATTTTTGAGAAGACCAAAGATGGAGACCGGATGCTCACTCCCGCTACATGGATCAAGATGGAACATCAAGACAAGCTTCTCGGGTCCAACGGTGGATTCCAAAGTTGTTTTATGTTCTTTTTATTAGGATAGGCCACACTAGGAATTTTATTTACGTATTGCATTCTTTTATTTATTTTTCGCAACGATTATATGCATCATATTCCGCCTAAAAACCAAACCACCTATTTATTGCTTGAAAACTGACACATATAGTGGTCACGAGTTAGTTTTTTTTTTTTGACATTCTCATGTCACATGATTTTAAGCCATCACCTAAATTAATTCATTCACGCAGACGCTAGTTATTCGTTCACTTAAAATGAATTATAATTTTGTTGATGGGATCTTCCTCGTATAAACCAAAATTGAGAACGGTCTTTATAGGTCAAACTCCAATGAGTCCCTTCTTCGTCGGTAGGCATAATATGACCCCTTCTACGTCGGGTAAGTTGGAACCGATTGACCTATTTTATCTCAACACTATGGTCACTCGTACGATCCTGTGATCATGGTGGACTATAGATAGGATTTACAGAAATCTATCGACCGAGAGTTCTTACGGAAGAATTAGCTAAACAGTTGGCTTATCAATTTACGGAAATTGAGTCTTGGGATCACTTGTATCATTCTTGAGGGAGATCAATTATGCAAGTGCTTGAGTCTACACGTTAAAATACATTTTAAATAGACTTAAATCACCTCGATGAGTTGCTTATTTCGTTTTGTTTTTCTTTCTTTTTCAGTGTAGATCACGAATTTTAAAGCGCTAATAACAAATGGTGGTTTTACCGATAACCCAATGCCAAGTGCCACATTGGACCGTGAGTCCGGCCGGATCTTCATGAATCGGATGAATCAGTCCACTCGATTTGGAGAATGATGGATCAAACTTCGCGGATTGGGAGGCGGCATTACGGAATCTGCCGCTGCCGCCGACGGAAGCTCAAATATCTATTAGAGCTCATCCCGGCAAACCCAGGTCCCACGGCTAGAGCTGCTGAAATCACCAAGTTTAATGATTTCTGTATGGAAGCGGGTGCGATTAAAAACGTACTCATTTTTGCAATGGAACCCAATTTGCAGAAACGCTTCATAGCCCATGGTGCAAACAAGATTTTCACCACGCTCACTAAGGAATTCTCGAAAGCACCGAGAATCGTGACCTATGAGCATACCACTCGCTTCTTTGATGCGAGACTCCAGAAGGGCCAACCAGTTAGCCCACACATTCTCAGCATGATTGAGAATGTCGAGAAGCTGGAGACCTTTGATTGTAAGATCAGCGAGAACATTGTGATCGACCGCATGCTTCACTCACTCCACGATGGTTTTTCGCAATTTAGAGCGAATTACTATATGAATGATTTGAAGAAAAGTCCCCATGAACTGCACTCCCTTCTCGTACAGACCGAGAAGGACATGAAGTTCAGTGGGAGCTTGAAACAGGATGTTCTCGTTGTGACAAACAAGGGGAAAGGTAAGGGCAAAGCTCAGGCAAACCTAGCAGTAGGTAAACCGAAGTTCAAGAAGTCGGGTTCAGGTAAGAGTGGGCCTGGTGAGTCGAGCACCTCATCAGGCACGACAAAGAGCAAGAATGAAAACATGGAATGCCATCATTGCCACAAGACTGGGCATTGGAGGCGTACATGTCCTGTTTATCATGAGGACTTAAAGGCAGGTCGTGTTAAACCTGTTGGTATGTCTTCTTCTTCTTCTACTTTTATTCATATGATTGAGATTAACCACGCAAGTTACGGAACTTGGGTACTTGATACTGGTTGTGGTTCTCATCTGTGTAATCATGTGCAGGGGCTCCGAAACATCGAACTGCGTGTTGGGAATGGAGCAAGAGTGGCTGCCATCTCAAAGGGGACATATGTGATCCAGCTTCCTAGCGGATTTGAGTTGTCATTATATGACTGCTATTATGTACCTAGTCTTTCGAAAAACATTATTTCAGTTTCTGCACTTGATAAACTTGGTTTTTCATTTGTAATAGAGAATAATACTTGCATTTTCTCATTACACGATATGATTTACGACAAGGCAGTCTCCATGAACGGAATTTATGTTTTAGATCAGACCACCGAAATATTACACGTAATGAATAAAAGGTTAAAGGTTGGTGACAAATATCAAACGTATCTATGGCACTGCCGTATGGGACACATTAATGAGAAACGCGTAAAACAGCTCATCAAGAATGGAGCTATCTCGGCCTTTGATTTTCAATCATTTGGCACGTGTGAATCATGTCTCATCGGTAAGATGACTCGTATTTCCTTCAAAGGTGTTGGAAATGCTCTTGACCTATTAGGACTCATACACACGGATGTATGTGGTCCTATGTCAATCACCGCACGAGAAGGCTATAGGTATTTCATCACTTTCACGGACGATTTAAGTAGATATGGCTATGTCTACTTAATGAAGCACAAAAGTGAATCCTTTGAGAAATTCAAGGAATACGAAAATAGGGTACAGAACCTATTAGGTAGAAAGATTAAAACACTACGTTCGGATCGTGGTGGCGAGTATCTTTCTCACGAGTTTGATCAACACCTTAAAGACTGTGGGATTGCCCTACGATTAACTCCACTGGAACACCTCGGTTGAATGGTGTGTCCGAACGGAGAAATCGAACACTACTTGATATGGTTCGATCCATGATGAGTCACACCGTGTTGCTTGACTCATTGTGGGGTTATGCTCTTCTCGTCATTTGCTCTAATACTTAACCGAAGTCCATCTAAAGTCTGTTGACAAGACTCCATATGAACTATGGAAGGGAACGGTCCCTAACTTGTCCTTTATACGGGTTTGGGGCTGCGAGGCTTATGTCAAGTGGAGACACGAGGATAAGCTCGGCCCGCGATCGGTCAAGACATACTTTATAGGTTATCCTAAAGGAACACTTGGTCATTACTTCTATTCGCCAACCGAACAACGTGTTTTTGTTGCGGCTAGTGCGACATTCTTAGAGAAGGAATTTCTCGAGAATGCAAAGAGTGATAGAACCTTCGACCTGTCGGAGATTCCAGAACCAAATACCGAGCAACTATTGGAGGAACCAATTCCTTCAATCCCGGCTGCGGTGAATATTCCTGAGGAACCTAGGAGGTCGGGAAGAGTCTCTATTCCTCCGGACAGATACATTGGTATGGTCGAGGAACATGACATAGATGACATTCTACTCTTAACGAGTAGTGAACCCGCAACCTATAAAGGTGCCATGACTAGTTCTGACTCAAAGCTATGGCTTGAGGCCATGCAATCCGAGATGGACTCCATGTATGAGAACAACGTGTGGGATCTTGTTGACTTACCTACTAAGGTTCGTCCCCTTCAATGCAAATGGCTTTACAAGATAAAGCATTCTGTGGAAGGTCAACAAGATATCTACAAAGCACGACTAGTTGCTAAAGGTTTCACCCAAGTGTCAGGTTTGCACTACGATGAGATTTTTGCACCCGTAGTCATGCTGCGTTCCATTCGGATTATCTTAGCGATTGCCGCCTTTCATGACTATGAAATTTGGCAAATGGACGTGAAAACCGCCTTCTTAAACGGCTTTTTGGAGGAAGAGTTGTACATGGTACAACCCGAAGGTTTCATCGATCCAGAACATCCTAAGAAAGTGTGCAAGCTTAAGCGTTCCATTTATGGACTTAAGCAAGCATCAAGGAGTTGGAATCATCGCTTCGACCAAGTGATAAAAGAAAATGGATTTACTCGATCGGTCGAGGAACAAGCTATGCGCAACCGGTTACGCAGATGCTAGCTTCCAAACGGATCGAGATGACTCGAAATCTCAGTCTGGATTCGTATTTACTCTTAATGGCGCTGCAGTCAGCTGGAAGAGTTCCAAACAAATCATTCAAGCAGATTCTACGATCGAGTCCGAGTACTATGCGCGTCCGAAGCTACAAAGGAAGCGATATGGATGCGTCAATTCTTACATGGACTATCTGTAGTGCCTAGTTCGAATGACCCGATCACCATCTATTGCGACAATAGTGGTGCCATCTTCCAAGCTAAGGAGCCAAAGTCTAGCAACAAGTCTAGACATGTACAACGGAAAGCTCATCTAATCCGAGATTACGTGGAGCAAAAGGAAGTAGTGATAGAAAAGATTGCTACAGATGATAACATAGCAGATCCTCTCACTAAACCATTACGACAAGATAAGCATGAAGGGCATGTTAATTCCATGGGAATTAAACGTGTTCCAAAGTTGTAGTACTCTTTTATGGATTAGATTCATTCGCTTTTGTACTCTATACGACATCATCGTTTTGATATTTTATATATATTTTGTTTTTCATGTGGATTTGTATAACAAATTTTGAACACCACAAAGTGAACTGAACAAACATTATATTTTTGGTCCTTAATTGCCCACATGAGCTGATAACTCTGGCAATTATTTTGTGACGTTGGTTGATGGTGGGTTCAACGAGCCATAAGTCAACCAGTTGACTGACCAATCACAAAGGCGATTTATACGGATATTTCGTAGGACACAATTGTGACATCGACGTGGAGTCCTAAATGTTTTATAACATTCGGTGCCCGATCGTGGATAGGACCTCCATGGTGATCCTAAGAGTCGATTCTTTTGACTATCGACTGTCTCTTGAGACTACGGCAGATTTTGGGTGACTTTGGTTTCTTTCTCACGGTCATCCGTAACAGGGGGCCAAGTAGATTTTTTTGGGTCATTTCATCTTTGTGCTTAGATCGGAAGGAGTCGAGTTGAAGGAAATATTCAGCCTTTATCAGGTACTCGATATTTCTCAGGGCCACTCGAGGAGCTGTAACTGAAATGCATGGCCATGCTCGGATACGGATTCGTTTTATCAATTAAGTTAGTCTCTAGTCGGGGAAACCACTCTAGATACAGATCGATTGTAAAATACGACCTTTGCGGATCCAGATCTGCAAATTGTTTTACATTGAGTGGGAGAAATTTTTAAATGAATATGAGAATCGGTTATCGCACATACACTTGTACGGATAAGTGGGAGTTTGATGGAGCTGTGTCCTCCAGTACTAAACCCACTCGATCGAGTAACTGGCTACTCGATCGAGTGCCCAACATACTCGATCGAGTACCCAAACATCAGACCCCTAACAGACCTTCCGATCTCTTACCTACTCGACCGAGTGCCCCCCTACTCGATCGAGTACCCCTAGTTACTCGATCGAGTACCCAAAAACACGATTCTGGACTCAAAATCGTCAAAAACCCACCCGATCGAGTCAGTCCCACTCGATCGAGTTATGCCAATACATAAAAGCTACCCGCATGTTACGTCATATGCTAACATGCTAAACTTATAAACCACATTATATCATAATAAACATGCTATGCATCTTTTCTACTATATACGAGATCATTTCTGTTGGGGTTGGTGTCCTTAACAGTTAGTGCAAGGACTTATAAATCTCTAAAAGGATCAAAGGGCATACTTTTGGTATTATTATCAGTTGATCCACGTTTATCAATAACGGTTGGCTTGCTAGATAAGTTTGACGTTATTGTCATACAGATGGCGGTGATCAACTGGTCCCTAAAAGTCACACCTATAGGATACGTTTGAGAGATGTGACAAGATGAAAATACTTTGTCATGTAGATGCCAAAATTGACTAACCGGTTAGTCCGAGTTATTTGACTAATAATAAGTCAAAATGTGATGTTGAGATATGTTATTTAATACGGATTAAATAATAATGGCTAAGACAATTAAGCGATTAATTCGTAAATTGAATGTAAGCGTTTTATATTTAATTAAATGTATATTGAAAATTAATTATACAATATTGTCTTTGTCGGACATGTATTAATACTTCAACTAATCCGTGTTATTAGTCGATGTATTAATAACCGATAACCGATGACAGTTTATAATAAAAACCCGTCATATACATTTTAGCATTTGGCAAACTGGACCTCGAGCTAAAAGTAAGAGGAAGTGGAAGCCCACTTCCCCATGAGGGCTCTCGGTTTTGGCCGAATTAGGAGAACAAAAGGGAGAGCCTTCTCCTTCCAGTTAACCTAATCATCATTAGTGAAAAACAATTAGGGTTTCAGTGCAATTTTCTCTGAAATTCCTAGATCTCACATCGTAAAACCTCACAAGAGCTTTCTCAATATTGCAAGTCAATTAGAAAGCATTTCTAGCACAAGGGCATAGTCTCAGACGGTCTTGGGTTCAACAATTAGGAGGGAATCTCTGTTGATTTCTGTTCTTTACGCCGCACTATAAAGGACCCGAGGTTGATTCTTTATCTTTGTCGTTTCTATATTGTATTTCGTTTATGACCATATTTCACATGTTAAATTTACGTTATAGTCCTTAATTTAAAGGGTCTTATACGGATATTACCCTACAATTTCATCATGTTATTAAATGCCACATTGTAAATCATCCAACATGTTATCATCTCATCAACAAGTTCCCACATATCACCATTTTCTTTCACATGCTCAACTTTCTACTTCAACACCCAACAATTAACACATTTCATCACATTCTTACACAAGTTAACCAAATACACATACGACTCCACAAACACTTCCCCCATGTGACCGGTTCAAAGTTGTAGGGCGACCCCTGCGACTTTAGGACGTCTCCCAAGCCTTTGCACTAGCTCCTACAACTTTTACCCCGGGTTCATTTTAATTGACTTCCTATGTTCATTAGGTTCGATGGTTACAGGTTTCAGGATCGTCGCTCTGATACCATTTGTAACACCCCCATACTCCAAGTGCCTTACAAGGACCACTCTGGTATGAAGACATTACCATCTCGGTTACCTGAGGCAATGATAATCAAACAACAATGAAGAAACAACATTTATTATAAATGATTAACGAATAGTTACAATCCTCAAAACCAAACCAAAAGTACGATACATGTTCTCAAACTGACTGTTCTAACTGAAATGTAAATAAACTAAAAGCTACGGCGGAAGACTCCTATCATCATGTCGTGGCATCCCGGCTATCCCAGTACTCATCTCAATACCTGCTCAATATCTGCTCACCATCCCCGAATGGATCACCGCAGTTTACAAAACAACACCGGGTCGGTACTAATCACACAATCAATATAAACAACAATGATAAGATAAACAGAGACGACTTAAATCACACACACACACACAACCAACCAATCATCTCGATCTGATCGTCCTTTGGACCAGCCCGCCATGGGGGACCGCAGCCGTACCCACCAAATCCCCGCTCCACATAGTGAGCGATAACCCTGTCCATTAATGTGCACATCCCTTCTGTGGCGGGTTCCACAGAAGGCGAAACTAGGGCGTGAAGTCACTGCCGCAAGTGACCCCACTCAGCCGCGGCCACGCCTCGCGAACCATCAACAACGATCACAACCACAAACACAGCACAATTATTATATCAAACAACCAAATACAACACATCAACCAATATCCCATTATGGGACTAATATTGAGTAGGAAATCCTACCTGGTATGCACACAATCGACGGTCTCTCTTCTGCGAGTCAAAAAGCCTCTTCTATGAACCCTCCTCCTATCATACAACACATAGAGGCTACCACATCACATACTACACATAAAACCCCCAATCTCTAAATTAGGGTTTAACCAAATCAAAGGAAATACGATAAAAAGGGTACATAGATCTTACCCTCGACGCAAGGAACTCAACGGTACGAACAACGACAAGAATTGACCGTCTGAACTCCGGGAATTGCTAAGAATGCGATTAAGAAGATGAACTTGTTTGCTTTCTCTCTTAAACAGGAATTTAGGTTTTGTAAAAGTGATTTAGAATAATGACGACGAAGCTTAAATACCTTAATCGCATAATTAACAAAACCCGAGAAAACTCCCCGTAAAACCGGACACTCGATCGAGTACCCAAGGTACTCGATCGAGTACCCCCTTACTCGATCGAGTGCCCCAGCTACTCGATCGAGTACCCAACAGGTCAGAAACTATTTTATTTCGCAACTTACCCTTACTCGACAGAGTAAGGCCTACTCGATAGAGTACCCCAAGACTTATAAATACGGAGTATTACATAAACTGTCACCACTTTCAAACTATTTGACCCGTCTTTAGCTATAGACGGATATATTCGTCTATAGCAAGACTAGCTGATTTAGGAAATTGGCCTATTTTCAAGGAATCCTAGAAACTATGTCTATTTTAGAAGTGAGTTGTTCGAGGGAAAAAACATGTGATGCTTGCTGTTTTATTATATTATATAGATCATGAGAAAAAGATTCTCAAACTACCTTTTTTACTTGATTGAAAAAAAAAGAAAAAAAAATTATAGTTTTGGTGCTCAATCTAGTCTAAGCTACTTTTAATTATTAACACCTCGGCCCAAACCCTGTGTCGGAAGCGGTCACTCACGATAACTCGCCAGACTGTATATTCCTTTTTTCCTAAGGTTATTCACAATAAAATGAGTAAAATGAAAGAGTAACTCTTGAGGCAACAATTTAAGCCACACAAGAATAAAATAAATGAATTAAAAATAAATCAAGAGAAAAAGATTTTTAAACTCCATTTTTTTACTTGATTGAAAGAAAAAGAAATAAAAAAAATAGTTTTGGTGCTCAATCTAGTCTAAGCTACTTTTAATTTGTAACACCCCGGCCAAAACCCTGGGTTGGAAGCGGTCACTCACGATAGCTCGACAGGCTGTGTACATGGCCCACAAATTAACAGGGTCCTTTCCAGCTCATTTTGTCCTCACTCATGCTGTAACAACCCGGATTATATAATAAAGAAGATAACATAATATAAATGAATAATCAGAGTACAATAATAGAAATAGGGTCAAGGTGGCGGAAACACCTAACCATTTGATATGTGATTATTTAGTCATGTTTCTCCCCTTCTTTTCGATGCGTTTTGATCGATTTTGAGACGGTTTATATACCTTTCGCATGCATTTTGCACCCCATCTTCTCATTCAATGATTTTGTGTCTCGCCTTGTAGGATTTGAGACGGAAATGAAGAAATAGGAGCAAGTAAGGAAGATTTGAAGAAAGCATTGGAAAGAAGAGGAGAAGAAGCTCGAGATTGTGTCTCAGCCGGTTGGCCGGCAGCCGGTCTCCTGGCTGGGAACACCCCCATTGAGCCAAAGGAAGAGAAAAGGAGGAAAAGATACAGGAGGCTTTGACACGGCTATCGCAACCCTACAGGGAGGTAATGTAATTATCAGCTGTCTAATTCTAGTCCTAAAGTAACAATGGGGGGTTTTGTTGAATTGGTTGCTAAACTACGAGATTTAGAGGAAAGAGAAATAAAAGTAAGAGCAAAAAGAGCAGGAAAATCGGTTTAAACTATCAAGAAGAGAAGGACATGTCGGGATTTCGGTTCACTACGGTAGTCCAATAACTCAGCTGTAAATGATTCAGACGAACTAATGTGAGACGGATGTTGAAAGGTCCTTTCGGTCCACTTTCTATCCTAAAATACCACTAACTTAACTTTCATCCTCATTAGGATAGTCTACTGTTCATAGCAGGCCTATTTAGTCCAATCTTTCGATCCAGGATTAATTTTAGCCAGATTAAAGGGTGACATAGAAGCGTGCACTCAACTAAGTCGAATAAATACAATTAAATTGCTATGGTGACAGGGTCTCACAATTGATCCATCTAATTCATTCACTACATCGTCACATTTCTACCCAGACCCCTAATCACAACATGAAAGGGGTTTAGCTACTCATATCGCTAATTAAACTAACAGCAATTAATTTCCCAAAGCAGTAAACATTATAAAATAAACAATAAATTGCATAAAAGAAATTAGGCGAAGGATAATCGAAGTAAACAAGCAATTGAAAGCAAACAAATGATTAATTATTATTAAGAAGGAGAAAGGAATTACAATCCAAGCGAATCTGGCGTAAAGAACACAAAATCCGAGTGAAAATAATCCCAAAGCAAGGTTATAGTGAAGAGGAATAATGTACGTAGCAAAGTTTTAAACAGTAGAGAGTTTGATAAGATGAAAGATGATCCTAATTAACCTAGTAAAGCGTGCTTAAATAGCAATGAGAAATAAGTTTAGCGAAATAAACACTCACGCGGGCTGATTAAAGCCCAAAACCATTAAAACCACTCGATCGAGTGGATTAAAACCACTCGATCGACCAACTCTTCAGCCAAAACTACTCGATCGACCAGAAAGTCACTCGATCGAGTAGATGGCCTTTCTGCAAGCTAAGGGTCGAGTACAAAAGTGCTCGATCGACCATCTTGGGGTGTAGAAACCACTCGATCGAGTGGAAAAACTGCTCGATCGAGTGCTTCATCTTCATTTCAGCTCAAGTCCGCCACCAAATGCCTCGTAATGCGTGCCACGATGCTTCCAAATGCAGTATCTCACTCTGGAACAATCCCGTCTCCTCTAAATGCATGCAAAAAGGACGAAAAAGGGTACGATTCCACTACTTTCGCGTTCATTTCTACAAAATGGACAAAACGAACCAAAGTAGCCAATTCAGGGCAAAATACCATAAAAATAGTATAAATATGCATAGAAATACGTGCTGAAATAGGCTAAAAAGACTATACATTAGGCACGCATCAAATCTCCCCAAACCGAACCTTTACTCGTCCTCGAGTAAACTCAAAACTAAAATAATGGAACGGAAATGATAACTCAGAGCTAGCTTAACTTGTCTACTTGAACCAATTTAATGCAACAAAAACTTACAGTTAAAGCTAAGCAGTCAATATGCAAACGAGTTATAATCTGTTCAGAAATATAGCTGACCTATCGACCTTGCAAGACCAACAAAATCGGACTCTCTCGTGGTCACTCTTCTCTCATGAAGCAAAGGGTGAATGTTATATGTAAAAGAGAAGAGAAGAGACAATCACTCACCTAACTACGACCTACATAGCATGCATGCAACAAAAATGAAAGACAATTCAAGTACTAATGCACACACTCCAACCAATAATGTCTGTCACAGCCGAGGGCTTACAAATAGTTTGGGAATAGTGAGGTTCAGGTGAGAAAGGGAAAAACATGTTATGGAAATATGGAGGTAAAAGCGTCAAGCTAGTTCCTAACAGGACCATAGTAAACCATCCGAATCTCAACTGACTGAAAAACTAAGTACAAGTGCCCTTCATTTGGCACACAGCTCACTAGACTCAAACACAATCTCCTCAAAAATATGGAATAAAGCGGAGGAGTCAGACGGTCACAAACTTCCATTTTTTAACACCGTCTGAATTAGCTAACTGAAACAAACAACCTTTTTTTTTCTTTCTTTCTTCCTGTTTCACGTTTTCAGCCTCTTTCTTTTTTTTCATTTCATTTTTTTCTTTTTACTTTCACGTTTTTTCTCTTTTTTTTTCAATACTCTTTTTTTTTTCTTTTCCTCCTTCCATAATACTTACACCAACTCCGAAACAAGAAACACGGACCAAACTGCAATGGAAAATATACCTCAAAAGAACATACTAACTAGCTTGACTGGGCAGGCTTAGTTTGAGATGTAGCTAATGGGTCAAAAAGGCAAATTTGGCTGATGTGGAGTTAAATGGGTGAAGAATATAAGGAAAGGGAAATTTGCAAGGCCCTCCCCGCATGTGACACCAACCACAAACCCGAATATGTGCATTTGACGAGAAATTGAATGTCATAAATGTGCAAAATAGACGAACATGCTATGCAAGGAGTACTACTCAAAATTCCTAATGAACTGGTCATGAATGTCACCAGTTATGGGCTCTAATATCTCAGAATTTCTAAGTAGTTTGCCAATTTAGCAGGTCAAGTCTAAACAGTCAGCTATATTTGAACAGAAACTCGTAGATTATGCGTATGACAAAGCTAATAACTATCAATAAAGTGCAAGGCTCAAGTAAAATGACAAGTTATAGTGCATTGTCATCATGGAAATCTACCGTTCCGACTCAACCTATATGCAAAAATAAACGTGAAATTGTTTTGATTTTTTGAAATTTTCTAATTTTTTTGGATTTTTTGATTTTTATGAAAATAAACAACAATGCAAGCTGAAGAATAAACGTGAATGCAAAAACAAATGCAAATGCAGACTCAAAAGGATGCAATACCCTCCCCAAACCAAAACGGACAACGCCCTCGTTGTCCTCCAGCATACACCAACAGATACATACAGGGGAACGGGAATATACAACCAACAAAATAAAAACAATAAAATAAAGGAGACAAAATAAAAGAGTAAGAGATACATACAAAAATACGAACTTCCCCAAACCAGCCAGAAAACTGGGGAAGTGAGTAGACCAGTAGCTACTCGTCAGCGTCGTCGCCGCTGCTGTCTCGGCCAACCTCCGCCCTGTACTCCGGGTCTCTATCCTCCTCTCTCCTCCTCTCTCCTCCTCCGCTCCTCAGCGCGAGCTCTCTCCACTGCCACCTCTGGGTCCTCGTCCTCCTCGTCCTCCTCCTCTGACGCCGGGTACCCCTCAGCTGGGTACCGGAAGAAGGAAGGGTGTGGCCAACCCTCCGGGATCGGTCTGTGTCACCACAAGTGGTACTCGTACAGAGGGTGTAGGGTCAAAGCTAAGTCCCTCTCCATACGAGCCTGACGCTTTGCGGATAATCTGGGTGAGGGTCGAGGGAGGTGTCCCCTCGGACCGTAACAAAGTGCGGAAGTAGAAGTAGAAGCGAAGCGCAGCGACGGTGTGAGAAGTGCTAGGAGCGGAAGTAGAGGTAACAAGAGCGGCGTAGCTCGAGACTATCTACGACCCCGGCCCTCGGAACTCAAGGCGAAGCTCGTGAAGCGATCGTGTGAGGAACTGTGGTGCTCAAGGCATTGCGATCGCTGGCGAGTCCGCCACAGTGTAAAAACAGGGGTGGTGTGGAGGTAGTGGCTACCGTGGTCACCGCCGAAGAGGAACTAGCGGCGGTGCTAGGTTGTGGTGGTGACCGTAGAGGAAGAGGTAGCCTGAATCGTGCTAGCTTGGTGAGCTATTTGGAGTAAAAACCGTCCCTGCAGCTGAAACTAGGAACACAGGGGTTGCAGTGGTCACTAAAGTGGAGACAGTGGCAACAACAGGGGCCACTGTCTCACTCGAGGATGGGCTAGAAGTGGTACTAGTAGAAGGTAAAGTACTAGACTCCATCTTGATGATAAAAGACCTACAAATGCAATCAATCTTCAAATAAACAAGCAACAATAGGCGATTTTTTCGAGCTAAAACCGCAAACCCTAAAACCCTCTTAAAAACGAGAAAATGAACACAATTTAAGGGGAAAAATAAGGGGCTTTTGAAGATTAATATGCAAACAATGGAATGTAGGAAGCGGATTTGGTGATTTGGGCAAGAAATTGGGGGTTTGGGAGAGTTGAATCGCAATTTAGGGTTTGTTAGACGAAAATTTAGGGGAAAATGAAAGTTAGAACAAAACAATAGAGTATAAGGCGAAAAACTCCCTGTGTCCTGTTCATTTCACTCGATCGAGTGGTTTTAAACCACTCGATCGAGCACTTTTATGCTTCAGTTGCTCGATCGAGTAAAATTCTACTCGATCGACCAATCCCCTTTCTTGCTTTACTCGATCGACTGGAAAAAGCACTCGGTCGACCATTTTTCCACTCGATCGAGTACAAAAAGTACTCGATCGAGGACTTTTCTCGCGTAGACTCTTGAATTTCCGTCTTTCTTCCTTGAAATGCGTAAAAACTTCCCCAAACCTGCATAAAAACACACGCAAAAATTTCCCAATATACCAAATACGCATAAGAACAGTCTATAGTCTTACGTCTACGCTAAAAACTGTCTAAAACTAATTGTCCTAATTAAAACGCAATAAAACAAATTCAAAGGAAATTCAAAAATTATCTATTACAAAGTGTTACACGGGGCATTTCCCCGCTTATTTCCCAACAAATTTCAGTAGCCCCTTGGTGGGCTCCTGACTGGAAGACGTCACCTCAGCAACATTGAATGTCCTCCTCAACTTCCATGAGCATGAATTATCACTTGAAACGGTAGGAGGGGAGTAGTTCACATCCACGTAAGCGCGAACTTTCCTCGTCCTTGCTCCTTTATCACCAGCTTTAGCGTCATCATCTTCAATTTGATTGATAATAATTACACCATGTCCTTTGACAACTCCTTCATTGCTTTCATCTGTACCTGCAGCAAGGAAAACAGACGAACTTTCCTCCTTTTTGCTCTCAGTCTGAGGCGGAGGGTTAACAATAGCAGCACGATTCTCCAAATTTTCATCTGGAGTGTCAATAATAGGATCAATAGAAGAGAGAGCATTACAAGGCTGGGCTTGCATGGGAGCTCTCCGGAACTTAGACTGATGAAAAATCAGTTCCTCGTCCCCTACCTGGAAAGTCAAAGTCTTCCCCCCGATGTCTATTACTGCACGGGCAGTGGACAAAAATGGTCTCCCTAAAATGATAGGGGTGTGTGCTTCTTCGGGGATGTCTAAGACAACGAAATCAACGGGAATAAAGAACTTCCCGATCTGAACAGGTACGTCTTCTACTACACCTAGTGGCCGTGATAAACTACGGTCGGCCATTTGGACAGTCATGTTGGTGCAACTCAGCTTTGTCAAACCAAATCTCTTAGCTAGAGACAACGGTAAGACACTCACGCTAGCGCCTAAATCGCATAGCGCGTTATCAATCAAATGCATACCGATATGACAAGGGATCGAAAAACTACCCGGATCTGACTGCTTAGGAGGTATATTATTTTGAAATAGGGCTGACCCCACCTCAGTTAAAGCTACGGTCTCGCTATCATTGATAGTCCTCTTACGCGATAAAATTTATTTCATAAACTTTAAATGAGAGGGTACCTTAGTCAGCAATTCAGTGAACGGCACAGTGACTTCCAAGCTCTTCAAAAGTTCGACAAATTTGCCGAATTGTTGATTAGCTTTTGTATTCTGCAGCCTCCTCGGGAAAGGAACCGTGTTAGGTATCTCGAGTCCCTTGTTTCTCGCCTCCAATGTATCTTTCGGTGCAAGTTCTGTATCCTTTGGACGCTTCTTACCTCTCGAACGAGGTCTTTCCGGTGATATCTCGCTTAAACGAGCACTAGCAGGCTCTCGAATAAGCTTCCCGTCTTCAATACTACTCGATCGACCAATTTCTTCATTCGATCGAGCAGTTTCTCCTTCAGAATCAGTCGATCGAGCAAAATTCCCACTCGATCGACCAACTCCCTTTTCTGCTTCACTCGATCGACCGGTTTCTTCATCATTTCTACTCGATCGACCACCTGAGATCAGTCGATCGAGCACTTTCTTAGCTGTCAGCTCGTTATTTTCGCCTGAACACTGTTCATCATCAGTTTTAGACCTCCTCGGGTCTGATTTCAACACTTCTGGTCCCTCATAAGAAAGACGCTTCTCAATTCTATCAGATTTACCGTCTCATGTGGATTCTTCTCATTTTGAGTCGGTAAATGACCCTGCTTTCTCGAGGATTGATTCGCGGCCAATTGGGCAACTTGAGTTTCAAGTGCCTTTATAGACGCGTCTTTCTGTTGATCACTTGAGTTTCTTTGTTGATCACTCAGCTGAAACTGCTTTGTAAGGGCTTGCAACATAGACTTAAGCTCACCAATTTCGCTCACCCCACCGGAAGATGATGCACCTTGATTAGAAGGAGTGAAAGAAGGAGGCTTCTGATAGCCCTGTTGATTCTTGTGTGGAGGAATATACGGCTGCTGCTGATTCAGAGGAGGAGTAGGATTGAGCACATTTTGGCTTGTCCACCTCAAATTGGGATGGACATTCGGCTCATAATAAGTGTTTGTCTGCCTATAATGTTGAAAGGCAGCACAAGACTCAAAAGGACTGGGACAATTCTCTGAAACATGTCCCTCGGCTCCATATCTTCTACGAGACGAAAGGACCGTGCAAACAAACATTTACCTGATACATCCCTCCTTTTGAAGCTCCTCCTAACTCATATTTATCAAATCTCGCAGTGAGAGCTTCAAGTTCAGCTACAGAAGGAGATTCAGCACTCCTCCTTTGATTCCCTCTGGAATTCCCATACTCAGCTTTATGGGTGGCTAAGCCATCAATGATCTTCCACCCCTTTGTCTCTCCCATGTTCTCAGCAAATCGGCCACTAGCGGCAGCATCCAAGATAGCCCTCTGATCGTCATACAACCCGTTATAGAACTGATTGCATAAACTCCACTTTTCAAAACCATGGTGCGGAATGGTTCGCACCAACTTCTTGAAACGGACCCATGCCTCATGAAAATTCTCGTCAGGTCCCTGTTTAAAACTCGTGATCTGAGCTCTAATAGCATTAGTCTTCGAGGCAGAGAAGTACTTCTTGTAAAATGCGAAAGCCAGTGAATTCCAGTCAGTTATCCCATGAGCAGCCCGGTCCAGATCCCTATACCACTCCCTTGCAGCATCGCGGAGTGAGAAAATAAACATGGTTTCTTTTATCCGATCCGGGTCACGCCGATTGGTGGGGGTATGGAGCAGCAATAATCGATAAAGGTCTCCATGTGCTTAGCTGCATCTTCATTTGCAGCTCCCCCAAAATGGTTTCTCTCAACCAAATTGATATAAGACGGCTTTGGCTCGAATTTTCTTGCCTCCCCTGGTAATACAAATCCCTTATAGAGATTCGCAGCTGTCGGCTCAGAGTGACTAGCAATAGTTGCTTCTTCGGCCATTTCTAGAAAGTCCGGAGAAGTGACGGTCTCAGCTGATGAATTAGAAATAGGAGATGAAGGTGGATCCTCTTCAAACAGAGCGTTCTCGTAATAACTAGACAGAGTACTCAGCTCTTCCTCTGTCGGCAATATCCTAGTTGATCGCCTCAACTCGCGCAAAGATTTCTCAATCTCAGGATTGTAAGGCAATAATTCACCGCCGTGTGACCTGCGCATAAGAAGAAGCTACAAATAGAATATAAGAATAGTTTAAGGAACGGATGCCCCTTAAACTAAAAGAATGACTAAAAATTAAAACAACAAATAATTTAAACAATTGCCTCCCCGGCAACGGCGCCAAAATTTGACACGGCTATCGCAACCCTATCAAAGATAAAACCTAACGGTCTCAACTAAAATGTAGCAGAGGCAGTCGAGTATCGAATCCACAGGGAGGTAATGTAATTATCAGCTGTCTAATTCTAGTCCTAAAGTAACAATGGGGGGTTTTGTTGAATTGGTTGCTAAACTACAAGATTTAGAGGAAAGAGAAATAAAAGTAAGAGCAAAAAGAGCAGGAAAATCGGTTTAAACTATCAAGAAGAGAAGGACATGTCGGGATTTTGGTTCACTACGGTAGTCCAATAACTCAGCTGTAAATGATTCAGACGAACTAATGTGAGACGGATGTTGAAAGGTCCTTTCGGTCCACTTCCTATCCTAAAATACCACTAACTTAACTTTCATCCTCATTAGGGTAGTCTACTGTTCATAGCAGGCCTATTTAGTCCAATCTTTCGATCCAGGATTAATTTTAGCCAGATTAAAGGGTGACATAGAAGCGTGCACTCAACTAAGTCGAATAAATACAATTAAATTGCTATGGTGACAGGGTCTCACAATTGATCCATCTAATTCATTCACTACATCGTCACATTTCTACCGCAGACCCCCTAATCCCAACATGAAAGGGGTTTAGCTACTCATATCGCTAATTAAACTAACAGCAATTAATTTCCCAGCAGTAAACATTATAAAATAAACAATAAATTGCATAAAAGAAATTAGGGCAGAAGGATAATCGAAGTAAACAAGCAATTGAAAGCAAACAAATGATTAATTATTATTAAGAAGGAGAAAGGAATTACAATCCAAGCGAATCTGGCGTAAAGAACACAAAATCCGAGTGAAAATAATCCCAAAGCAAGGTTATAGTGAAGAGGAATAATGTACGTAGCAAAGTTTAACAGTAGAGAGTTTGATAAGATGAAAGATGATCCTAATTAACCTAGTAAAGCGTGCTTAAATAGCAAAAGAAATAAGTTTAGCGAAATAAACACTCACGCGGGCTGATTAAAGCCCAAAACCATTAAAACCACTCGATCGAGTGGATTAAAACCACTCGATCGACCAACTCTTCAGCCAAAACTACTCGATCGACCAGAAAGTCACTCGATCGAGTAGATGGCCTTTCTGCAAGCTAAGGGTCGAGTACAAAAGTGCTCGATCGACCATCTTGGGGTGTAGAAACCACTCGATCGAGTGGAAAAACTGCTCGATCGAGTGCTTCATCTTCATTTCAGCTCAAGTCCGCCACCAAATGCCTCCTAATGCGTGCCACGATGCTTCCAAATGCAGTATCTCACTCTGGAACAATCCCGTCTCCTCTAAATGCATGCAAAAAGGACGAAAAAGGGTACGATTCCACTACTTTCGCGTTCATTTCTACAAAATGGACAAAACGAACCAAAGTAGCCAATTCGGGGCAAAATACCATAAAAATAGTATAAATATGCATAGAAATACGTGCTGAAATAGGCTAAAAAGACTATACATGAGGCACGCATCAGGCTTATTGGACCATATAATTATATATCCTATTGAGTTTATAATGACAAAGTATGTTGGGTTTACATATTTGGTACTCGTAATGGTTTGTTGAATGTTACAAGAGTATTTAACAAAGCTTGTTGGTTATATCAAAGACAAAGACAAATACAAGTTTTGAAGCTAAAGATGAAGAGCTTATATTCAAGATACGAAGATGACCAACTACTGAAGATATCCAGGAAGATTAGATAGTATAGCTCGTCATTTGGTAATGGTATCTTTAGATGTGATTATGGTGAAGTAAAGTTATAGCTATTTCATCTATAACTTTACTAAACCAAATCTAAGGTTATAATCCTTTTCACTATAACTTTGGATGACTTATGAAGAACTTGGTTTTAAAGCTTTAAAATATTTCAAAATATTTTTATAAACTAAAGTATTTATCATTTATCATGGATATATCTTATACTTATTTTGGATGAATAATTTATTACTATATCTTATTGATTAGCAATATAACCTATGAGTAGTCATGCTATCTAGGTTTATGCAAATTATTCATGTTAAACCCCAAACGACACCCCTAGGATTTCGTGATAGCTGTCTAGGATTTTGTGAGAGGCACGCCTATCTAGGTTTGTTCCTCTACTCGTTTTCCCTTTGTACAAGCTAGAGTTTAGGATATTCTATTAGATAATATTTGTTAGAGATTCCTATCTCTTTCTATATTATTTAGTAAGATATCATTTCCATAAAAATAAAGAATATACCTTGTTATAAATATTAAAGAAAGATTTCATATCTTCTTGATTATTTACCAAGATATTATTTCCTTAAGATAAGATAAAATCTTAGAGAAGAATTCTTTTCTTAATAGACACGAAAACACTCGGTCCTAGGGTTTTGATTTTTCGAACCCTAGTTCCATCTTCTATAAATACTACCTTCACTCTTTTAATTAGGGCTAAGACTTTTCACGCAAAATCATTTTATAAGCATATCACGCAAATAGAGTAAAATTATTTTTAATTTTAAAAAGTCGAGTTCTTCATTTGTCAATTACATATATTGATATCGTTATTGGATTATAGTGCTTAGATTTGTTTCTTATACGTTCAATTGTGTGAACATCAAAAGAACAATCAAACACTTTCTTATTAACGTAAGATAGATAAATCGAGTATTTAACCGTACTCAATTGAGTTACAACTAGAGTTAGTTGTACGAGTGGGTTGATAATTTTGTAATCCGTAGAAAGGTACTTAAATTATTAATCGAGAATAGTGAACGTAGGTTTCGACTTGTGAAACCGAACCACTTCAAATCATGTGTGTCCTGACACGGCTGTCGGAACCCTATCAAAACTAAACCAACCGGCTCTAACTAATGTAGTAGAGGTAAGTCGGGTATCGTACTCCACAGGGAGGCGGTCACTATCTACTTGTTATCTATTCGGTATAAGGTCACGAAATAGGGGTTTGATTGAATTGTTTTGACTAAACTAATGAATGGAATTAAAGGCAATAATAGAAACAACAATAAAAATAGGAAAGGATGAAATAGCAAAGTGATCAAATAAAGAGAAAGATGCCAGGATGTCGGTTCATCATGATATTACACAAATCAGCTATAGGTAGGGTCAGTCGGTCCGATGTGAGAAGGGTAGTGGAAAGGTCCTTCCGGTCCGCTATCCGCCCTAGATTCTTCCTAAATAGCTTCCGCTCTGATTAGGGTAGTCTATTGTTCATAACAGGTCTGTTCATTCCAGTCTTCCAATCTAGATCTGAATTTAACCAGGTTAATTAATTCAGTTGCGTGCACTCAACCTAATAATTACTATTATATTTCTATAAAATAATTCTCACAACAAAAACCTTCTAAACTAATTAAAGCGTCATTGTTTTACTATCATAGCTCCCTGATACCGTCGTAGAGTACCAAAGATAAATTTATATTTCCAAACTACTACTATAGATAGCGGCAGTCAGGGTCGAACCACAAGGAGGCGATGCAATTAATAGTTGTCTAATTTTAATCTAAAGTAACAATTGTGAGGGGGATTTGATTTGAGTTGTTCTATAACTAAAGGCAGTAAATGAAAAGTAAACTAAGCTAAAAGATGAAATCAAATATAAAAAGGGTACTAAGATGGTCGGTTCACTGTAGTTTCGGTGGCAGTACACTAGGTAGGTCTAAAACAATCACGTGAGACGGGAAAATAAGAAGTCCTCTCGGTCCATTCTAAACAGGTAGCATCTTTCGATCTCGCTACGGGTCCCTAATATCACTAATACTAACTTTCATCCTGAAAAGTGACTTAAAAGTGTAAATTAACTTATCTCTCGATCTTATTAATTTAGTCATCTTAATTAGGTAGTCTATTTCCCTCCCCTATCTTTCGATCTTACTGGGTCGGTCAATTCCTAAGCATTCAACTAGTCGCGTGCACTCAATTCGTCAAGTAAAGCAATTTAATTAATTAAAACGAAGTGAAACTCACGTGGCCAGTCGATCGACCAGGGTAGGCGGTCGATCGACCATGGCGCGATCTAGGTCTCCCTACTCTAATGACGCCTACACTACAGATTCCCTACATCCTAGCACATGGGGTTTAGCTACTCATGCTGGAAATAATAACAACAGTAAAATCAACAATTAAAGCATTCAAAATCATACTTAAATTATCTAAATAAACAATTAACATAAAACGATAATTGGCTTTGGGATCCTATCTAGCAATCTAAACTATGAACGAAATAAAGCAGCGAAACTGAATGATGGAACAGAGAAATACCGTATGAAACAGGAAGGAAAGATCAAAACCGGATGCGGAAAATAAACTTTTATTGACGGAAAATATTCTAAGCTAATGAATGAACCCTAATAAATTTTGATGTTGAAAGACTTGATGATAATAGGTTACGTTATATAGGAATATAACATAACACTTATTCCTTAACCTAATATACAATGGGCTTCTAACTTCTCGTCCTTTTAATTTGCGTCAGAATCAACGGTTCGGTCGATCGACCATGCAAGGCAGTCGATCGACTGGTCAGCGCTGAACAGGAGCTACTGGAAGTCGTGCTCTGGTCGATCGACCATGGAGGTCAGTCGATCGATTGAAGTAGCTGGTACTCGCTCCTAAATTCTTCATAAAGTTGTCTTTCAGGTCTCGAAATACGTACCAAGTTCGTTTCTTGAGTAAATAATTCACGTCAAATGCAATGCAAGGTACTCGGGGACGGATTTAGCTCAATTTCTACTCATTTCCGCATAAATCTGCAATATTACATAAAAATACGAAAGTAGACGAAATGGGGCAAATAGTAGCATAAACTACATGAATGAGCTCTGAAATGCGTGTAAAATAGGGTGTAAAACATCATATAAAAGACACGCATCAAACTTCCCCAAACCAAACCCTTGCTTGTCCCCAAGCAAGAACTAGACTCGATCCTAAAACCTAATGGAACGAGTTCAATCTCAGAGCGAAATACAACCATAAAGCCTAAACCAATTTAATGCAACAACTAATAATAAATTAGCAATATGAATCATGCAAACGAGTTATGTAGTCGTTAAAAACTGCTGAACCGTCAACTATAGAGACTTATCAATTTGGACTCTCACGGGTCGCTCATATCACTCAATGAATACGGGTGAGTATATGTAAAGATAGAAATAAGTAAATGTAATGACTCTCACCTAACTACGACCTATAAGAACATGCCTGCAATCTAATATGAAAATAATCTCTATAACCATACATATGCATTCCAACCAAACAAATGACCATGACACATGCCGAGGTAAATATGGATATGTGAGGTAACGGGTAAGAAGAGGCAAAACAATTATGGGAATGTGGAGGTATAGGTGATCAAGCTAGTACCTAAACAGAACCATATGACAACATCCAACTTCTTGCTCAAGATCAACAATAAATCCGGTGCTAATTATCAAGCACAAATCTCACAATCTCCATAATAATCAATCAACTCCCCATAAGATACAAATGCAACATGGGAGCAAAAATCGCCATTAAATAAAGACTTTGAATTATGCGATTTGATTTTTTTTCCTTTCTTCTCGGGCTTCAGTCGATCGACCAATGAGTCCAGTCGATCGACCATAGACCGAACTTATTTCCCTTCTTTTTCTTCTCTTTTCTTTTTCTTATTATTTTTTTTCTTTCTTTCCTTCCTTTTTCATCTTCCCAACATCATCTCAAAATGAGCATTAGCTACCAAAACAAAGTAACAATCCCAAGAACATAAACTACTAGCTTGGCAAGGACAGGCTTAACGTAGGATGTGGTTAACGGGACAAAAAGGCTATTTCTGGCAGTGTGGAGCTTATGGGCAAAATGAATAAAGGAAACCTCTTCCACATGTGTCAACTAACCACGAACCCGAATGCATACAGGTATTAAGCAGATTAAGTTCATATTTATGCATATTGATTTAACATGTCTTACAAGGAGTAACTACTCACAATCCTAGATAAACTGGTCATGAATGACACCAGTTATAGGCTCTAAACCTCAGAAAAAATAAGTAGTTTGCCAAAAATCTAAGTCAAGTCTCAAGTCCAGCAAAATATTTAACGAAAACTCGTAGACTATGCAAATGATTCTACTAATAACGTGTCAATTAGCAAGGCTTAGGCATAAATAGCTGAAAATGCAATGTCATCATTGAAATACTACCGTTCCGACTCGACCTATATGCAAAAGTAAACGTGCAATTTTTTGAATTTTTGAATTTTTTCATTTTTTTTTGAATTTTTGTATATAAGGAGAAATTAAGTAACAATGCGAACAGAAAAATTAAACGTGAATGCAAAAACATATGAATGCTATGCAAAACCCTTCCCCAAACCAAATCACACAATGTCCCCATTGTGTAAAATCATATAATGAAATAAAAGGGAAACGGGAATTTTGCGATAAATTAACTAAACAAGACATGAAGTAAGGACTCGGAAACTCACAAGACTTTAAGCGCAGCAAAAGGAAACCTCCCCAAACCAGGGTGAGCTAGGAGGTTTCAGTAGCCAGCAGTGCTACCTTAGGTACCTGAAAAGACAAACAAAATACCCGCGTAATCCGAGAAAACAAAATTGAAGCGCAAAAGTATGTGCAAAATCAAGAAACGGAAGAAAACCGAAGTGAAACGGAAGATAAAGTGGCGAAAGGACTCCCTCAACTCCGTAAATCGACCAAACACAGCAGGGGAATGATCGAAAATAGATACAGCAGCGCTGGGCGGTCGATCGACCACATCACCCAGTCGATCGACCAGGATGAACAGGAACAGAAGCTCTTGGAATCACAGCTCAGTCGATCGACCACACAGGCCAGTCGATCAACTGAAATACCTGCTGTAAGTTCTGATTTTCTTCGAATTAGCTCAATAAATTGAGCTAACTAGGTCTATAAACCCGCAAATACACATAATAATGCGCCCAAAATTGCGCAAAACCCAAAGTAACAGTCTAAAGCCTTTAAAATCCTAAGCAAAATTATTAATGCGAAGTCTCGCGCAAACCAAAACAATAAAAAGAGAGTTTAACAAAAGCAATAAAATGGTCTTTAAAAGCATGTGATCAACTAATAGTTGATCAAGAATGGCCACGGAATGGCCCACTTGCTCGGCTTTTGGATACAAGAGGTAGCCTCTACAGTGCTCTTCTCCTCAGCTGCACTCCTATCAATTTCAACATCCGAAGAACTCAACGGATCAACAGCTTCAACATCTCCCCAATCAATGACTTCATCTGACTCGTCAAAATCCAAATCGGACTCTGTCACTTTGACTGGCTCCTCATCAGGCTCCTCATCTGTGCCATAGCTAAGATATCCTAGACCGCCTCTTTGAACGATTGGCTCCTTCTCAGCTGGAGCAACATGCGGCTCTTCCTTCCCCAAACCAGCTCCTGCAATAGTCAAAACAGAAGAGTCTTCCTCCAATTTGCTCCCAATCTGGGGCGGAGGTGTTAAAGCAGAAATAGGCATAGAGGTAGGCATATCAGAAAGCACAAAATAGGATTTCTTTTCAGAAACCACATTACAAGTTACTGGCCACATGGGGTCTTTCTTCTTAGCTGTCTGGGCAAAGACAATGGAATGTTTCCCTACCTTAAAGGTCAATGTCCCTGAGCCAACATCTATAACTGCACCAGCAGTGTGCAGAAATGGTCTACCCAAAATGATAGGAATGTGAGCATCCTCGGGCAAATCTAACACAGCGAAGTCAACTAGGAAAAAGAACTTTCCTATTTGCACGGGAATGTCCTCTAAGACTCCTATAGGCTGGACCGCAGAACGATCAGCCATCTGTACTGTCATGTTAGTGACCGCAAACCTAGTCAATTTCAACTTCCTAGCAAGACTCAAAGGCATGACACTAATACTGGCTCCTAGGTCACATAATGTCTTCTCAATAGAAAAGGTGCCAATATTACATGGGACTGAAAAGCTACCTGGGTCTTCTAGCTTATAAGGTGCAGTATGAGTTAAATAAGAATATGACTCCTCAGTTAGTGACTTCTTTTTAGACAAACGTTGCTTCATAAATTTCATGTAGGCAGGCACTTGATTGACTAATTCAAGGAAAGGAACTTGCACATTTAAACTACGAATAACATTTTCAAATTTGTTGAACGATACCTGTTCCTTTGTCGGCACCAATCTTTTCGGATAAGGGGCTGTAAGAAGTAACTTAGTCCTCTCCTCTAAGTCTCTCATACCGGCATCAGTGGATTTAGGCTGAAAATCCACGATCTTCTACTTGTTGAAGCTCGAGCCTTCTTCAGACCGTCTCAAAAATGAACCATTAATCGTCATCGGGTCATACTTTGGAACCGGGACTGACCCATTAGCATTTGGGTCTTGCCTCAATATTTTCGGAGTCCTCGTACCCCGAAATAAGTGGTCCCTCAAGTTATCTGGCATTGGAGGACGAAAAGGTTCATGATCAGCAGCATTGTCAGTCGATCGACCATGTATGTCAGTCGATCGACTGACTTCTACAGGACCAGTAGCTGTTTTGTTTCGCGTTTCAGTCGATCGACCAGGTGTATCAGTCGATCGACTGATATACCTGGTAGAAGTCTTTTTATTGCCACTGTTCGTCACTGCCTTCTTCTTACTTGGTTCCGCCTCATCTTTTCCGGCAGCTTCCTTGACCATAGCGGGCCCATCAAGGGTAGACCCACTCCTCAAAGTAATCGCATTAAGGGTCTCTTTTTGGTCCGGCTGTGACTGTAATTGGCCCGGAGCTCTTGTTGCACTCTTGCTAGCCAGTTGAGCGATTTGACTCTCCAACATTTTTGTAGAAGTCTCTATAGCTTGAGACTCCTTTTGCAGCAATCCCGACAAGTTTTGAACCATGTTTTTCAACTCAGAAACGTCAGAACCTTGAAATTGCTGCTGCTGAGGCACATAAGGTGGCTTTTGAAACTGTTGTTGCTTATGAGGGGGCACATAACTTTGTTGTTGCTGCTGCTGCTGTGGGGGTGGAGTCGGATTTTGGACATTTTGACTACTCCACCTCAAGTTTGGATGGACATTCGGCTCAAAATAAGTGTTTGTCTGCCTATAATGTTGAAAAGCAGCACAAGACTCATAGGGACTAGGACAAAAATCCGAAACATGTCCCTCAGCTCCACATCTTTTGCAGACGAAAGGACCGTCTGACACAGCATTCACTTGATAAATCCCTCTTTTTGAAGCTCCTCCCAACTCGTACTTATCAAATCTCGCCGTAAGAGCCTCTAATGCAGCTACAGAAGGGGATTCAGCCAACTCTCCTTTGATTTCCCCTGGAATTTCCATGCTCAGCTTTATGGGTGGCCATATCATCAATGATTTTCCACCCCTTAGTTTCTCCAACATTCTCCTGGAATCTGCCATTAGCTGCAGCATCCAAGATAGCCCTCTTATCGTCATAAAGCCCATTATAAAACTGGTTGCATAGGCTCCATTGCTCGAACCCATGGTGCGGAATAGTTCGCACCAGCTTCTTGAAACGGACCCATGCCTCATGAAAATTCTCATCAGGACCCTGTTTAAAGATTGTGATCTGAGCTCTAATGGCATTGGTCTTCGAGGCAGAGAAATATTTCTTGTAGAATGCTAGGGCCAGTGAATTCCAATCAGTGATCCCGTTAGCAGCTCGATCCAGATCTCGGTACCATTCCCTTGCAGCATCACGAAGTGAGAATATGAACATTGTCTCCTTCACCTGGTCCTGGGTCACACCTGCTGGTGGGGGTATGGAGCAGCAGTAGTCAATGAATGTCTCCATATGTTTAGCTGCATCTTCATTTGCAGCTCCCCCGAATTGGTTTCTCTCAACCAAGTTAATATAAGACGGTTTTAGCTCGAATTTTCTGTCCGTCCCTGGTAATGCGAATCCCTTATAGAGATTCGCAGCTGTTGGCTCGGAGTGACTGGCTATACTTGCTTCTTCAGCCATGTCTGGAGATGTGACGGTCTCAGCAGAGGAAGTAGAAATAGGTGACGAAGGTGGATCCTCCTCAAACAGCTCGTTCTCGTAGTAACTGGACAGAGTACTCAGCTCTTCCTCTGTCGGCAATACTCTAGATGATCGTCTCAACTCGCGCAAAGTCCTTTAGATCTCAGGATACAAGGGTCTCGGTACACCACCAAGTGACCTGCGTATAAGAGGAAACTACAAGTAGAATATGAGAATAGTTTAAGGAACAGATGTCCCTTAAACTAAGAGAAAGACTAAAAATAAAACAACTAAAAATTTAAACAATTGCCTCCCCGGCAACGGCGCCAAACATTGATACCGTCGTAGAGTACCAAAGATAAATTTATATTTCCAAACTACTACTATAGATAGTGGCAGTCAGGGTCGAACCACAAGGAGGCGATGCAATTAATAGTTGTCTAATTTTAATCTAAAGTAACAATTGTGAGGGGGATTTGATTTGAGTTGTTCTATAACTAAAGGCAGTAAATGAAAAGTAAACTAAGCTAAAAGATGAAATCAAATATAAAAAGGGTACTAAGATGGTCGGTTCACTGTAGTTTCGGCGGCAGTACACTAGGTAGGTCTAAAACAATCACGTGAGACGGGAAAATAAGAAGTCCTCTCGGTCCATTCTAAACAGGTAGCATCTTTCGATCTCGCTACGGGTCCCTAATATCACTAATACTAACTTTCGTCCTGAAAAGTGACTTAAAAGTCTAAATTAACTTATCTCTCGATCTTATTAATTTAGTCGTCTTAATTAGGTAGTCTATTTCCCTCCCCTATCTTTCGATCTTACTGGGTCGGTCAATTCATAAGCATTCAACTAGTCGCGTGCACTCGATTCGTCAAATAAAGCAATTTAATTAATTAAAACGAAGTGAAACTCACGTGGCCAGTCGATCGACCAGGGTAGGCGGTCGATCAACCATGGCGCGATCTAGGTCTCCCTATTCTAATGCCGCCTACACTACAGATTCCCTACATCCTAGCACATTGGGTTTAGCTACTCATGCTGGAAATAATAACAACAATAAAATCAACAATTAAAGCATTCGAAATCATACTTAAATTATCTAAATAAACAATTAACATAAAACGATAATTGGCTTTGGGATCCTATCTAGCAATCTAAACTATGAACGAAATAAAGCAGCGAAACTGAATGATGGAACAGAGAAATACCTTATGAAACAAGAAGGAAAGATCAAAACCGGATGCGGAAAATAAACTTTTATTGACGGAAAATATTCTAAGCTAATGAATGAACCCTAATAAATTTTGATGTTGAAAGACTTGATGATAATAGGTTACGTTATATAGGAATATAACGTAACACTTATTCCTAAACCTAATATTCAATGGGCTTCTAACTTCTCGTCCTTTTAATTTGCGTCAGAATCAACGGTTCGGTCGATCGACCATGCAAGGCAGTCGATCGACTGGTCAGCGGTGAACAGGAGCTACTGGAAGTCGTGCTCTGGTCGATCGACCATGGAGGTCAGTCGATCGACTGAAGTAGCTGGTACTCGCTCCTAAATTCTTCATAAAGTTGTCTTTCAGGCCTCAAAATGCGCACCAAGTTCGTTTCTTGAGTTACTACTTCACGTCAAATGCAATGCAAGGTACTCGGGGACGGATTTAGCTCAATTTCTACTCATTTCCACATAAATCTGCAATATTACATAAAAATACGAAAGTAGACGAAATGGGGCAAATAGTAGCATAAACTACATGAATGAGCTCTGAAATGCGTGTAAAATAGGGAGTAAAACATCATATAAAAGACACGCATCACTCCCATAATCCTAGAAATTAACAAATTAGCTACACATGACGATAAATAAAACAATAACGATTGAATAAACTATGCTAAACATGGTATTAAGATGTATAGAAAGAAATAGCATAAACTAAATAACAATACTAATAATTAACAGCAATTAAAGGACAAGAATTAAAGTGTGCAAAAGGAATTGAATTGAATAAAAGAGAGTAAAGAAAGACTACACCAAACGAGATCCGGAAAAATAGAAAGCAAAGTAACGTCTCAAGAGTAATTGAGTTCTGAAATTAAATGACAGATTAAAGATTAAAAGATTTGATAACCTAAACCTAATTAAGTCTTTCCTTTATATAGGAAAGATATTTATTCCTTAAACACGTAACTTAAAATATCAAAATAATAAGCTCACGCAAGAAAATCTCGCGTCAGATAGCAAACTGGTCGATCGAGTACTTTGAAACTCCTCGATCGAACAACTCTCAGTCAAAACCTCTCGATCGAGTACAAAAACTACTTGATCGAGGAACACCAATATGCCACATCTCGATCGAACACAGCAGGGGTTCGATCGAGGTCTTATCACCATCACAAGATTCTCGATCGAGCACATTAGCCAGCAAAACTACTCGATTGAGTCATCTGCCACTGCATCAGCCATAAGACATAGGATTTTAGCTTCCAAGGCGACTTCACGCATCCCAAGATAGTAGGTATTTCCGCTCCAAATCTTCCATCTCCTAAATGCGAGCTAAAGGGACAGTAAAGAGCTCAATTCTGCTTCTTTCAGCTCCATTCCTGCAATTAAAGCCAAACGAACCAAAGTAGAATATTCGGGGCATTTCGTAGCCTAAAACTACGGAAATTGCATAGAAATGTGTGCAAATAAGACTTAAAAAGGCTATATAAAATGCACGCATCAAATCTCCCCAAACCAAACCTTTGCTAGTCCCTAAGCAAACTATATTCAACTAACTAATGGAACGAAATAAAACTCAGAGCTAGCTACAAATGCCCACTTAAACCAATTTAATGCAAGCAAACTAACACTTATAACAAAAACTGACAAATGCAAACGAGTTATAAGATGTTTATAATAAAGCTGAACCCTCGGCCTTGCAAGACCTTTAAAAATGGACTCTCACGGGTCACTCTTCTCTAATGAAGCAAAGGGTAAGCGTATAAATGTAAGAGAGAAAGAAAGATACAGTCGCTCACCTAAACTACGACCTACATAAACATGCATGCAATCTAATATGATAAACAATTCTAGCTATCGTACACATACACTCCATCCAACGAGGTCCTGACACATGCCGAGTGCTTACAATAGTATGGAAAGTGAGATAATGGGTAAGAAGGGGCAAAATGTTTTGGGAATGTGGAGGTATAAGCCAAGCTAGTAGCCTAAACAAAACCAATAATACAACATCCCGATTCTAATCCATCTAAAAACTTAAGCACAATTGCCTTTGATTTGGCATAAAAACTCACTAAACCGAATAACAAACAACTCCTCATAAGATATAGTGATAGCATAGCAGTAAAACCGACATCATTCAAACTTTTTCAATTTTTTTCTTTCTTTTTTCTCCGGTTTTTTTTTCTATTTTCTCTCTTTTTTTTTTTTTTTTTTTTTTCCTTTTTTTCACTTTTTTTTTTTATTTCATTTCCTCATTCTCCATATTATCAACTCCCGATTTCCAATACAAACCAAATTCGGCGTGATAAATTATATGCCCGCAAAAACAATCTAAACTAGCTTGACAAGGTAGGCTAAATTTGGATGTAGTTAAGGGTCAAAAAGGCAAATTTGGCTAAATGTGAAGTTAATGGGTAAAAATGGAAGAAAAGGGAAAGTAAGCACCTCCCTGCATATGACACCAACCACTAACCCGAATGTATGCAGGTAATAAGCAATTGAATTTCATACTTGTGCAATTTAATGTTACATGCTATGCAAGGAGTAACTACTCACAATCCTACATGAACTGGTCATAAATGACACCAGTTTTAAGGCTCTAAAACTTAGAAAATATGAGTAGGTTGCCAAAATTTCAGGTCAAGTCTATTCGTTCAGCTAAACTTAAACATAAACTCGTAGATTATGCAATAAGACAATGCTAAAAAGATATATAATTTATGCAAGGCTTAAGCAAAAAGACTAAAAGCTGTGCAATTTCATCATTGAAATATACTGTTCCGACTCAACCTATATGCAAAAATAAACATGAAGTTTTTTCGAATTTTTCGAATTTTTTTTTGAATTTTTCATTTTTTTTGAAAATAAAAGACAATGCAAACAGAAAATGCAATAAACGTGAATATAAAACAAATGCAAATGCAGACTCAAAGGATGCATTCACGTCCCCAAACCAAAACGGACAATGCCCTCATTGTCCTCCAGCATACACCAGCAGAATAATAGGGGAAAGGGAAAAATACAACACAAATACAAAATAAATGAAATAAAATGAAAGGAGATAAAAAGGAGTAAAGAGCAAAAATACTTACAATATATGCAACTTCCCCAAACCAGTCACCAAACTGGGGAAGTGAGTAGCCAGCTGCTACTCGTCAATATCCTCCTCGTCAACCACCTAAAAGGTGGGGTCCTCCTCCTCCTCTCATCTCCTCCTCAAACGACTTCTCGCGTCTAACTCAGCTCAGACTCTATCCTCTCTCTTAACAGTGTCCTCCTCGCTCTAAGACTGAGGGTGCCCCTCCGCCGGGTACCGGTAAAAGGAAGGGTGTGGCCAGCCAGCTGGAACTGGACGACCTCGAAGCATGTGGTACTAGTAAAGAGGGAATAAGGCAAGAGCCTGATCCCGCTCCATCCGAGCCACTCTCCTGCACATATCCAACAGCAAAGTAGGAGGTGCAATAAAATTAGCCGGTAAAGCCGGCTGAGTGACATAGGGTGTAGGTGTAGGCGTGGGTGTGGGCGTGGACGCGGGTGTGAGCCCAGCTTGTGTAGGTCGAGACCCCTCTCCGACTTCCCTAACAACATGGGAAGTCCTCTTCCGCTTCCTAGAAGCGGTAGGAGTGAAGTCAAGGAGGTAAGAAGGTAGAGGTGGTGGTTGTCTACCGGTCACAGTAGTCAACGGTGAAAGACGGGGTAGAGAGGGTGAAGGTAAAGTCACGGACGGGGAAGTGCCTATCTTCGACGTCCTACGGTCAGCTGCTAACCAGTTCATAGAAAACATGATTGAAATATCGATGACATTATCCTTCTAAATAATGAAGACCACGAGGAAAGTCAGGGAAAAGGCGGCGGGCAATGCGACTCACTAACCCACCACAAGCTATTGTACCCGATACTTTTAACCCTACAGTGTTAAAATGTTGAGCTGTCAAGTAGGCGGTGTTAAAAACAAACGGGGCACCGCTATCAATGTTTAGGTACCCGGTTAAAATGGACAGCTCAATATTATTAACATTGTTAGGCTCATGACGACCAAAAATGGTTTCTCCTAGCAGACGGAGAAAGTAACGGGCTGGGGGTAAGTGGACGTGGGCACCACGTCGCTGACCGTAGGGAGTGTGAGAAAGTGTATTCCATAGCTGACGCGTGAGCTTCCTAGGAGGCTCGATGCAACCGTCACTGGCTAACCCTAACCGTTCCCCAAACTCAGCTAAAGTCCAAGTAAAGATAGTGCTTAACAGACGAAAAGTGATGCACTTGCTCCCATGGTCAGTCGCATAGGCCGCGGGGTGGAATGAAAAAGAGCTAAAGAATTCTAAGGTCGGTTCCCGATAGGTAAGCTCTTTCAAAGTGGGCAATCTCGACATTCCCGTCCCGTTGAGCAGGTCAACAACGGGCTCTAAAATTCCTAATTTCTCTAGAGAAGGTCGACACAGAAAACGGGTCGAAGTCATGTCACATTCCATCAAATTTAAAAAACGAGTGCGGTGGGACGGGGACAAAAATCGTACCCGCGGAAACTCAGGTAGAACTTCCGTAGAAGTGTCGGCAACGTGTCTAGCAGCGGCACGTAAAGCAGTAGCACGGAAACCCGTGCCCATCCCCGAAAGCAAACCAGAAGCAGCTGGAGCAGTAGTAACTGTGACAACAGTGGCAACAACGGCAGTAACAACAGGGGCAGCAGTCGTGGTGACGGGTGTCGATACAGCAGGGGTCGACACCGTAGTAGTGGTAGCAGCAGCAGTAGCCGTGGTGGCAGAAACAGGGACAGTGGCGGCAGCAGGGGCCACTGTCGGAGGAAGTGTCGAAGTCGAAGCAGAAACCGTCGACATTGGTTTTTTGACACCGAATTCTTTAGTGCTATCCATAACTACAATAAAAGCAAGTTCTATTTAAAATCAATCAACAAAATCGAATTTTCCCCAAACCAATTTTTAAAACCATAATTTGTATAAAACAAAATGGGAAATTGCAATTAAACAATAAGAAAGGGGAAAGAACTTACTCGAATGATTACCCAACAAGAAATTCAATTAAAATCAACAATAACCTCAAATTAATCGAATTAATCGATTTTTCGCAAACCCTAATTTCGAAAATTGCCCCAAATAAGTCGAAAATTGATGATGCAAGTAGGGGTAATTGATTTAATTGATGCTTGGAAATGTATTTGGGTAATTTGATTGATAAATTAGAGGAAAAAATTGAAGGTTTTGGTTAGGGATTCAAGAATGTCGAAAAAATGGGGAAGAACAAAATACAAGTAATGAAAATAGAATGATGAAAAGAGTACTCCCTTGACTATTATGCATCCAAACTGCTCGATCGAGAACTTTGCAATTCTTCGATCGAGGACTTTTATCCTCAATATGCTCGATCGAGTGATCTGACTACTCGATCGAGAACCCCTGAAATTGGCTTGTTCGATCGAGAGGTTGGAACCACTCGATCGAGGACTTTTGCTTGGCCATTTGCTCGATCGAGCAAATAAAGTGTTCAATCGAGTGCTTTCCTCTTGGCACGCTTCCCAATGAACAGTATCTTCCCAAAACGTATAATTTACGCAAAAATACTTCCCGCAAAAATACCAAAATAATAGTATGCAGTCTATTTTCGGTCCTAAGCAAATTAAATCTATCTAAGCTCATACGTAAGTCTAAAACAAATAACGAAATAAATGTTTAGCAAAATTTCAAATTACAAAATGTTTACAACGGGATAGCATCCCGTATCATCTTCCGAAACAATTAAATAGCCCAAAACTGGGCTTCTGGCTCGACGAGGTCCCTTCAGCATTGGTAACCTCCGTCGTCGGTCTCCAAACAACTGAACCATCGGAAGGAGAACATCATTTCTTGTAATCCGCATCCTTCCGCTTTCCTTTGTCAGACTTTTTCTTCCCATTCCCCCGTGATCTATAGCGTCATCAATGCTAGGTTCCAACTACAACGCACCAAGTCCGGTGACAAGATCTCCATTTTCCATTCCGCCAGGTCCTGCAAAAGCAAAAATAACAGAATGGTCCTCCAATTTGCTCCCAGACTGGGGCGGAGGTGTCATAACAGCAGGGTATGACTTAATAACAGTACTCGAAAGATCCTTGTCGGAGTCAATAAAGGGAATAGCATTACAGGGCATGATTTGCATGTGCGCCCTGCGAACACTGGACTGGGTGAAAGTCAAATCCTCCCCACCCACCTGAAAGGTTAAAGTCTTAGCCCCGATATCGATTATTGCATGAGCAATATACAGAAATGGTCTTCCCAAAATGATGGGAGTGTATGAGTCTTCGGGTATGTCTAAGACTACGAAGTCAACGGGAATAAAGAATTTCCCAATCCTAACAGGAACGCCCTCTAAGACTCCTAACGGCCGTGATAATGAACGATCGGCCATCTGTACGGTCATGTTGGTGCATTGAAATTTTATCAAACCAAGTCTCTTTGCGAGAGACAGAGGTAAGATGCTTACACTAGCTCCTAAGTCACACAACTCATTATTAATTAAATAAGTTCCAATATGACAGGGAATAGAGAACCTACCCGGGTCAGCCAACTTCGCTGGAGTCTTATTCTGAAGAAGTACGGAGTACTCCTCAGTCAAAGCCACCGTCTCAGTTTCATCTACATTCCTATTACGGAAAAGTATTTCTTTCATGAATTTCGAGTAAGAGGGTATCTGGGTGAGCAACTCGGCAAACAGAATGTTGACTTTAAGACTCTTCAAAGGTTCGACAAATCTGCCGAATTGTTGTTCCGCTTTCGTCCTCCGTAGCCGGCCCGGAAATGGAACTTGGGTTCTATAGGAATTATCTTTAATTGCAGAATTATCGTCCAAATTAGATTTAGACGACAAATTAACCCTTGCAGCATCAATAGTGCTCGATCGAGCAATTTCACCACTCGATCGAGAGCTTTTCTCATCAATTTTACTCGATCGAGCAGTTTGGGTTACTCGATCGAGAGACCTGTTTCTGCACTACTCGATCGAGCACTTTCATTTCTTCAATTGAGCACATCTTCAGCAAATTCACTCGATCGACCATCAGAAACCGGTCGATCGAGGACATCTCGTGAATTAATCACTTCTTCATCAAAAGACGTCTTTTTATGAACAACAACTTCAACTCCTGAGTCTGGAAATCCAGCCTTCCCAGTTGGCATTTTGGATCCTTCATAGGAAAGACCACTCCTTAAACTGATCAGATTTACCATCTCATGTGGTTTCTTGTCAGGTTGTGACGATAATTGGTCCGGTTGTCTTAAAGATTGCTTAGTATCCAATTGAGCTAACTGGGACTCAAGCAATTTAAAAGATGCATCTCTCGTTTGTTCATTTTTCTGCATCTGAAGTGCAAGTTTTTGCACTAGCGACTTCAGCTCAGCTATGTCACTGTTACGATTAAAAGATGTTCCTTGCTGATGCGGCAATGGGAAAGAAGGAGGCTTTTGAAAGCCTTGTTGTTGATTTCGATGTGGCGGAACATAAGTCTGTTGTTGTTGCGGTGGTGGTGTAGGATTCAACACAATCTGGTTAGACCACCTCAAATTGGGATGAACTCCAGATTGGTTGTTGAAATAGGAGCCTCCTTGCCTGAATTGTTAAAAAGCAAAGACTTGCTCCTTCTCAGCTAAACACTCCACTGCACTATGGCCATCAACACCACATTTCTCACATGAGATGGTCTCTTGTCTAGACAACAAATGAACCGTCTGTTGATTTCCCGCAGCCTGCAATTCTAACTTATCAAATCTTGCATTCATGGCTTCTAGTTGAGCCACAAGTGCACTATTATCTCCAACAACTGTTCGAGTACCGCTCCTTGGATTTCCATATTCAGCACAATGGGTAGCCATATCCTCTATAATATGCCAGCCCTTATCATCATTAATGTTCTTCTGAAATCATCCATTGGTTGCAGCATCTAAAATAGCACGGTGGTCATCATACAACCCATTGTAGAATTGGTTGCACAAAAACCACTGGCCTAACCCGTGATGTGGGACAGACCTAACCGGCTTCTTAAACCTGCACCATGCTTCATACAAATTCTCGGTCGGATTTTGTTTAAGACTTGTAATCTGCCCTCGCAATGCATTAGTTCTCTGCGGAGGGTAGTATCTCTTGTAGAAAGCAAGAGCCAGGGTTTCCCAATCAGTAATCCTCGCTGCAGTCCTATCCAAGTCAGTCAACCACTCTCGGGCTACATCAGTAAGAGAAAAAGGAAACAAGACTTCCTTAATCTTTTCTTGGGTCACTCCCTTTGTAACAGGGATAGTAGAACAATAATCTGTGAAGACCTCCATGTGCTTCCTCGGATCCTCACCAGCTACTCCTCTAAACAGGTTACTCTCCACCAGATTAATATAGGAGGGGCGAATATCGAAGGTACTTCCCTCATCGGTTACAAGCTTGAAACCGTTAGGAATTGAATCAGCTGTCAGCTCAGAATGACTAGCAATGTTTGGTATTTCGCAGATTTAATAAAGGTTGTAGAAATAGAAGTATCTTCCTCTAAAGACTGAGCTTCTACAAAAGTAAAATTTTCAAGAACTGGTTAAAGAGTACTCAAGACTTCCTCTCAACGAATCTCTCTCAATAAGTTTTGTCTACGACGAAAAGTCCTCTCTGGTTCAGGATCAGCTGGTACTAACTTTGACCTGTTGGACTTGGGCATAAACAAAACTAAGAGAAAAGAATAAGAACTGCCTCAAGGAATTGAAAATCCCTTGAGACTAAAACAAACTAAATAAAAACAAGTAAATAAAATAGTTACCTCCCCGGCAACGGCGCCAAAATTTGACACGGCTGTCGTAACCCTATCAAAAATAAACCAACCGGCTCTAACTAATGTAGCAGAGGTAAGTCGGGTATCATACTCCACAGGGAGGCGGTCACTATCTACTTGTTATCTAGTCTATCTAAGGTCAAAAAATGGGGGTTTGAATGAGTTATTTTGACTAAACTAATGAACGGAATTAAAGGCAATAAAAGAAACAACAATAAAAATTGGCAAGGATGAAATAGAGACGTGATCAAATAAAGAGAAAGATACCAGGATGTCGGTTCACCATGATATTACACATATCAGCTATAGGTAGGGTCAGTCGGTCTGATGTAAGAAGGGTAGTGGAAAGGTCCTTCCGGTCCGCTATCTACCCTATATTCTTCCTAAATAGCTTCCGCTCTGATTAGGGTAGTCTATTGTTCATAACAGGTCTGTTCATTCCAATCTTCCGATCTAGGTCTGAATTTAACTAGGTTAATTATTTCAGTTGCGTGCACTCAACCTAATAATTACTGTTATATTGCTATAAAACAATTCTCACAACAAAAACCTCCTAAACTAATTAAAGCGTCACTGTTTTACTATCATGACTCTCCTAATCCTAGCAATTAAGAAAGTAGCTACTCATGACGATAAATAAAACAATAACGATTGAATAAACTATGCTAAACATGGTATTAAGATGTATAAAAAGAAATAGCATAAACTAAATAACAATACTAATAATTAACAGCAATTAAAGGACAAGAATTAAAGTGTGCAAAAGGAATTGAATTTAATAAAAGAGAGTAAAGAAAGATTACACCAAACGAGATCCGGAAAAATAGAAAGCAAAATAAAGTCGTAAGAGTAATTGAGTTATGAAATTAAATGACAGATTAAAGATTAAAAGATTTGAGAACCTAAACCTTATTAAGTCTTTTCTTTATATAGGAAAGATATTTATTCCCTAAACACGTAACTTAAAATATTAAAATAATAAGCTCACATAAGAAAATCTCGCGTCAGATAGCAAACTGGTCGATCGAGTACTTTGAAACTCCTCGATCGAATAACTCTCAGTCAAAACCTCTCGATCGAGTACACAAACTACTCGATCGAGGAACACCAATATGCCACATCTCGATCGAACACAGCAGGGGTTCGATCGAGGTCTTCTCACCATCACAAGGTTCTCGATCGAGCACATTAGCCAGCAAAACTACTCGATCGAGTCATCTGCCACTACATTAGCCATAATGTAGATACCTCATTTCTGCACCCTTCGCAAACCACCCGGTGATGATTGGGCCGCATGTTTGGTACGCGGAACGATTTGTGACAGTTCGTAAGTTTATTGTCAAGTGATTGCTCAAACACTGATGTCTACCTCTTAGTTGTCATCTACGCGCCGATACGGTCGTTTTGACAGTAATTAGAGTACATTTGAAGTCCGGGCCTACAACCGTCTTCATTTTCTGATAACCGTTAAATCCCGAGTCAGAATGTTCTAGAATGTTCCGGATATTTCTATTCCATATTTTATAAATATTTCACAATCTTTTAGTCTTTGGTAAACAATTTCCCGTAATATTCATACAAAATATTAAGGAAAACCAAATTATCCCCATTCCATAACTTAAACACGGAAATCTTTCTTCCGCAGGAGGAAACCACCTGGGAACAGACGCAGCAGGTGCTGCGCCTCTTCCGAGAGACGCAGTGACTGCTGCGCCTCTTCTCAGTTCCTTTTCTGCGTATTTTTCGTATCTTTTTCATATCTTTTCGAGATTCACTTCCAAAGTCTCTCCGAAAACCCTATTCCTTCACGTGATTAATATAAATAGGAGCCTTCGCTCCTCATATTTCTCACGCGAGTGTCCGCCCTTCTCTTCTCCCTTTGCATTCTATACCTTTGTTCTTACTTTTTGGCGTCTACGTGCTTGAACATTCGACCACGTAAGCTCGGATCTTTCTGAGTACCAGCCTCGTTTGCATGACCGACCAATTTGACCAACTCCACATCAATCAACTTAATTAATCTTATCATTTTCCTCTTACGAGGGCACTTTCGTCTACATTCGAGTCAGCATCACTAATCGTAAACTTAGTTCATCTCGTTTCGTCAAACATGTAAGTCTGAGGGTGTAAATCTCTCTTTTATTATTGTTATTTACCTTTTTGTATCACTAATGTAAGGTTTATGTCGAGAATACTTATTAAAACCGATTTCTAAAACCTCGTTTAAAACCCCTTTTTAAGGATTTCCAGAAGACAAACCGTCGAGAAAGGACGCAGCAACTGCTGCGCCTCTTCGAAGGAGCGCAGTGCTTGCTGCGCCTCTTCGTGAGGCTGCCGCAGTTCCTGCTTCCTTTCTTCTTCCTTCGTCCTCTGTAATTCGTCTTTTTCATTTGTTTTCATTTGTTTTTGTTAATTCTTTGATATAAATTTCATATGTACATAATTGTTCATCATTAACACGTTTAATTCGTCATTAAACCCAACTTAAATCCCTTATAATCTCATATTTGCGGGTTTTCGTCATTAAACTCAATCCGGGTTGTAGAAATTCAATTTGTTCATATTGGGTTTCTGGAATTCGATCTTTGATATATTTTCATCTGTCTATTGTCATGTTCGTCATTAATTCTGTTAGAAATCTATATCTCATATTTAACATATTCATATATGTTCTAAAAATTAATTTAGTCATAAATTAATTAAATCTTAAGCATGCAAACAATAAGTAAAATAAAGAAGAAATCTTCATTCTTACATTAATTTTCGGATCAAAGGGCACAAGAGAGTTCTTCTACTCTCTTGTTCTTGAGCTCTCCTTAAATGGATGAACAAAGGATACAAGTATAGTATCCCTCCCAAGGAATAATACCCAAGATATACTCTTAATAAAATTAATATTATCCATACTAGAACAATATTAATTTAAATAAAATTGACCCAAAAATTTATTTTGCTCTTTTAATTTTCGATTAAGAGGAAGAGAAAAGAGGAAGTAATTTTTGTCTCTCTAAAAACTCTATATTTTTAGATGTTGTGTTGGAATGAATCATACACACTAGCTTTTGCATGTAGTGTGTGTGTAAATTATAAGCAAAAATATTTTGCTCTTTTCTTTAGGGAAAACCGAAAAATGGGAGAGGAGATGACCCAATGCATGCTCACCTTTTCTTCCCAAGAGAAAGCTATGCATGCAAGGCTATATGTAGGCAATATCATTATGTTTTCCACTTATAATTAATCAACATAATTTTATCCTAAATACTCCCTCCATTTCGGTACACCAACATAAAATGGATGAGTCCATTTTATTTGTGATTTTGTCAATATGTCATATGTGACACATTTCATGACATCTTATTTATAAAATGTATTTTTAACCATTAAAAATCAACATATTAATAAAATATGTCACTTATAAAAATAACATAGTAATTCACAATTACTTGTACCAAAAAAATGGTTTTCCAATTTATAAATCACAACATCTTGTATTTATAATAAATTATTCATTCCGTTTCAATTGTTTCTGTAAACAATAATTTCATCTAAGTAATAAAACAATTCAATCACTTAGACCGTATCTTATTTAATCAGATTATAATGAGATACGTAAATTTTACTTCCAAAATCGTCCGTCAATTTTTAAGTAATGTAATTAACTCGTAACGTTATACGATTAATTAAATGATCAATTAAGAGTATTATCCTTTAGGTATGACCTAGGGGATCAACTGATCACCACCGTCGCACGACAGTAATGTCAAACTCTAGTCAGCCAATCATTACCGATATGTGTGGATCAGTTGACAGTAAAATATTACTTCCCAATTGTATTCTTTAAAATGAGATTTAAACATGTGATCATCATGATCGATAGTTGTGATCGCATTATTGTCGGAGGACATATATTCCAACAATCTCCCACTTGTCCTCGACAAGTGTGCGTCACCAATTCTCTTGTCCTATTACTATCTCCCACTCAATGCAAGGTGTCTTTCAGGTCGTACTTGCAAGTGATCATATCGAGAGTGGTTTCCTCGATCTGGAGAATAACTGATTGACCGGATTTATCCACCATGGATTCATTCCGAGCGTGGCCACGCATTTCCAGTTCATTACTCCTCGAGTGGCCCTGAGATATTTTTATAACCCTTACTAGGGGTGGACAATTCCTATCGCACTCATTCCCTTCGACTAGCCACAGCCATCATAACCCAAAATATGCCCATTTGACCCCATTTACGAAGGTCATAGTAACACAAATCAAAGTTAATCTGAAACTGTGCCATCTTAGGCGAATAGTCTTTAGTCAAAAGAATCGACTCATTTGAATACTATAGTAGCTCTCGCCACGACCAGGCTATATAAATTTGCCAGAACTCTATAAGCGGTCATAAGGCCCGACAAAGTGTTCCTAACAATCTGCCTATGTGATCGACTAGTCATCTCACATGACTCTATGGCACTTGAACTTGCCATCAATCGCATCACACTCTAGTCACTTCGAGACGTCACCTCATACAAGTGACTATGGGCGAATACTATGTTAATCCGGGTTCACTTTAACGGGGTTCAACGTTGTCTCTACAACCCGTTTGGATGTAACAAAGTATAATAGAAGAGTTTTAAAGTAAAACTCAAACGACAAATGCGATTATCACATATGAATAGTCAATACCTGATTACTATTTCATGTTCTATAATCTAATTTGATCTTGTATGTAGTTGTTCATTTCAATTCAATTGAAATGATATGACTCATCATGTTTAGCCTATGAGAAGGCTTTGGTTAGTAGGTTTTATCAACTTCTTGTACCATACTCAACCTTACTACATACTCGTTTTCCTTTGTAATGTATACATTTGCGTTACAAAACTTTCTGAGTACGTGTTGAGATCCAATCAAGACATAGGCCCTCTAGCCTAAGAATAGCTCCCACTGTTTTCACAGTGTGCGGGACTCATCCTCTTGCACATCTCATGATTGCAAGTGTACTCATTTTCCGTTATAAATATCTCTCATTGTTCTTTATTGCCTAGAACGATTCTAGAAAATCTATTTCTTAAATAACATAGCCACAATGGTATCTTAACCATCCTAATGTGTTTTGATTATGGTTTTGTCAGAAACCATGCGCAATCTCAATTGTCAATTGTCACTTGTGTAACACCTTTACACAAAATTGCATCATAAACACTTTGCTTTACTTCCTTAATGCTTCTGCAAGCACTTAAGGGTAATCTTCTTGGTAAAGATTACTAAAATTCGATTTTGAAAACAATTTATCATACTCAAAGTATATGAAGTGTTTTACATCATTACTTATTTAATTGATCCCGAAATTGAAGCAAATGGAATCAATCAAATATGTTCAATTTAATTGAACTAGTCATGAATCCTATCAACATAAGACTTCTTATTGACGCTAATATCATGTGGATTTATCTACATAAATCTAGATATTAAAGATGTATTATATTACTCCAAAAGTCTTAAATCATTCGCAATGATCAATGTGTCACCCACATATAAGACTAATTTAAAATTTCCGTAACTCCCACTAAACTTCATGTATAAACACAACTTCTCGACTTATCGAGAAAAGTTTTATAACATGATCAAAACATTGATTCTAACTCATTGATGTCCTACTGAAGACCCTCTCTTAAGTTTCACATTACCTTAGGATTGCAAGAATCTTCAAAACTCAAGACATGTATTGAATACATTCCTTCTATTGAAGAAGTGGGTTTTAGATTCACTTGCTGTATGTGTGTCCTCATAATAAAACACAATCCCTAAGAAGATCCAAATAGACTTAAGCATTTCAATTAGTGCAAAACCCTTTGCAACCAATCAAGCTTTGAAATTTCTCTTTATTAGTGCAAAAACCCTTTGTCACTAATCAAGCCTTTTTATTTCGGATTTTCATGGTTCTAAGCCTTGCAGTGAGTTGTGACTTAAACACTCTTATGTAAGTCATATATTCATTACTTTCCCGAAGTAATCAACTTGAATCAAACGATTTCTTTTGTAAGTTATAAGCTCTTTACTTTCTTAAAAGTAGTATGAATCCATCATTTTCAACAAGTGACAAATTTAACCTCCTAGCTTTTAAAGAAACAACATCTTACACAAAACGTCTCATGTACCAAGAAAGACCAGTTTCTTGCGACATAACATTCTTTGTGGCTTTCTTTGTGGCTCTTGAATAATTTCTCCCACTCTGTCTTCTAGAAATAAACTTGTATTTTAGAAAGACAGTTTCACGAGCCACAAACTCGTTGTACTCGTGATAATTGAAAGGGAAAAATGAGCATTTGTTTCTTGTGAAAAACTTACAAATATAGTACATTACCATTACCATTTCATATCTCATATGATTTAGTGGAAAATAATTTAGACAAAAATGATAAATTCCCCAAAAGGATCAAGTAACTCAAAGTAACTTGATTGAAGTCCAAACCATATCGAATAACGTTTGATTTCTTATCCAACCACACATTATTCCATAATGCGTGCTAAGAAAGATTAACTTGTGATACTATATCACATTTCCCTTGGCTTATAATCCCATCACGACTAAATCGTGATTCCTTGAACTCTTTAAACTTCTTCAAAGATTTCTCTATTTACCTTATTAAGTGAACACATTAGCGTCAACTTAAATCGTTGGTAAAAGAAAATGATCAACCTATTTTGGATCGATGATTTACATCCTCGATCTCCTTTTCAACAAAAAGGCACGAGACATCTTGCTTTGAATACAAGATACGCATATACCATAAGATCTAATGGTTTCAAGAGTACTCGATAACTCTTTGCGTTAATCATTCCAGAATTTAAGGTTTAAACTTGGGTTACCAATTTGAGTCTTGCATCATCTTCATGATATATCATTCTAGTTTGGTTTAGAATATGGTCACCTTGATAATGGGCTAGCCATACATCAAATCGTGGTGTATAGGGTCACAAAAGTGAAACCTCTTTTGTATGTTAACAAGTATGTATTCTTATTTAGAGTTTATGTACTTAATAGTCACAATTAAGTACAACTCCAAACCCGAAAACTAGATTGTGTACACAATGACTGTATCTCTCAACATTATTGTTGCTAGTCGTCATATTCTAATCATCCTATGTAATGATGAAAACCTCCACTGGTTTCTAATATTGACGAAGTAGTTCTAGCAAGATTTATGTCGGTCAAATAAACATTTAAAGAAGATCTCATTAGATGCCCCACAACTAACTTGTTGATTCTTCAATAATTTGGGGTAGTTTCCTTTCTAGTGTCCAACATTTAAGACAATGGAAATTTTATCGGTCGGGATTGATAGGTTTAGTATCGTCATTCTCAACAACTTTACCTTTAACATTACCTTGTATCAATTCCATTATAATTTTTACTTCTTGAACCTCGTCCTTTTCTTAACGGTTTAAGAGAATGCTCCCACTCAATTCAAAGAATCTTTACTTAGAGAAGCAAAGTTGAATCTTATGAAGACTGCTCTTCAATTCAATCGTTTTAGTCTTAAAACTTTCATTGAAGTGGTTGCGTTATTTTGGTCAATTACGAATTCTTGACAAAACTAATTACCAAAACAATTTATCGCTTCAAGGTACTTAATTTAATTAAGTATATGAAATACAATCCATTGTAAGTAGATGTGTTAGTCAAGAATAAAAAACCTGTTTGATAATGAATAACTTTTATCTATACTTTTTACATGAGATCCTTCCAATGGATAATACGAGGTTTTTAGAAGAAAATTCAAATTTGTCTTTAGTTACGATGTTTTAATGGAGATTTGAATCAAAAATCGAAATGATATCGTATATGATTGTGGTAAAGAAATAGAACAATATAATAACGGAATAGTGGAAAACTTAACATTTATCGTTTTATTAATACTTGTAAATAACAAGTAAAGCATTTACATAGTGACCTCTACCCAACTATGATAAATGATTCCAAGATCCAAATTCATATTAACTTGGGGCACGGTGTGCCGAAATACCCCTCATCAATATAACTCGGTGGATTAACTCTTTAATCGATTCTACTTTTAGAACTCTTGGTCGATAAAATTACATTAATATTTATCTTTAGCCCCAAACACATCCGGAAATCGTCGTGAATACTTTCGTTGAGTTCAACCCAAATTTCGAATAAATGTGTCCATGATCCAAACTCATATCAACTTAGGGCACGGTGTGCCGAAATACCCTTCATTAACATAAATTTGGTGGATAGACATTTATCACCCCACTTCACCAACGTAACAAGGTTTGTCTTACGGTAAAGCCGGCTCAACTCCCTTGCGAAACTGGTACTTCATGGGTTTCTAATTTTTGGTAAGGCTAAGTCTCAATTGTTTATTTTAGCGAGAGGTCATGTCAATTTATTATCTATCACGTTTCAAGTGAACTAAAGCGGTGAACTACGATAATTGTAATTGACACGGTCGATAAACTCGATTAAATGATAATGCATGTTTTAGTTATGGCGATTTAGCGATGCATGCAACATATAAATAAAATGCAAAGCATAAAAATAAATCCTAGTATGGCCTTCCTAAAATAGAAAATCTAATTAACTATTACATATTCGGAAACCAACTCCATTGGTCCCTTGAACTTCGGTTTTGGCACGCATCTCGAGGTAACACCGTCTTTATGTATCGCCTTCTTGAGTGACACCGTCTTCAAGGAACTCCGGAATAAATAAATTACATAACAAATTACATAATTTCCTATTATACATTTGTAATTAAAATAAAATAAATCTATTAAATTACAAGACGGTGATACGAGATCACAATAAATTACAACCGAATCGATATTCCCATACATTTCGGGTAATATTAATAAAAAACTAAGGCCATACTAAGTAAAATTACATAATTCAAAAATTACATAAAATAAAATTATGACAATCATAAATAAAATGCAGCATTATAATATGTATTAACATGCCCAATTTTATGCTAAATCGCCTTTAAGTAGCCAATATCGTATATTACACGGTTTTTACGGATTTGCGTGATTCAACGTTTTAAAATCACAATAAAATACATAAATTCATATTTATGCTTAAGTTAATTACCCTAACCTTTTAGGACTCAAAATTAGTCTCCACTAACTATTTGACCATAATTAACTCATATTTCTAAAATTGTTCATTAATGGACCCAAAATTACAATAAAAATGCTATAAACTTCAAATAAATCACAAAATTTCAAATAAATTCAAAAATTTGAAGTTTAAACTTATGAACATTCTGGAAAAATACCATGACACTCATAATGTTCAAAAACTTAGGTTAAAATTTTGTAAAATTATCGGAAAAACTATGTTGCGGTTTATTGGATTTATCAATAAAAATCATAAAAACATGAGAAAAATTATATTCATCAACTTTTCAATTTTAGATCTGAAAAAGATAATAAAATGCAACATGTGACGTTTTTCCTTAGTCATGGAGTATGTTTTAGCTATTTTTCACTAATTAAGTCACTATTTAGGCTATTTTTCATCAAAAATCCATAAATCATGCATAAAAACTTCAATATAGCCCATTATTTTACATACATCTTGTACAATTGCATGTGACAACATACTAAATTTCTATGACCAGATTCGAAATTTATCTCATATTAACCTATTTTTCATCTAAATTCGATTTTTATCATGAAAAATCCATATTTCGTGCATAATAACTCCAAAAATTATGAGACTTTACAGGTCATCTCAAAATAATATATGTGATAACATATCCAAAAATCACTGTAAAATTCGAAGTTTAGCTAATTTTAGTCCGAAAATGAAATTTTAATCATAAAATCATATTTTTAATGCCATTATTATATAAGATGAACAATAAAAATCCATATATTAACCAAAATATCCTAAATACATTTTAGGATCAGAAACTTTAACATGCGTAAATTATTTTCGTGGTATATCATAATAACACAAATTTATGAGTTTTATATGTTAATCGTATAACTCGGAAAAACTATAACCGATTTGCATGCAAACAACCTTGTGCTCATGATACCGCTTGTTAGAAATCTATATCTCATATTTAACATATTCATATATGTTCTAAAAATTAATTTAGTCATAAATTAATTAAATCTTATGCATGCAAACAATAAGTAAAATAAAGAAGAAATCTTCATTCTTACATTAATTTTCGGATCAAAGGGCACAAGAGAGTTCTCCTACTCTCTTGTTCTTGAGCTCTCCTTAAATGGATGAACAAAGGATACAAGTATAGTATCCCTCCCAAGGAATAATACCCAAGATATACTCTTAATAAAATTAATATTATCAATACTAGAACAATATTAATTTAAATAAAATTGACCCAAAAATTTATTTTGCTCTCTTAATTTTCGGTTAAGAGGAAGAGAAAAGAGGAAGTAATTTTTGTCTCTCTAAAAACTCTATATTTTTAGATGTTGTGTTGGAATGAATCATACACACTAGCTTTTGCATGTAGTGTGTGTGTAAATTATAAGCTAAAATATTTTGCTCTTTTCTTTAGGGAAAACCGAAAAATGGGAGAGGAGATGACCCAATGCATGCTCACCTTTTCTTCCCAAGAGAAAGCTATGCATGCAAGGCTATATGTAGGCATTATCATTATGTTTTCCACTTATAATTAATCAACATAATTTTATCCTAAATACTCCCTCCATTTCGGTACACCAACATAAAATGGATGAGTCCATTTTATTTGTGATTTTGTCAATATGTCATATGTGACACATTTCATGACATCTTATTTATAAAATGTATTTCTAACCATTAAAAATCAACATATTAATAAAATATGTCACTTATAAAATAACATAGTAATTCACAATTACTTGTACCCAAAAATGGTTTTCCAATTTATAAATCACAACATCTTGTATTTATAATAAATTATTCATTCCGTTTCAATTGTTTCTGTAAACAATAATTTCATCTAAGTAATAAAACAATTCAATCACTTAGACCGTATCTTATTTAATCAGATTATAATGAGATACGTAAATTTTACTTCCAAAATCGTCCGTCAATTTTAAGTAATTTAATTAACTCGTAACGTTATACGATTAATTAAATGATCAATTTAGAGTATTATCCTTTAGGTATGACCTAGGGGATCAACTGATCACCACCGTCGCACGACAGTAATGTCAAACTCTAGTCAGCCAATCATTACCGATATGTGTGGACCAGTTGACAGTAAAATATTACTTCCCAATTGTATTCTTTAAAATGAGATTTAAACATGTGATCATCATGATCGACAGTTGTGATCGCATTATTGTCGGAGGACACATATTCCAACAAATTCGTCATCAATTCGTCATGTTTAGCCTATTTTGTTCACCCATGTCACTAATCAATCGTTCATTCATGTAAATAATTCATCTTAATTCCGTCTCATCCATGTTTTATTGCTTTTATGACTCATTCATATGTAATTAATGAATTAAATCACTTCCATTCGAGTAAATATCATAATCAATCCTTACATTCACCAATTAATATTAACGATTTGCAGTTACGGTTTCACAGCCAGAACTCACCCTTGGAACAGACGCAGTAATTGCTGCGCCTCTTCCAAAGGGCGCAGTCCTGCTGCGCCTGTTCCAGGTTGATTTCTGTCTCTGAACTCCCGTTCTGCCTTGACCTGTTTAATTAGCTTACGTATAATTAACTATTATTTATTATCGCCTAATTCCTGTTCGTTAATTTGTTCCTTTATTTATTCTTTTTCGTAAATTATCCGTTTTAAAGGTATTTTCGACATAAATCGCTAAACCCATTGTAATTATTGTAATTTTTATTATTGTAAGTTTTCTTTATTGTATTTGTCTTTGTATTTTGTATCTTTGTATGTCTTCACATGTAATTGAACATAAATCCTTCTTTGACCCAGTTGCATGATTAAATTACGTGTTCACCGACTTAGTCTAATCTTCACGTGCTAGGATTAAAACTTGGATGTTGCATTGCATGCATATAATCGACGATATATCGAGTATAGATGATTTTCCCTAATCATTAGTAGAGGCCGCTATCGAGGCTGGCGGGATTAGGTGTTCGATCAAAAGAGCTTCCTAATACGTACCCTCACCCCTTACTCCAGATCTCTGTGAACATCCGTGTTCATTGGCATCCACGAGAGTCATTCTAGACATAGAATGCTAAAGGTAACGAGTTCTTGGTGTTCATGTCTCTACTTTGTGTCTTGACATGACACGAGGTATTCGAACGGTTCCAATTTCCCATAAAAATTGGTGGCGACTCCACAAATGCAAACGCTTATTTCCTAAGCGCCCCCGTGGCCCCCATTGTCCACAGTTTGGCGACTCCGCTGGGTATAATACACTTACGTGTAGCCAAAAGGGTGAAACTTGAAAAAGTTAAGGGAATAGTTTGTACAAGACAATTGTCGGTTTTCATAACTCGGTCTTCCTAGATCGTTCATTCGGCCTTCCTAGGCCCAACCCAACCCATTCGACCAATCGTCCCGTCTAAACGGTCCTAATTCTTATTTGGGCCTAAGGATGGATAGCGATTGACGTCATCCATACCATGATGCTTAATCTTGTTTGTATCAAGGACCTTCACTACTTGAGGAAATGGACTAGGAATCGGCCTTACTCTTGTTTGGTACGAGCCTCTCCACAGACTTCGGGTTTGATTGTTCGGTATGGCAACCCACCCTTTAAACCAAAACCCTTTTAAATGCACTCAGCATCCCGTTATAATGCTTGTATAAATCTTTGTACCTTACGTGATCACCATTTCTAAACGAAACTATGACGATTTTTGTAAAAAATCAAAACCCCTTTTTTAAATGAAAATTTCGAAAAAGGCCATTGATTAGCGCAAAACCGAGTCAAAACTCTGTCCGTTTGTCGAGTCAAATTTCGGGCCCAAGCCCATTTCAAAACCTCACTTCGAGTCCACTCATACAACTAAACTATAGTTGACTAGGATACACATTTTCAAACCTTTCTCTTTTCTTCAAAGCTCACTCAACACAAGTGGCACACACCCACTTCACGAGTCAAAACATTTCTTCTCTAGGTAAGTGTGTTAGAATGGTCGATCATGTTTTGATTCGTCGTCGATCTCTTATCCAGTTTTCAAGATGCCTGAAACAAGTGACGTGAACTTCAACCAACTTCAAGATGGTAATGATCGAATTCTAGCCGTGTTAGCTCAAATCCAAGTTACCCAAGACCAAGTGTATGATCGCCTTGACACCATCGAGGGCCGGATCTACGCCGTTCAGGGGAGGTTGCGTCCTCAAGAAAGTGAAGTAGTGGGTGACTTCGCGAGTGACCTCAAGGACGAAAATCCTCCCCGGGAATGACTGCAGCTGAGAAAAGACTCCAATACTTAGAGGAGCAATTTATGTATCTTAAAGAGGATGACATTTATAGGGAGAATAATCGCAAGTATGAGGCCGTAAATTCCAAATTGCCAACCAACTTCAACATGACGGATATCCCTAAATTCAAGGGGCACGAAAACCCTTTGAACCACATCCGTGCTTTTAAGGATTACATGTCTATCAAAGGCATCAAACCCGAGATGTTCTTAAGGATCTTTCCTTCATCTCTCGACACCATCCCTAAACAATGGTTCTACTCTTTAGAACACAAGAAGATCGCTACTTGGGAAGATGCCGCGATCGAGTTTGCTAAGCAATATGCGGATAATGCTGAGATCTAAGTTAACATGCGCACTCTAGAGGTTCTTACCCAAAATGACAAAGAAGGATTCACCGACTTCCTAAGTAGGTGGAGGAAGACTAGTACTCAACTAGTTGAATGCCCGGATGAGGCTACCCTTGTGTAGAAGTTCGTGGACAATCTAAAACCCATCTATGCCAATCATTTGAGGTACCAAAACATCAAGACCTTCAAGGACTTAACCGTACTAGGAACAAGGATTGAAGATGACATCCGTAAAGCGCTTTTGTCCAAAACGGTAGGTCGAGGATATCAAGGCTCAACAAGTCGTTCATACGGCTCCACTAGCAAGACCGATGAAGTTAACCTTCTCGAGCCATCTAAGAAGAGTACCCCAACAAGGAAATTCACAAATCTTGGGGACACTTACTCCAAAGCTCTAAAGAGGTTAATGAAGGAAGGCAAACTCCAACCCATAGGACCTACTCCCGAACCCGAAAAGAAATCCAAATTCTGGGACGAGAACTCGTACTGTGAATACCATAGGGGTAAGGGGCATGACACAGAAAAATGTTACAAATTGAAAAAGGTGCTTCAAGACATGATCGAGGATGGTCGACTACCAATACCGCCAGGAGATAAACCCAACAACAATCAGAACCCTCTTGGAATTCTAGTGATCACAAGTGAAGAATCTACCTTAGATTGTTCACACCTTATTTCTCCAATTGAAGATGAGATCCACGCAATCGAGAATGAAGGGTTCTACTCTACTATCTCTCCTACCATTTCCGACTTCATCACATGGGCAAGGAGTGTGGATAGGCAAGTTTGGGAATTAGAAAATGTGGTGATAACTTTACATGACCCCAACGCAACACCTAAGGAGCATGTGCCACTAATCTTCTCTCAAAATGCCACTATGCAAGAAATAGTCGCCGTGGTTGATAAACTAGTCGACCAAATCACGCAATTAGAAGACGAAATCATGAGAATGAGGGAACTAGCTATAATCAATGGAGTATGGGCCGATGACGATGAAGACGAGTATCTCATTGAACACTCCATAGTCAAAGAAATAGTCCAAAATGGTGAAGACCAAGACGTGGACCACCTAACTCGTTCGGGGCGTCCATATCAAAGCACTACTCAAAACGGTCCAACCAACGTTGTCACACCAAATGATAACGAAGAAGACTCCACTGATCATTTGCTCAAGCAATTACAGAAGACAAAGGCTGATCTTTCAGTCTGGCAACTAGTAGCAAGCTCATTCCCACATCGTCAAGCTTTACTGCAAGCTTTGGCCAAACTAAATGTAGCACATAACTCCACACCCGAAGATGTAGTCAACTTGGTCTTCCAAGAATCACCGAAGCTAAGTAATCCTATTACTTTCTCAGACGAAGATTTGCCACCTTTTGGCGCTAGCCACAACTTGGCTCTTTACATCACTGTCGTTTGTCTAAAGAAGAATGTGCCAATGACCTTGGTAGATGATGGCTCTGCGGTCAACGTCATATCCCTCAAAATGGCATACAAATTAGGCATGAAAGAGTCGGATTGGACCCCTACCAATCAAGGTGTTCGCGCATATGATGGTACACGACGAAAGGTCGTAGGACTCGTTAACCTAACCATAGCCACAGGGCCAATTGAGCGAAAGGTTAACTTCCAAATAGTGGACATTGAAGCTTCATTCAACATACTTCTAGGAAGACCTTGGATTCACGCTTCCAAAGCGGTAACATCCACCCTTCATCAAAGGATCAAGATCCCACTAAATGGCAAAGTGGTGACAATCACTTCGTCACCCATCAAGGCAATAGTCGAAAAGAAGTCAAACTGTAACACCCCGATTTATAAAGGAGCCTCTAGCAAGACATTCCCTAATAAACCGGACTGTTACCATCTCGGTTTCGCGAGGTAGTGAATAACAAATTAAACTCCAAGGCAAATTACATAATTTCTTTAACTTAACTTTTTTACAAAACCTCATTTACATCAAATTACAAAGAACTAGCATAAATAAAAGTGAAAGTCTTCTAAATGATGATCTAGCTACTAAGTCTTCTGATCCAGTGTCTCACGCCCATCAAGCTCCCATCCTATCTCATAAACCTGTCAAGTCTGCTCGCCAATATTTGGGTCATCACGGTGTTCACGAATACACTGTGGTCAACCACGAGGTTGAGTAGGGAATACAATGAAACAACAAAATATGATATGCATGATCCTCCGTCACCTCCACCTCCATCTCAACTCATATCTCATAACCCGTACAAACCAGCCATACCGATCCCCGGTAGACTATATATCGACCGTAGCCGATCTGCCAGCTCGCAGCTGAGGACACCAGGGCAAGTCCTGCAGAACCCGCCTGGGCCTTATCACAACATCATCATCACCACACCACGTCACCACAACATCCTCCATCTCCATTACATTTCCCGTTTTGACATTCGTAACTAACCACAACCCACCAATTCACTACATGAACGAACAACATGACCAAATTAACCCACTAATTTGTGACTCCGTTCTAGCTTCATTCCTCCAGACTAGCAAATATCATGAAACCATACAACTGGACACTAGCCGGAAATCTCATTCGAATTTATACACACACGACAAAATTTAACTTCATTTTCAAAACTTTTACTTTCATACTGGACGGTGAATAACTTTCTTAACATAAATCTTATAACAGAGCCGTCCATAGAATCCATTTACTGACTTACTACGAAACTCAAAATCGATAAACTTAATTCAATTCCTTCAAACAATACAAGCTTAGGTGTCGACTCATATTTCATAATTTACAGGTTCATCTTATTCATTTCAGTCCTATCTTTACTAATGAACGACTATTACCTCAACATCAGGGTTCTAGTCACACTTCTTTACTCAGTTATATACACGGCTAACACGACTACAGCATTTAATCGGAGACCTTTTAGATAGTACACATTCCCTGGTGACGTCTCATCAAAGCATACGATTCGTACCATAAAGTAAAGCAAGTAACTACAAATTAACTGTGTTCAATCAAATTTTTACCTCTTTATTATAGATCTATTTATCACAGGTTGCATGGTCACACAAAGTATAAGTACCAACTCAATTACATGTTAAATTTTAAAACGATTTATCACGTCATAAGAACTAGACAAGAGTCTAACCATATAGTCAATATAAGAAGATTATTAGTTTAGATCGGAGGCACACTATAAAATTCCCAGTTAAACTCCTTACGGAACCATCGACTGTGCGTCATGAGTAATTAACTTAATAATGTAGAAGTCAAACAACTGAAATTACAATTGAGTATTAATAGTTATATGATTCACAATAACAACAAAATTACTTCCATATCACACATATGTTTAACATTTTAGCAACCATACCATTCAATTGTATCCATCAACTCAGTATAATTCATTTTCAGCAAAAATAAAAGATATCGCATAAACAACTTAAACATGTACATATACCATCATATAACTTGTAAAACATTATCTATGACAAAAGATTAGTAAGGTGAACAAGTTCTCTGGTAAACGTAACTATAACGACTATCATTTAAACATACGCATGACATGTGAATCATCAAAGGGTTATCTCATTATAATTCGACGGTTCGAGAATATATTTCAAATATCGTAACTATATCATAACTATATCAACTATATTTCAAATATCGTGACAATTGCAACAATCACCTTAGCATTTCATGACAATACAACTATGAACATATCCAATAAGGAACAACAACACTATTTTATTATCATATCATAAGTTTAGGTTCAACTGAAATAAATTAATGCAATGAAAGTAATAAGTATAACTATAGGCACACAGACTCACATAAAAGACATGAGAACTCGGATGACATCCTACATGTGTGAACATTTAGACATACGCATTACTACCATCCATGTGTAAACATTTAAACATAATTATTATAAATATTCACGCGAGTATATTAGAACAATCAAGTTAACATTTAACGCCACCAACTTTACCAAGATATGACAATATAGTTTTATATTTATATATATCCGACCACTATACAAATATGAAGAACACACCAGAGATATTACAACATGCCAAACATATATAAAATATGCAACAACTGGACTCGTATAAAATATTTCACCCTCGATTAAGGATCAGATTAAGCTATTCAATTTCACACATACTATCATGCCAACAATGTTATAAACTAAACTTTAATTTTTTTATCACTTGTTAAGATACATAACCAATGAATATGTGTGCTACTATCATTATATAAGGACACTATAATTTCACATTAATAAGGCTCATGAAATAATCGAACAACTGTATGAAAACTCAACATAGAATTCACATTTTAAAAGTTATGATTCACGTTGTAAGTTCCAAAAATCACGAATAAATAACCGTTCAACGAAAACTTGAGTTATATTACTTTTTATAACATACAGAGAGTTAATAATTTGTGAGAAAAAGAATGAGGTCCAAAGCTCAAGAATTCAATTTTTAAAGGATTTTACAACTCAGTTGGTCCAAACAAGTATGTGACAGCAATTGGTCCGAAACTTGGGTCAGTTTGCAAAACTTACCATTTAATATAGAGACATCAAGAATTTTCGTGGCTTATCAATTTGAAAACATATGCGAATCTTCTGATCGATGGAGTTGGAATTATGCAAAAATTATTAATACAATTTAAATGAGGATTTTTACAAAATCGTTGGTCAAAACATCACCGCACAGAACTTCCGACCACAGCCCACTAAAATATTTATTACTCCTAATCCGTATATCCTATAAGCATGAAACCAACGCCAAATGAACATAACTCCCGAGGCTATCTCCCATAAAAGTTTCATCCATAGGCAATAAACAGAAAAGAAATGGCAGTAAGGTCAATTAAAGAGTAAAATCAAACAAAACGAGTTTCAAAGACTAGGTCATTCTTTACTATGTTACAAGCTCTTATGAACATACTATGTATACTAACCCATCCCAACTTAAATCTCACACTTTGTACTTACGTAAACATCTATCCCATAGAATCCCTTCGCATCTTGATCTACTCCTTACATCTAAATCACGATTGCTATGACTAGAAACATGCAATTCAATAGTGTTTCTAATTACTATCACAATACTATACTAGCATGGCTTCGGGATCACATAACCGCATATCATTAGACATAATAGCACTATCAACATGTCATTCAACATCCATCCAGATAAATATCATCAATTCGCAATTATTTCTACGCTCACGATTACCACAATCCAACACTTCATTGATTATCAACCTGAACACGAAAATTTATTTCTCATCTCCACAACATCATATGATCACGTCATCATTCATACAAAATACTTACCGTAACGTTGTCCTGCAGAGTGGTTAGAATATATAGGTCTTAAGGTGTACACCCACTCGATTATATCCAAGGTTTTCCTTCTAACTACCCCATTCACTCGATTTCTCTCGGGTTACCCGGTTCAAAATCGAGAGGGCAAAAGAGCACGCATTAAGGGCGCCTTCTTAACCGCACCGTGAGCTCCTAATAGTTTATTCCCTGTGGGTTCATTTTATTAAGACACATCCTACGTTCATTGGGTTCATTGGTTTAGGCCTGAGGATCGTTCGCTCTGATACCACTTTGTAACACCCCGATTTATAAAGGAGCCTCTAGCAAGACATTCCCTAATAAACCGGACTGTTACCATCTCGGTTTCGCGAGGTAGTGAATAACAAATTAAACTCCAAGGCAAATTACATAATTTCTTTAACTTAACTTTTTACAAAACCTCATTTACATCAAATTACAAAGAACTAGCATAAATAAAAGTGAAAGTCTTCTAAATGATGATCTAGCTACTAAGTCTTCTGATCCAGTGTCTCACGCCCATCAAGCTCCCATCCTATCTCATAAACCTGTCAAGTCTGCTCGCCAATATTTGGGTCATCACAGGTGTTCACGAATACACAGGGTCAACCACGAGGTTGAGTAGGGAATACAATGAAACAACAAAATATGATATGCATGATCCTCCGTCACCTCCACCTCCATCTCAACTCATATCTCATAACCCGTACAAACCAGCCATACCGATCCCTAGAGACTATATATCGACCGTAGCCGATCCGCCACTCGCTTGTTGAGGACACCAGGGCAAGTCTGCAGAACCCGCCCGGGCCTTATCACAACATCATCATCACCACACCACGTCACCACAACATCCTCCATCTCCAATGCATATGAATGCTCAAGAAATTAATGCAACACAATATGTATATCATTGAACGGTAAATCATAGAATCATGCGTTAAGTTACCGAATGTTGTGATAATATACTCAATACGATCAATTCAGTCAAGCACATTCCAGGATATGAATCATAACATGAATCAACAACCACGAATCACGTCAACGTTCACAGTTTGGTCATATGACACAAACAAGTCAACACAATTCAACAACAACGATAATAAGTCAAGTGTATTTCCCTACCTTTTCGCAATCCAAGCACACAAGCAATCAATTATGATCCTTCACATATCCATCACCTACATAACATAATTATGTATAATTACCACCTAATCAATCAAATAATCATGCACATAACCTAGACTCATCATAACTTAATAGGAATATCAACTTAAAGAACAAACACGATTTTTCCCGATTTTCCAAAGACACATGACAGACTCGGAATAAAATACATAACTAATTCCAGAAAAATCAAATTTATACAAGGCCAATTGGATTGGAACCCCATGAGTCTTAGCTACAAATTATATCTAACGTGTTTTTCTCAAATTTCAAACTTATCAAGAGTTTTCAGACTGATTTCCAAAAACTGACAGAAACCGTCGCATAAAAAGTATTGATTCATAAAACGAGTTTAAAACATTATTTTGCAGTAATTCCAAATGCTATTATCATCTAGACTATACAAAGATGATGTATGAAGAAGCCTCATAACTGAATCGACATAAAAATTAGGGTTTCAAATCATTTTCCACAACCAAATCAGATTCGCGGACTTTTCAGCGACATGTTCATAAATAAATCACCTAGGACAAACCATAAAGAATTTGACTACGAGATTTTATATGCATAAACTAGACATCAAATAAACAGGACTCTCTTTTCAAACTTTTGAAGACGAACAATTTAAAATAGTATAAACAATGGAATGAAATCGACTTACAAACAGGGAAATCGAATTAGGTTGGAATCGATGAGAAATCTTCAATCAAATGAAAGGCTCGACAATTCTTCTTCCTCTCCCTTTCTCTAGGTTTAGAAATGGTTTTATGAATGATAAAATGAAAAGAGGGGAGAGGGAGAGCGGCTCTTAGATTAGGTTTAGGGTAAATGGTGGTTACATGTTCCGGGTAGGGCAAATGGGTTAAACGGGTATGGTCGTTGGGTAAATGTAGATGGGTAATTCTTGACCCAAAAGATAAAATGTGATGTAGCCCGACTCAACATATACGATATAAACCCGACTTAATAACATTCACGATATTACTATGCAACCAATATAAAATGTATAATACTAATATATAATAATATCCGTTTAATCGATTATATAAAATACGGGGTATTACAAAGTCTACCCTCCTTAAAAGAAACTTCGTCCCGAAGTTTACCCTCTCTACCAACCAACGCAAACGAATTATGAAACGCATATACAAAAGTATGTAAGGCACCCACCAAATTGAATATTAAACGCAGTATTACATACCACCCTCCTTAAAATAAACTTCGTCCCCGAAGTTTAACCATAACAGAAACACATCATGTAACACTCCAACATAACCCACACAACGCATAACCAATATAGCCAAACTGAGAAATCACACATGAAAGTATAAAGATTTTACAATCCTACCCTCCTTAAACATGGTTACGTCCCCGTAACCTTCATTATTATAACAAAAGTTCTCAAACTATCGCTAACAACCGAAAGAGGATAAAAGATTCACAACTCACGCACAAGTTACTAATCCCTACTAAAGACAATCAATATACAAGCTCTCTCAAGATGCCTAGGTGCTCACATATGGTTCATGTCAAATAACATCGTTTCATCAAGGTTACTAAGCAAGATCACTAACGTAACATACCACGATAATCCTATCCGTCGTATTCTCGTGGCAGCATATTTTCCAAGAAATATTGGTAACATTTATTCATGTGAATAATCAAATTATGAATGGAACAATGCTTTACAAGGTTACCAGTAAAAATCATTAGTAATTATTCATTTCACTAATCATTGTAATCTCATACCTTAGGAACATAGGGAATCAATCAACATAAGAAAAGAATTAGGGTCAAAACTTAATAAATCGATTTATGAAAATTTGTAACCTAATAGGTCCAGCCTGACTTTCCTTTACATAATCGTATTGATTTAGGTCAAGACACAGAATCACCAATAAAATGAAGACAACCAGTTTCACAGTACTTATCATCCTAGAAATATTTTTAATCCTCATAACAAAGGGTTTGGGATTTATTCACGAATGACGAACGCACATTGATTGGCAAATTTTACGAACTTATTGGTCGAGTCAATCAAGCGAGTAAACAGCGATATTGGAAAGTTAACATACAAGACTATCATACATAAAATTTCGTTCTTGGTGTTAAATATATTTAAACTGCACCCAACACAATAACATAAAAGATTAAATTTATTAAACTACACCAATTTTACAAATATTCATTACATATTATGCTAATATCAACATACCATGTTAACACATAACTCACTTAAATCACCACATTACATTTCCCGTTTTGACATTCGTAACTAACCACAACCCACCAATTCACTACATGAACGAACAACATGACCAAATTAACCCACTAATTTGTGACTCCGTTCTAGCTTCATTCCTCCGGACTAGCAAATATCATGAAACCATACAACCGGACACTAGCCGGAAATCTCATTCGAATTTATACTCACACGACAAAATTTAACTTCATTTTCAAAACTTTTACTTTCATACTGGACGGTGAATAACTTTCTTAACATAAATCTTATAATAGAGCCGTCCATAGAATCCATTTGACTTACTACGAAACTCAAAATCGATAAACTTAATTCAATTCCTTCAAACAATACAAGCTTAGGTGTCGACTCATATTTCATAATTTACAGGTTCATCTTATTCATTTCAGTCCTATCTTTACTAATGAACGACTATTACCTCAACATCGGGTTCTAGTCACACTTCTTTACTCGATTATATACACGGCTAACACGACTACAAAGCATTTAATCGGAGACCTTTTAGATAGTACACATTCCCTGGTGACGTCTCATCAAAGCATACGATTCGTACCATAAAGTAAAGCAAGTAACTACAAATTAACTGTGTTCAATCAAATTTTTACCTCTTTATTATAGATCTATTTATCAAAGGTTGCATGGTCACACAAAGTATAAGTACCAACTCAATTACATGTTAAATTTTAAAACGATTTATCACGTCATAAGAACTAGACAAGAGTCTAACCATATAGTCAATATAAGAAGATTATTAGTTTAGATCGGAGGCACACTATAAAATTCCCAGTTAAACTCCTTACGGAACCATCGATCAAGGTCATGAGTAATTAACTTAATAATGTAGAAGTCAAACAACTGAAATTACAATTGAGTATTAATAGTTATATGATTCACAATAACAACAAAATTACTTCCATATCACACATATGTTTAACATTTTAGCAACCATACCATTCAATTGTATCCATCAACTCAGTATAATTCATTTTCAGCAAAAATAAAAGATATCGCATAAACAACTTAAACATGTACATATACCATCATATAACTTGTAAAACATTATCTATGACAAAAGATTAGTAAGGTGAACAAGTTCTCTGGTAAACGTAACTATAACGACTATCATTTAAACATACGCATGACATGTGAATCATCAAAGGGTTATCTCATTATAATTCGACGGTTCGAGAATATATTTCAAATATCGTAACTATATCATAACTATATCAACTATATTTCAAATATCGTGACAATTGCAACAATCACCTTAGCATTTCATGACAATACAACTATGAACATATCCAATAAGGAACAACAACACTATTTTATTATCATATCATAAGTTTAGGTTCAACTGAAATAAATTAATGCAATGAAAGTAATAAGTATAACTATAGGCACACAGACTCACATAAAAGACATGAGAACTCAGATAACATCCTACATGTGTGAACATTTAGACATACGCATTACTACCATCCATGTGTAAACATTTAAACATAATTATTATAAATATTCACGCGAGTATATTAGAACAATCAAGTTAACATTTAACGCCACCAACTTTACCAAGATATGACAATATAGTTTTATATTTATATATATCCGACCACTATACAAATATGAAGAACACACCAGAGATATTACAACATGCCAAACATATATAAAATATGCAACAACTGGACTCGTATAAAATATTTCACCCTCGATTAAGGATCAGATTAAGCTATTCAATTTCACACATACTATCATGCCAACAATGTTATAAACTAAACTTTAATTTTTTTATCACTTGTTAAGATACATAACCAATGAATATGTGTGCTACTATCATTATATAAGGACACTATAATTTCACATTAATAAGGCTCATGAAATAATCGAACAACTGTATGAAAACTCAACATAGAATTCACATTTTAAAAGTTATGATTCACGTTGTAAGTTCCAAAAATCACGAATAAATAACCGTTCAACGAAAACTTGAGTTATATTACTTTTTATAACATACAGAGAGTTAATAATTTGTGAGAAAAAGAATGAGGTCCAAAGCTCAAGAATTCAATTTTTAAAGGATTTTACAACTCAGTTGGTCCAAACAAGTATGTGACAAAGAATTGGTCCGAAACTTGGGTCAGTTTGCAAAACTTACCATTTAATATAGAGACATCAAGAATTTTCGTGGCTTATCAATTTGAAAACATATGCGAATCTTCTGATCGATGGAGTTGGAATTATGCAAAAATTATTAATACAATTTAAATGAGGATTTTTACAAAATCGTTGGTCAAAACATCACTGCACAGGAACTTCCTGACCACAGCCCACTAAAATATTTATTACTCCTAATCCGTATATCCTATAAGCATGAAACCAACGCCAAATGAACATAACTCCCGAGGCTATCTCCCATAAAAGTTTCATCCATAGGCAATAAACAGAAAAGAAATGGCAGTAAGGTCAATTAAAGAGTAAAATCAAACAAAACGAGTTTCAGCACTAGGTCATTCTTTACTATGTTACAAGCTCTTATGAACATACTATGTATACTAACCCATCCCAACTTAAATCTCACACTTTGTACTTACGTAAACATCTATCCCATAGAATCCCTTCGCATCTTGATCTACTCCTTACATCTAAATCACGATTGCTATGACTAGAAACATGCAATTCAATAGTGTTTCTAATTACTATCACAATACTATACTAGCATGGCTTCGGGATCACATAACCGCATATCATTAGACATAATAGCACTATCAACATGTCATTCAACATCCATCCAGATAAATATCATCAATTCGCAATTATTTCTACGCTCACGATTACCACAATCCAACACTTCATTGATTATCAACCTGAACACGAAAATTTATTTCTCATCTCCACAACATCATATGATCACGTCATCATTCATACAAAATACTTACCGTAACGTTGTCCTGCAGAGTGGTTAGAATATATAGGTCTTAAGGTGTACACCCACTCGATTATATCCAAGGTTTTCCTTCTAACTACCCCATTCACTCGATTTCTCTCGGGTTACCGGTTCAAAAGCGAGAGGGCAAAAGAGCACGCATTAAGGGCGCCTTCTTAACCGCACCGTGAGCTCCTAATAGTTTATTCCCTGGGGTTCATTTTATTAAGACACATCCTACGTTCATTGGGTTCATTGGTTTAGGCCCGAGGATCGTTCGCTCCGATACCACTTTGTAACACCCCGATTTATAAAGGAGCCTCTAGCAAGACATTCCCTAATAAACCGGATTGTTACCATCTCGGTTTCCCGAGGTAGTGAATAACAAATTAAACTCCAAGGCAAATTACATAATTTCTTTAACTTAACTTTTTTACAAAACCTCATTTACATCAAATTACAAAGAACTAGCATAAATAAAAGTGAAAGTCTTCTAAATGATGATCTAGCTACTAAGTCTTCTGATCCAGTGTCTCACGCCCATCAAGCTCCCATCCTATCTCATAAACCCGTCAAGTCCGCTCGCCAATATTTGGGTCATCACGGTGTTCACGAATACACGGGGTCAACCACGAGGTTGAGTAGGGAATACAATGAAACAACAAAATATGATATGCATGATCCTCCGTCACCTCCACCTCCATCTCAACTCATATCTCATAACCCGTACAAACCAGCCATACCGATCCCCGGTAGACTATATATCGACCGTAGCCGATCCGCATTTCTTGTTGAGGACACCAGGGCAAGTCTGCAGAACCCGCCCGGGCCTTATCACAACATCATCATCACCACACCACGTCACCACAACATCCTCCATCTCCAATGCATATGAATGCTCAAGAAATTAATGCAACACAATATGTATATCATTGAACCGATAAATCATAGAATCATGCCTTACATCGAATGTTGTGATAATATACTCAATACGATCAATTCAGTCAAGCACATTCCAGGATATGAATCATAACATGAATCAACAACCACGAATCACGTCAACGTTCACAGTTTGGTCATATGACACAAACAAGTCAACACAATTCAACAACAACGATAATAAGTCAAGTGTATTTCCCTACCTTTTCGCAATCCAAGCACACAAGCAATCAATTATGATCCTTCACATATCCATCACCTACATAACATAATTATGTATAATTACCACCTAATCAATCAAATAATCATGCACATAACCTAGACTCATCATAACTTAATAGGAATATCAACTTAAAGAACAAAAACACGATTTTTCCCGATTTTCCAAAGACATGACAGACTCGGAATAAAATACATAACTAATTCCAGAAAAATCAAATTTATACAAGGCCAATTGGATTGGAACCCCATGAGTCTTAGCTACAAATTATATCTAACGTGTTTTTCTCAAATTTCAAACTTATCAAGAGTTTTCAGACTGATTTCCAAAAACTGACAGAAACCGTCGCATAAAAAGTATTGATTCATAAAACGAGTTTAAAACATTATTTTGCAGTAATTCCAAATGCTATTATCATCTAGACTATACAAAGATGATGTATGAAGAAGCCTCATAACTGAATCGACATAAAAATTAGGGTTTCAAATCATTTTCCACAACCAAATCAGATTCGCGGACTTTTCAGCGACATGTTCATAAATAAATCACCTAGGACAAACCATAAAGAATTTGACTACGAGATTTTATATGCATAAACTAGACATCAAATAAACAGGACTCTCTTTTCAAACTTTTGAAGACGAACAATTTAAAATAGTATAAACAATGGAATGAAATCGACTTACAAACAGGGAAATCGAATTAGGTTGGAATCGATGAGAAATCTTCAATCAAATGAAAGGCTCGACAATTCTTCTTCCTCTCCCTTTCTCTAGGTTTAGAAATGGTTTTATGAATGATAAAATGAAAAGAGGGGAGAGGGAGAGCGGCTCTTAGATTAGGTTTAGGGTAAATGGTGGTTACATGTTCCGGGTAGGGCAAATGGGTTAAACGGGTATGGTCGTTGGGTAAATGTAGATGGGTAATTCTTGACCCAAAAGATAAAATGTGATGTAGCCCGACTCAACATATACGATATAAACCCGACTTAATAACATTCACGATATTACGATGCAACCAATATAAAATGTATAATACTAATATATAATAATATCCGTTTAATCGATTATATAAAATACGGGGTATTACACAAACAATCAAGTCCTTGCAGATCTAGTATATGAGCTTGGGGGCTTCCAAAGCATAAATGTAATAGAAAGCGAATTGGCACCCTTATACTACGATCCCTACTCCAACTTGGTGGTCAACCACATACTCAAATCCCAGGGATACTTCCCTGGAATGCCTTTGAACCCTATCCGAAGAAACACCTTCGCACCCTACAAGGAAGGCAACTAAAAAAGGATACCACTTGGACTAGGGTACAAACCCACTAAAGAGGAAGTTCTCGAGATGCTTGCTCAAGTTCAAAACCGTAAGTACGCAGGAGTCCAAATGCGACCCTATCTCCCTACCCTAAATGGATACTTTGTTAAGGAAGGAAGTCTAGAACTCTTTCACGGATTTCCCGAACCTTGGCATTATCTCGAAAGGAAGCTAGCCGGAATTCTTTCACGATTGCTACTTCATCCCTCCAGAAACGGTTCCTACCGTCAAAACTCGTCAAGCACCTTGCTTAGACGAACAAGCTGTTAGTCTATTGTTTGGAGAAGATCGATTTGTTAAAGCCGCGCAGGATGAGATCATTACCATGATACTTCAAGACGATCACTTCAACCCTACCGCGTTAATAACATAAGCTAACGCAAACCAACATAAAGGATGGAGAAAATCAATCAAGTGGACCAACAATCAAGGAAGACTCTTCAAGCTCACCACTGGAGAAGGAGAGATGTTCAAAGGAGAACCAGAAGACGATGAATTCGAGTCAGAGTCGGAGTCTAGAGAAGTCACTAAGGAGTCTCCTCCTGTCATCATCCCCATTCCCTTTGTTTCTCCTAGCTTAGCCTCGAATAGTAACAGTAGTTCGGGAAATGTCCCAACCACTGTCCCTTTACCGCCACTGACCACAGATCAGATGGCTTCTTTGTTTCAACTTTTCTCAAACTTTAATATGAATAAATCAGGTTATGCTTACTCTTTGTGCTATCTTGAGTGCAATTTTGTTTACGATGATACTGAGGATGACCAAGACCCAGACTCAATTGAGATACCTCCCTACGTAGCCAAAGAAATACTACAGGAAGGGGAAGGGGGACCAGTAATAGAGAACACCGAACCCATCAATGTAGGAACCGAACTAGAACCCCAAGAACTTAGGATAGGGACTACCTTGAGCTCTACCGAAAGGGCCGATTTCATAGACCTCCTACACGAGTTCAAAGACGTTTTCGCTTGGTCCTACAAAGACATGCCAGGGATCGACAGGGATATCGCCGAACATAGAATTCCAATTAAGCCAGGTTTCAAACCTGTAAAACAGAAGCTTCGTCGAATGAGAAAAGAATGGGCTCTCAAGATTAAGGAAGAAGTCGATAAGCAATTCAAAGCCGGGTTCATCAAAGTTTTCGAGTATTCTGACTGGGTAGCCAACATAGTACCTGTACCCAAAAAGGATGGGAGAATCCGTGTTTGTGTTGATTTTAGGGACTTAAACAAAGAAAGTCCTAATGATGACTTCCCTCTACCACACATCGACATATTGGTGGACAATACTGCAGACCACGCATTACTATCCTTCATGGATGGGTATGCGGGTTATACCCAAATCAAGATGGCCATAGAAGACATGCATAAGACCCGCCTTTGTCACTCAATGGGGAACCTATTGCAATACGGTCATGCCTTTTGGGTTAATCAACGCCGGTGCTACATATCAACGCACCGCAACTACACTCTTACATGACATGATGCACAAAGAAGTTGAGGTATACGTAGACGACATGATTGTCAAATCCAAGGATAGAGAAGGGCACATTGCGAACCTTCGCAAATTCTTCTCAAGGCTACGAAAGTACAACATGAGGCTCAATCCTCAGAAGTGCGCATTCGGAGTAACATCTAGCAAACTCCTGGGATACGTCGTTAGCCAATGAGGTATAGAAATAGACCCTTCCAAAATCAAGGCTCTGATCGAAATGCCACAACCTCAAACAGAAAAAGAAGTCAGAGGATTTCTGGGGAAAGTGAACTATATAAGTCGATTCATATCGAAACTCACCATGATTTGTGAACCTATCTTCAAGAAGCTCAAGAAAACGGATCACACCATGTGGGATGATGATTGTCAAAAGGCATTTGACCGAATCAAGGAGATGTTAGCTAAACCACCAGTGCTCATGCCACCACAATGAGATCAACCTCTTAGTTTATATCTCACAGTAACCGAAACAGCCATGGGTGCCATGCTAGCTCAAACCGTAGGAGAGGAAGAAAGGGCTATCTACTAACTTAGTAAGAAGTTCTTGGAGTACGAGTGCATATATTCACAACTCGAAAAGACATGCCTCGCTCTTGTGTGGGCAACGAAGAAGCTACGTCATTACATGCTTAGCTACTCCGTCAAAATATACTCTAAAATGGATCCAGTCAAATACCTCTTCGAAAAACCCGTCCTCAACGGACGCCTAGCAAGATGGAATTTGATGCTCTCAGAGTTCGACCTCAAATATGTGCCTCTGAAAGTTATAAACGGGCGCGCCGTTGCCGAATTCTTCGCAGAAAATCCCATCAATGATGCACAAACAATAGACACTTGGTCATTTCCAGACGAGGATATACTCCAAACCGATGTAGACTCCTGGGACCTTTACTTTGATGGAGCATCAAACTTAAGAGGATTTGTAATAGGAGTGTTGCTCATTTCTCCTGAAGGCGAGCATACACCAATCTCTGTCAAACTCGACTTCGAGGTGACAAACAACGCCGCAGAATACGAAGCTTGTCTCATTGGACTACAAGCGGCAGTGAGCTTAGGCATTAAAAACCTCCGAGTACATGGGGATTCATCACTGATCATCAACCAAGTTACGGGATCCTGGAAAATCCGAAGCGAAAGCTTAGCACCTTATCAAGCCAGAATAGACCAAGTGGCCCAATTCTTTGATCACGTGACCTATCTACACCTACCTCGGGAAGAAAATCAATTTGCGGATGCTCTTGCAAAACTCGCATCTTTGATTAATATGCCAGATGACATGGTGCAAATGCCTTTATGTATCGAACGACGGTCAGAGCCAGCTTATGTCCACCAAATCGCCAATGAAGAGGAAATAACACAGGAACCCTGGTTCCAAGCAATCCTAAATTTCAAGCTCAACGGTACCTATCCACCGGATATGGACAAAAGGGGACAACGTGCTATACGCCTACTAGCGTCCCAATACGTTCTCATGCAAGGAGAGTTATACAAAAGAACACCTCTTGGTGTAATCCTACGTTGCCTTGATCATTCACAGGCGCGGAAAGTGATGGAAGAAGTCCACGATGGAGAATGCGGTCCTCACATGAGTGGGCCCATGATGGCAAAGAAAATCACGCGTTTGGGGTATTATTGGACCACAATGGAATCCGATTGCATCAAATATGTAAGACATTGCCACAACTGCCAAATCTTCGGGAATATACAGCATGTCCCTCCTTCATTGCTTTATACGATGACATCTCCTTGGCCGTTTTCTGCCTGGGGAATTGATATAATCGGGAAGATAACCCCAGCCGGAACAGGAGGTCACTGTTTCATCCTAGTGGCAATCGACTATTTCACCAAATGGGTAGAAGCGGCTTCCTACACTAGTCTCACGACTAAAAAACGTGGGAAAGTTCATACAAAACAACATCATTTGTCGATACGGTTGCCCACATGAGATCATTAGTGATAATGGATCACATTTCCAAGCTGAGACTGAGCAATTCCTAGCCAAGTACAAAATTAGGCATCACCACTCTTCGCCCTATAGACCACAAACTAATGGCGGGGTAGAGGCGGCAAACAAGAACGTTGTCACAATTCTCAAGAAAATGATTGACAACTATCGAGATTGGCCAAGCAAGATACCCTTTGCTTTGTGGGGATATCTCACATCTGTTAGGACGCCCACTGGGGCCACCCCTTTCTATTTGACCTATGACATGGAAGCTGTACAGCCAGTCGAGTTAGAAATACCATCCTTGCGTATCTTACTCGAAAGTCAAATCCCGGAAGCCGATTGGAAGAGGGATAGATATGAAGAACTCATCCTCCTGGATGAACGTAGGCTACGCGCCTTGCATAATGTCCAAACATATCAAGCACGTATCAAACAAGCCTTCAACAAAAGGGTTAAGCCAAGAAACATCAAGGAAGGAGACTTAGTACTAAAGTCGGTTAGAGCTCTTTTACCTGTCGATCCACGAGGAAAATTGAAACCTAATTGGGCTGGGCCATTTCTAGTCAAGTCCATACTCCCAGGGGGTATGGTTAGAATCACAGACCTAGATGGGAATGAATTTTCCAACCCGACAAACCTCGACCAACTAAAACGGTATTATGTCTAGAATAGGAACAAAAACGCGCCTCGCGTAACCTCACGTGTCGCTCTTGTGGCACTAAATAAGCGGCCCCTGGCCAAGCTGAAATAAGCTAATGTCACTCTGCTCTTGTATTTTGACAAATTTGTCATCCTCATATAATCAAATAAACTAAACTGCACCTTCAGAGTAAGCAAAAAGCTCATGCTTATTTTCTAAGTTCATTACAAGCTCTTGCTTAGAACAATTATTCTTTTACATTTACTCGAACTACACACAAGGGTTTGATTTCATTTTCTTAATGAATACGTAGGCAATCCTTCACAGGATACAACCCATTAATTTCAAAATGTAAATAGAAGGACATTTGCATTGCATTTGGAATTCGACAAGAATAATAAATAGAAAATCACAACGGTTTCATAACCATCTAACCTTTTTTATTCCATTCATTTTCTAATAATAATACGTTACATAATACTCCCTCCTATTCTAAATAACTCTCCCTATTTCCTTTTTCGTCTATTCACAATACTCTCCCTATTTCCTTATTTGGCAAACTTTTATACTTATTTTAATCACCCCACCCCACAACAATACCCCACAATACTCATACTTTATCTTATTTTAATCACTTTACCCCACAACAATCCTTATTTTAATCATCTTACCCCACAACAATACTTATTTTAATCACACAATACCTTCCCTCTCTCCAATCTCCTACCCCACTCCAATACTTTATCATATAATACTACCCTCCCTTAATTCTCGTGCCCTCCATGAAAGGGGAGGGTTATGTAGAATAGGAGGGAGTAATAAATAAAAATAGGCTAGGATTCTAAAAACCCCACCTTCTTATTACAATAATAAATAGTAAATAATAATAAAGACTTGGGCTATTCCTCCATCTTCCCTTTGCCCTTGTCATTCTTGTCATATTTCTTGTCACGACCCCGAGCCGGACGCTCTTGCGCCACTTCGGACCTAATCACCAACGGTCTTTCTCGGGGCCCGGCCTTCCCATTCTTATCAATCACTTTGCCCACGGCAGGAGAGGTCTTCGAAGGATGAACAACTCGAAACCCGGCTTCTTCCTCTCCCTCAGTCAGATGCTTCTCTTTCTCCTTTTCCACCTCGCGCACCTTGTAGTCCACGGGCTCGCGCTTCCTCAATCTCTCGCGCTCCTCCGGAGTAGTAGCTTTCCTCCATCGCAGATAGAAATCCGACACCCATAAGGCATTAGAAGAAGAGTTCAAGAACCACACGTTTCTTTGGGCCCATTTAATGGCCCACTCCCTTCGACTCTCAGTAGTAAGCGCCACGGCAGTCTGCGGGACGGTGTCAAGCTTCGGGATCGTCTGCTTTAGCCCAACCTGTCTCATCAGCCTTTCCGGGAAGATGCATGCCATGAATTCCAAGCTAGGAATGCGCACAGATCGAGTAGGATCCAAGGAAGACACTCCTGTGACAGATTTGAGGTGCCACCATGGTACAATCCACCT